>NW_026889779.1:22162500-22505000 GCF_033153115.1 Saccostrea echinata | reverse complement strand
CCTGAACTCCTCTTACATTTTACACAGTAGCCTAATCGTCTTCTGAGAGGTGGTTGGTGGTGTCCTATAGATGTGCAGTAAGGTTTCGGAATTTTCATTTTCACCCTGGGGGTCAAATGAGGGTCGAAATATGACGTTTTTTATGCAAAAAGCCCCTGGTTCCCTGAACTCCTCTTACATTTTACACAGTAGCCTAATCGTCTTCTGGGAGGTGGTTGGTGGTGTCCTATAGATGTGCAGTAAGGTTTTGGAATTTTCATTTTCACCCTGGGGGTCAAATGAGGGTCGAAATATGACGTTTTTTATGCAAAAAACCCCTGGTTCCCAGAACTCCTCTTACATTTTACACAGTAGCCTAATCGTCTTTTGGGAGATGGTTGGTGGTGTCATGTTGATGTGCAGTAAGGTTTCGGAATTTTCATTTTCAAGTTTTTGATGCAGTGGAAGAGCTCTCACTAATACATATCAGCATATTAGGTTTGATAAAAATATCTTGAATGATTTATTTAAAACTGAGCTTAACACTTATTTGAGAAAAGAGAGGTCAAGGTCAACGGAAAGGTTGAGGTCAAAATGTTGATGCAGTTGAAAAACTTATATCAGTATGTATTTACTATTAGCATAGAAGTTCAACAAAAATATCAGAAATGGTTTATTTAAAATGTAGATAAGGCCAAATAAAAAAATATGTGTGGTTCGGGTTACCCGACCTTCCCTATTTTATACCCCCGACCCTAAACTTTTTTTTGGCAATTTTCATATTTTTCCGGAATTTCCCCCAATTTCCATCAATGGCTCCAGTTTAAGTTTTAGTTTCAGCAATGACGGCCTCCTTGCAAAACATAGTGCAAGTGTTTAATAGTGTTAAATCCAAAGCAAGCTAGCATGTAGGTGTCCCCTACCAATATTGACTAGTATATTATCACACCACATCTAAATGCCATTTGCAAAGCACTGATAGGTACTATTTAGAAAAAAAAATTAAGAAAATCATTTTGTTAAAAAAAAAAAAAATAAAAAAAAATAAAAAAAAAAAAATAAATAAAAATCCCTACCTACCTACCCTAATTTTTTTGGAAGTGTAACCGGAACCACACATATTTTTTTGTTTGGCCTAAACACTAATTTAAAAAAGTGAGGTCAAGGTCAAAGGAAAAGTCAAGGTCAAAAAAGTTGATGCAATTGATATCTCTCAGCAGTATAATTATATCAGCATATGAAGTTTGATAAATATATCTTGAATTGTTTATTCAAAACTGATCTAGACACTAATTTAAGAAAAGTAAGGTCAAGGTCAAAGGAAAATTCAAGGTCAAAAATTTTGATGCAGTTGAAAAGCTTACATCAGTATGTATCAGCATATGACGTTTTATTGAAGTCGGACATGACAAACACTATATGCCTCGGCCATATTCATGGCAGGGCATAAAAAACTTGAATCTACACTATATGAGGATGTTTCCATATCAAAATGACTAACAAGCAAATTCAAAGAATTGTGGTCCCCTGCTTTCCGTGTCCTAGTGGATGGGATGCCATTATTTATGACATGTTGTTTCAAATATGCACGCCCTATCATATGTCATTCAAAAGTAATCACCAAAGTTAAAAATTTTGAAAATTAGGTAAAACATCAAGGTCAAGGGGTAAAAAATCATAGCATGCTTTGAAACATCTTGTTACAGGTAATGTACATGTCAAATATAAAAGTCCTATCTCTTCTCAATCAAAAGTTATAAGGAAATATAACATTTTTGAAAAGTAGGTTAAACTTCAAGGTCAATGTCACAGAGTCAAAAGTCATGATATATTTAGAAAGGTCTTGTCACAGGTAATTTACATGTATAATATGAACGCCCTATCTTTTCTCTTTCAAAATGATCATTTGAAATAATGTTAAATTTTTTTAAAAGTAGGTCAAACTTCAAGGTCAAGGTCATGGGTTCAAAAATCATGGTATGTTTAGAAAGTTCTTGTAGGTAATGTACATGTGAAATATGGAATCCCTATCTCTTATTATTCAGAAGTTATGACCAAGGTTAAATTTATTGTGACAGACTGACAAACGGACAGACTGACAGACAAATGAGATTTAATGTCCCCTAGGTCCCTTTTGTGAAAACGGACGACAATAATGCCCTTGCTATTCATGAGAAGAAGATTTATGATGGAAAAAATCCCCTGCATTTTTCTATGTAAATCATTGGATCCCCATATGTGGCCCCATCCTACCCCAGTGGGTCATAATTTTAACAAATTTGAAGCTACACTGTCTATGTAAAGAAAGTTTCAACTTTTTGGGCCCAGTCAGTGGTTCTTGATAAGACTTTTTTAAAATGATACCACCAAATTTTCACTAATTCTTGATTATCCCCCCTTGAAAGAGGGTGTGACCCTTCACTTGAACAAACTTGAATCCCCTTTACCCAAAGATGCTTTGTGGCTGGGTTGGTTGAAATTGGCCCGGTGGTTCTAGTGAAGAAGACAAAAATGTGAAAAGTTTACAGGCGGACAGATGAATGACAAACAAAATGTGATCAGAAAACCAGAAAAACTCAAGTGAGCTAAAAACTGATGATCACAACTACTTGGAAAGAGTTACAGTATTTGAAAAGCAGTTTTTTTTTCATGCATTAATTGTTTTCAGAAGCTGAAAAGGTATGACTTGTATCCATGTTGAAAAAACTTCACATTTCAGAAAACAGTATGATTAAAAATAGTTAATCAAGGTGCTTTGAGTAGCAAAATAAGCTAAACTGGTATAGCTAATTCAACCACAGAGCTTAGTGAATTTTAAAATGCACAACCTTTTCAACTCTTAATCATTCTTAAAATATTTATATCATCATTTCTGATTCAAGGGAGAACTAGAGATATGATCAGAAGTATATCCATTGACTAATAAACATGTACATGTATATTGTGTTTTTTAAGTCATTAATGTTTGTTTGTTGTTAAATGTCCCTCTTGGGAATTTTTCACTCATACAGAGACACCACCACTTAAAAATAATGAAGACGTACAAGTCGGATTTAAGGTTAACATTCATTTTAGGAATTTTCAACAATTAATTAAGACGTAAAGAGATAACTCCTTCCCCTTGCCCCTTCCCCTTCCCAGACCCCAGTTTGTTCATGTATGCAAACAAGTCTAATACTTTGGTTTGACATAAAAAAAAATGTGAATACATACAAATAGTTTAATGGTCCATCTCTTTGAATGATTTTCATTCCTAATTCTAGGTTGACCCAAATTCATGAATGAAATGTCAAGTAATCTTATCATTGATGCACTTCTATTTAATTTGATGTAGTCATATTATGAACAAGAGAGTGGGGATGACCTCAAGGGTTCATAACCTTAAACCATTAGATGTACATAACATAATAACACAAGAAACAAAATTATGTCTAGTCAAATGGAAAAATTTTCTACTATTTAGGAGTCACATGATCATTTGTCATTTCAGGGACAGGGAGCGCCTAGGGAGATTGGAACCCCCCCCCCCCCCCTGGAATTTGCAGAGTTATTTAAATAGGACTATATACTGATTTACAGAAGCAAATAAAAAATGACTTTGGATGCCCTCCCCCTTTAAAAACATGGACCCCACCATCATTGTTTTTATTTTGTTTGTTTGTTTTTTTTTTTTTTTATTTTGCTCCTCAGGAAATTCTGGGCTGGAATTTTTTTGGACCGAGGTGTGGACCCCCCTCCCCCCCCCCCCCCCCCCCCCGGAAAAAAATTCCCGGATCTATGCCTGTAACTGAATGTAATGTCGACAACGGGAGATAACTCTTCAGAATGTGAAATCATCGATGATCCACTCTCTACGATCGGCTCATACATTCAGTGTCTGAGAGAGAAACGAACGACAACTCTGCATAGGAGATTGCCGATGATCTTTCATCCTTTTTAAACTTTAACCTAACCATTTGCATTTTGGTTTATTTTACCCCAATCTATACTTAAACTTGTACTTACCGACTGTCATAGGTCCTGTCAACTTCATGAAATATAATCCAATTAAAACACAAAATGAATTAATTTCCACTGATATACATGTAACACTGCACCATGTCACATGGCATGTGCAATCTAAAAATGATAATGGTAAAACTAGTACTAGTACTGGTAGGGTGACGCAAGCCCAATGTGATGTAGAAATTTTCAAAAAGGTGTTCACATACATGTACAGTACAAGAACAAATTTTAAATTATCATAACAAACGATGTTTTAACATAACTTTGCCATCTAGGCCTATTTCCAAAAACAGGCAAATTGTGTGTGTGTGTATTTGGGGGGGGGGGGGGGGGGGGGAGCACATATAAATTGATTGGGTATGGCTTTTCAAGGAGGTTTTTGCCTAATCAAATACTAAAAAAAGTTTGCACATTTTGATAAATTCATCAAAAACGCTGTGTACTAAAATAATATTATTTGTTGTTGAGAAGATAAATTTAATTTAAAAAGTTCCAATTATGGGCCAAAAATTTATATCCCCCCCCTTTTTATTAAAACCTAATTTACAACATTAATTAAATTCTGATATTTCAGACTGGTAATGAATTAAGTATATGAAATGCGTATAAGAGGTTCATGGGTCACATGGTCACCTGAGCATTTTATGCTCGATTTGACGAATACATGTACCGTGTAAATTATAGAATTATTTGGACTTTTTCCTTGGTAAGCCCAATATGAAGGAGTGTGCATTTAGAGGCAAACACCTTAGTGCGGGTATTACTGTCTCATGACAGCATCTAGTTATCAACTATATTTATATCACCAGTAATGACGTGTCCAGTAGGACTATAGGTGTAGGGTGAGAAAGAACATATCTAACAAAAAATAGAGAAACCTGACAAGGAAGTAAGTCATGTGGGTTTAAAAGATTGAATTTTTTGTACAATGGTTTTGTTGGAGAACTAGAAAACACCCCCCCCCCCCATTCAAAAAATAAACGAAACACTATTTAAATATTACAAATTATTTGATTTGAATTGTTTTGCAAGATGCAAAAATGGTTATAAACAGTTTGATGTATTATTTTGAAAATATTAGATATAAAAGTGGATCACGTGTCATTACAACTATCTATAGCAACCATTGTAATTAGATTTTATCTACAATTTTTTTTCGCCAAAACCCATTAAATAAATAATTTACTATGTCCCAACAAAAACATTAAGATTTCTTTAGTGAAAGAAATATGAAGATAACAAACAATAACCAAGTTCAGAAGTTCACTGGAACAATACAAATTGGGAGCTGAACAAACACAAACCTCTAAAAGCATCAGAGGTGAGATCAGTTGCCATGGAGGAGTAAGCATCCCCTGTTCACCGATCACACCAAGAATGCTCGAGAAAATGGAAAAATTCCGAGAAATATCAGTGTTAAAATAATGACCTAACAATTGTAGTGAAAAATGTCAGTCAACATTCGACATAACAATTTGTTGTATTTGCTAAGAAGGTCAGTGTATCGATCAAAGAATTTGTGAAATGTTGACTTTAAACGAGACTGTTGGTATCCTTGTGTCAACGTATTTGTCAATAGTTTGCCTCATCTTAGAAATTGTTCGTACCTAGAACATGTTCTTGAATATCAAATCAACATGGAGACATTAACTCCATATGCCTGTGATTGTGGTATATTTCTACGTAAATGAAGTTAGTTGCTGATAGAAAATTAGAAGTCATCAGGTTTATCATAAAGTTTTGCTGTAAATTTGCCATAAATATTTTTCTCTAGCTAGTAAAAAAGATGTGCCATGTTCATAGTGTTTTGTACTTTTGAGTTCAAAGGGAAATATTGAATCAACGTAAGAATGAAAATGAATACTGTTGATAAAACGTCGGCAATATACAATGTATCTTAATGTCAAACTAAAAACCAAAGCACGCGACTTCTTCATACAGTGTAAAAGTTTTTGAATGAATTCTGCTTTAACTGAGTAAAAAAACAGGTCTGCTAATAAAAATATCTGTTAATATGATCGCTAATAGGTCCTTAGCAACTAGATCAGTGTGGTGTGTCTCATTTAACTGCTTTGACCTCTGAACTTTCCTCAAATGTCCTATTCACTTACAATTCTATTGCGCTTATTACCCTTTACATGTAGCCATAATATTTGAAAAAATGTTTACATATAACAACCTCTGCCATATCTCGTAAGGTCGTACACTTCGAATAAACCATGCTTTAAAACAAATAAAAATACAAAAATATAATTCATCAAATTATTGAAAAAGTTTATTCTTTTCCAGGATTCATTTTTTCTAAATGTTGTCCATACGTACCTGTTTAAGTTATCCCATGAAAGCTATCACAACCACCATTCACTGCAAAACTTTTAAAAACATTTGAGACACTGTTGAAAAAGTACAAGAAAAACTTGATACAAAGGCTAGAGATTTTAGACTAAGTTGAGGACGAAAATTGTAATTAAAAAGATATTCCACATACCTTCAGTTAATTGTGACATACGAAGTGTGTTCCAAAAATATTGTCATTTAACCTTCTTCGCGTGAAAATCGTGTAAATGTCTTACTGAAACCACATTGACACGTTAGTTTTTCACTTAACCGTACCGGAAGAGAATTTCATGCTCACAATTTTACTGACTTAGCTACAGTGTACATTGCTTTATAGCGTATTCATTACACTTTACTCAAATGACTGGAAAAAGAGCAAACAATGCACTTGAAACTAGAGCCTATAAAAATGTCGGTCCTTACTTGACATTAAATCCGTAGATATTCATCGTGAGGTATGTGATATCTATGGGAATGGTCAAATGTTGCATAGGTCTGTCTGTAGGTGGGTTGCTGAATTTGAAACAGTTACGAACTCCCCAAAGATGCTGCTCGCCAAGGTCGCCCTGTAACAGTTACAACCAATAATTACATCGTAAAAATCCACCAAATCTTGCAGAAAGACTCAAGATAAACCGTGAGGCAATTGGCTCGGATGACAAACTTGTCGTTAGCACGAGTTCATGGTATTTTGAAAAAGAAATCTAAAGCTTAGAAAGATAAACGCTAGGTGGATACCTCATTTGCTTTTCTATGAACAAAAGAGAGTACGGGTTGATAATGCAAAGAAATTAAATTTGTATTTAAAATACACCAAAAAGACTTTTGATAAATTGTGTACTGGTGATGAGACCTGGGTATACTTTTTTGAGCCAAAACGTAAGAGTTCTAACAAAATCTGGGAATCAAAAAATGCATACCGTCTTAGTATTGCTAAAAGATTATGAGCCGTGAATGGTTCTATATGTTATTTTCTTTGACAATAAAAGCCCTGTCATATAATAATGTGCCAACTGGCAACAGTAACAGGTAGCTTCTATAAAAATGTTGTTACTAACAAACTGAAGAAATATTACGAAAGTCGTAGCCCAAAAACGGGCATGAAGTATCTCCTACTTTTGCACGACAATTCGCCTGCACACAAAACACGCATTTTGACCAAGTTTTTGGAGGTTGAAAAGGTTACTGTCCAACCAAACACCCTGTTTTCTCCAGATTTAGCCCCGTGCGACTTTTTTCTGTTCCCCAAATTTAAATTCCACCTATCTGGAAAACGAAAAAAATCACGAAATGCCCTCGGGTCTGCAATTTATCAGTATATGATTGGTGTCCCCCTATTGAGGAGTGTGAAAAATGTTTTCAGAAGTGGATTGATCGTCTAAAAAAGTGTATCCAGGCCAAGGGTGTGTACTTTGAAGGGCAGGAACGAATAAAAGGATCAAAGATTAATAAATGTAGGTGAAAACAGCCAAATGTCATTATTTTTGGAACATCCCTCGTATCAACTACATTGCTTATTTTAATTTAAAACATTTAAACAAAACGAGAAAAGCCAGAACAACACAGTAAGTCAGTAAGTGAGGCATGTACTTTGTAAGAAGCCCGAGTACTTTAGAAATCTTTTAAAGAATCACTATGTTCTTACTAGTTATTAATTGAACTGAGCCTTTTTTAATCCTCAATGGACAGTGTCCGTTTGAAAACGTCAACAATTTTCGACGTCTTCTCTAGAAACACAAGGTCAATTTCTAAAAACTTGGCACAGAAGACTTTTGGGTAAAGGGATGAAAAAAAATGTGGCAAACTAGAATGTCTTTTAGTTCGAGCTTACTTGGATATATATCGAGTCGACATATGACTGAAAGTAGCTATTGTTAATTGATAAAACGTCATCTCTATATCTAAATGTCAACCTGAAAGCCACAACAATTTGTGATAAAATCAGGTATTAAATTTAACGTAATACATGTGTACAGAAAATTAAAATCAAAACTCATCTTTTTCCAGACCTGCAAAGCCATGTTAGTCATATTGATGTTCAGGCCTCCCTATCATGTGTTAATTCAAGTTCGAGTGAACCGTGACTCCTTTGGGCAGCATACCTGTTTTAGGTAGATTCAACTTCGGTTACACCATGACCACATAGGGTTAGGGTTAGTCTATATATAGAATCAGAATACTTCACGTTAATAAAGGGAAGAATCCTCTGAAAACAGCAGTTAGGGCCTAGGAGATACAGGTGAACTTTGTGGCCCATGGACCTCTTGATGATATGTCCTCTTATTGTCTACACAAAACAGAGATTTTATCAAAATGCTATGTTAAGAGAAAATGGGATGCCTGAATAAATAACAATTACAATGAAATATGAATTGATAAATATTTTCAGATTCATTATTCCTGTTCGATTTTTTTTTTGGGGGGGGGGGATCTTAAATATTTTGAATGATTGGGTAAAGTAAGACTCAACAAAGACTGCGTGAAATGATATATAAAACTATCAACTACTCGTATCTACTGCGCTAGCAGTTAAACCCGTAATATAAAAATAGTTTATAAGTGTTATGAAAATTAAGCCGTATCAGGAAGTAAAATGAGTTTCAATCGTGGTAATAGGGAGGACACTTCATTCAAAGAAATATTTTCTGGTAAAGTATGATTATCTTTTAAGCTTTGTTCACATATTTACTACAAACTTCCTCTTTTAAGCATTCCATTTTGAAGATTCAAAAGAAAACTGCGTAAAGTGTCTATGAAACTCAAATCAAAATATATGATTCACCAATATGAAGGGAAGTACTCAGAATTTTTCACATTTATTTCATATTGTATTGTCAATAATGTAAACCTCACTTTGATGTATAATAGAACGAAAGGTTTACCAATCCTCAGTAATTAACCTTTTATTTTTAACAATTTTTTTTCAAAAAATTTCCTTCATTTCTAAAGAAAGAATGTTTAAAAATTAATGATTCTGACAATAACATGTTTTCTTTTTCCATAATTTTATTCCATGGTAATAAATAAAATGTGTTGTTATGTTTAAAACGTAGGTATGCATGTGACATAGATTATTTTTTACCCAAATAAAAAATTCCCACACTCTGCATTACTAAGTATACTAAAATATACATGAATATATTCTTTATAAAGCACATATAAATATTCCTTTAAGTCATTGTGAAGATAAGATAAAAATGTTGGTAAATCTTGTCTTGCATTGACAACTGAGCAATAAAGACTACGAAGGATTTACACTTTTTACATTATCTTTATAATTGAAGAGAACACAGAGTTACATTATACTCAAAACAAATTAACAGGAAATTATACTAAATACACTTTAACAGGAAATTCATTACAATACAATAAAATATACTTTATTTAATATTGCTCTTTCAGGACATGGCACAAAACAATATCAATCGACTATTACATTTACTTACGTTCCTACTTACACTCGTGGTAAATTATTGTACTTCAAATAACGTTTGTCCTAAATCGCCTTGTTTTTGTGTCAACGCCACAGTAGCTGACTGTTCCAATAGAAAGTTAGAAACTGTACAACCTCTTCTTGGTAAAATCCCAACCTCAGTCACAAGCCTAGATCTCTCTGGGAACAGTTTCACATATATCAACGATACATTTTTTGACCCTATTGCTTTATTAAAAATTGAAAAATTAAGCCTCAAAGGATGTCATTTACATGGAATATCCAAAAAAGCATTTCAATACTTCACAGAAATAAATGATTTGGATATGTCAAAGAATGAATTGAAATACAAGTCAATACTAGGAATTTTAAGATGGCTAGATGGTTCTCGAATTCAAAATCTTGACATATCTGATGTGAAAGGAGTCCCAAAATCTCTACCAGAAAATGTTTTTGAAAGCATATACAGAAATACTTCTCTTCGTACATTACATCTTCGAAATTGGGAATTGGCCAATGTAAGTGGAACAACATTTAAAAATCTAACTGGATTACATTCACTTGACTTGAGTAATAATGATATTCTTGAACTAAAAATGGAGGGATTTTACTACATAAAACGATTAAATCTAACGCTGAATGAACTTGCCTATGTTCCAAGAATGTGTGATGCAAAAAATAAGTCGTATGTTCCAAGGCTGAAGTACCTTTGGTTTGCGATAAACCACATCTCGGACTCGTTTGAATTTTATAGACAAGGCCATTGTTTCCGTGAATTGGAATATCTTAATTTATCATTCAATGCGATAAGCATTTTAAAAAGTAATTCATTTTCAACAATTAAGAAATTAAAGAAATTACGTTTAAACGATATGCTTACGTACGATCTGATTATCGAAAAAGACGCATTACAGTCAAAATCATTGGAGGCTTTATACTTTGGAAGCAATAAAAGAGTAACGAAAGAAATGCTGCAATATAAAACCATCTTCAAGAAGTGCATAAATCTAAGAACATTAGACATGTCGCTTTTTGATTTTTCTGTTTTTAAGGATGATGACTTTTTAAAAATGTTATCTCCTCTTATACATATCAAGGAACTAATACTACGCCATTCTTTATTAAATTTTGTTCCATTCATATCACATTTGAAATCACTTCAAATTTTGAATTTACACGGCAATTTTATACGCCATGTTCACAAAGATCTGTTTATAAACAATACAAATTTACATCGAATTATTCTCAGAAAAAACCAGCTAACATCTATCCGAGAAGATTCATTTACAGAAGATATGTGGAAGAATTCAAATTTTACAATTGACGTTTCCTTCAACCCTTTTGCTTGCGACTGTGACCTTGAATGGTTCATTCATTGGGCAGACACACATAGAGAAAAGGTCCTTAATCCTAATGCATATCAGTGTGATTCACCAAAAGAGTGGAAAGGTCATCATATTAAAAGCAATCTACATTATCTCAAAATGAAATGTCATCAACTGAATCGAATATTCATCTTCATCGTAACTATTGGATCCTTTGTATTCATTTTTCTGTTTACTTTTGTACTTCTTCGAAAGTTAAGGTGGGATATTTTGTTTCACATGCATAACTGCATAGATGGACGACGGAGTGGACACCATAAATTGAATGACCATGATCTAAAAGAATACGACGGGTTTGTTGCTTACAATACACATGACCGGAAGTGGATAATGTCTGAACTAGTGGACGTTTTAGAGAAAAAAGAAAATTACAAGCTTTGTCTGCATGAGCGAAATTTTTTGCCTGTGGGTTTTCATGTGGATAATATATTGGAAAATATGGAGGCCAGTCGAAAACTTTTGCTAGTTCTTACAAACAATTTTATGGAAGATCAATGGTGCCAATTTGAAACTGTAATAGCCAATCACAAATTAGCAGACGGTAACAAAAACAACATTCTCCTGATTCTGTTGGATAACATTGATTCCAAACATTTTACAGTAGCACTGAAAACGTTGCTAAAAGAAGCTGAAAGTGTGGAGTGGACATCGAATTTTAACGGAAAGAAATTGTTTTGGAAAAAAATTAAGAAATTCATGTGTAAATAAATTCCCAGTCATCTTTCTAGTCACCATAATAGTTTAAAAAACGAGAATGAATTGAAAAAAAAATATTGTCGAAGACAATTACAGTTTCATAATTTATGTACTTTGTTGTGTTTTTAACAAGCATAATCATAATATTTGAAGGTGAAAATTTTGATCCAAGTATGATATTGTATATTATCGCGCACAAGAAGAATAAAATTGATGGAGAGAATATACATTCTATTCACTAAAAAATAACATTTGTTCATTGATGTTTCTGAATAAATATCCTAGATATATCCTTTTTTAAAGGTTACCGTTGTTACCTTTATTGCTAACTGCATGTTCATAAAGCATTGTGGGATATTAAAGCTTGTCTTAATATTATATATTTAAAATTGTAAATCGTTTTTATAATCTCTTGATGTTATTTAAAAACCAAATTCTTAAAAGTGTCATATTTATCATTATGTTAAGCATCTATGTAAAGTGCTTTAGAGTAATTTTCAAAATTATATAAAGCGCAATATGTATATAAATGTTGAATAATAACAATGAAAGAATTTTTTCGAGTAATTTCATTTGTCATTCAATTTAACTTATCTATTCACTTGAAAAAAATATTTTGGCAATAAAACAATTCAAGATCAAAAAAGTGAATAATTAATTAATTTTCTATTATTTTTTCCAACATAAAGTGTAAAGTAGGTGCAATAACTATTTTTATGATTTAAAAATTTTCACTTAAATATAGCAAAGCTGTACTTCGAGGTATAAAATAAACAGAATTATTAAGAAATTTTTTTTAAAAAAAGGCTTTTTTCATATTCTGAAAATTTTCACGTATAGCTAAGCAATACTAAATTTTATAAAATATTCTACCAGTATTCATCCCTCATCAAAAAATATATAAATCTGCATAATAAAATGCTTATTCACTGCCCCTGGTTTGGATAACTCTTTTTTCAAAACCTTGAGATTTTGTCATGGTTTTTTAAAAAAGGGCTTTCCCTTTAGCAACTAAATGTATAAAATGACCAACTTACATGTAACTTTGTCAATATTAGAAACATAGAAAGTAAATATGTCTCCTTTGTTACGAGTGGAGGCACACAGCTTTACCCTGTTTTCTTTTTGTTCAGTAAATTAATTTTTATAATTGTTCCTGCTTCATATTTTTTGTTTTCCATTATCTAGCACAAGGATATGAAATTTGGCATGTGGTTCAGTCATTACATGTAGAGCAAAAAATTGTAGGTGTTATCCCTAATCCTCAGCTTATATCTTTTGGCATGTTAGTGTCACCATAAATTTCAACTTACTTGGCATAGTGTCATAACTCAAAAACACAATAGCGTTTTGCAAACACATTGCAGTTTCTACACTTCCACACTAGCTTTCCAGCCGAAATGGAACTCAATTTCAAAATGTATATATTCCCTGAAAATTTAAGTTCATAGCGTGTCTTGTCGCATTAAATATAAGAACTATGGTAAATTATCAAAATTCATCATATCTCTGTTTGCATGTTTTCCGCAGTAATACAATTCTTTCAAAAAAGAGCATTAAATTCGTTCAGACGAATTTTAAAGTTTAAAATAGCTTTTTGAGGAGTATTTATAAAGTATTTTTCTAGACTAAATTGACTTTACTAATTTATAATTAAGCAGGGTTTCTATGAATTTTTTTTTTACATAAACATCATTTCTGGGAACGTTAGACAACCTCCTATGTATAAACCTTATTGATTGAAAGAAAGGGCGTCAGAAGTAAACTATAAATAGGAACGTTGAGAAGGATATATTTTTATGTAAGTAGCTGTTCTTCTCTAAAGTAGTTAAAATATTTTTTCAAAAGAACTATTGAAAGTTAGAAAAAGAACGCGTTGTCTTCTCGATCATATTTACTTTTACCATGCTCGTTAATCTCAAAAAGTAATTTGCATTTAATGTCTACAAAACTACAAAAGAAAAGAAAGAACTTTCATATTTTGTAGCATTGCATTTTTATTAAAGACTGCTTTACATGATTACAAAGAAAAATTGAAGTTAGATTAATGTTATGGCAAAACTTTATTATCTTAGTATTTTCTCGGTGTATAATTGCAGTGGATAACTACCCTAAATTATGTTATATCGATGTAAATGATAGTTTTAAGAAGCCTTTTGTTTAAAGCATTATTTCTTATGTTTTGTTTCTTCTTCTCGCAATGACGAAGATACAAAGCAGCACTAGACCACCAACTGAACCTCCAATAACCAGCAGCATAGCGTTTGTTTTCTTCTAAAATAAAAGATAAAATTTGGTAAATCACATAGTTTGTATCTGGTTTCAATAAATCAAACATTAAAATAGACTGTGCCATAACGCTTGCTATCGAAAGTGAGTGTAAATCAGCATATTTATTTCAGTTTTCTTATATTGCTGTTCAAAAAAAATTCTCTAACGTAGTAAATCTACAATATTAATGAATTCCCGGAATGACTTTCTTTCATGAGGATCGCCCATTAGCAAAGGATATGGTCTAAAATTAGATATGTTATTCCTTATCTAAGTCATGATTTTAAAATGTCCTTTCTTGGAATTAAGGGGTTCTAATGTCATACTCTACTTTGTTTTTCTTCGTTTTCATTTTCAATACTTTGAACTGCAAAACTAAGTCATAAATAACCATTATGCCAACCAATGTACTTCAACATTATAAACAGCCAGAGTCCGAGCTTGTTTTGCGTAAAATAGACATAAGACCCATATTGTGTGAAAAGGTCATTTATTCACAAAAGTACATTACTCAAATTATTGAATATTATATAATTAGCATTTAGAAAATGCATCATTTGATATGATTGAATAAATGACATAGATTCGCAAAGGTGGGGATAAATAATGTTACCACCTAAGAACAAAAGCATCTAGAGTTTCTGACAGAAAATGAGGGAGGTCAGTGGGTGGGATTTAAATCGTCCTTGCAGCTAGCAGCCAAATCAAGGAATGCCGCGAACGACGCAGACCCCTGGAAAAACCCAGGGCGACATCCACAAAAAACCAATTAAAAGCGCGCATTCCTAGGTATGCAGAATGATGCAGAGTTAACTGCGGCTGACAGCTAAAATTTACTCGCATTGAGTCATGTTTTATTTCCGGTAATTAAGTACGCGTAAACTCTAGATGCTTAAGTTGAATAAACAAATATGACAAAAATACAACAACAAAAAATTCCTATATATAATCTTGTTGTCATAAATTATTTTATATTGTTCATAAAATCAATTTTATGCCAACCAATGTACTTCAACATTATAAACAGCCAGAGTCCGAGCTTGTTTTGCGTAAAATAGACATAAGACCCATATTGTGTGAAAAGGTCATTTATTCACAAAAGTGCATTACTCAAATTATTGAATATTATATAATTAGCATTTAGAAAATGCATCATTTGATATGATTGAAGGATATGGTCTAAAATTAGATATGTTATTCCTTATCTAAGTCATGATTTTAAAATGTCCTTTCTTGGAATTAAGGGGTTCTAATGTCATACTCTACTTTGTTTTTCTTCGTTTTCATTTTCAATACTTTGAACTGCAAAACTAAGTCATAAATAACCAGTAATTCATTTTTTATTTAACCTCTTTGAAAACCACAAGCAAAAATTCTGAGTATAATTGCGTCACTTCTGATTATAAAAAAGTTATTGAGTCGTTTAATGTAAGACCTAATTATAGGTAAGGAAAAGTCCCTAAGCATTTAGGAAAAAAAACCCAAAATCACATCTCTTGTCAAAGTAATCTCTTGCACGACAAAAAATCAACATGCTTGGATTCAATTTTTTTCACTTCCGAATACAATTGGTAACGTTTAGATGAATATAAAAAATTCTCCTTTGGAATTATATTACCGACAAAAAACAAAATGAAATCATTAATATGAAAGTTGATTATTAGTATTGGTCAGTAATCTTGCTTGGAATTGATTGGACCGCGTATCCTCCAGAAAAATCCACTGAATTCACAACGGAATAAAAGTCGCTGTCAAACACTTGGATTTCTGTTGACGGAACACAGCAATCTCCTCTATATTACGAAAATACTTTTTTTTCACATTTACAAAAGCAATCTTGCTACCAAAACATAACTATTTCAAAAACTACTAAGGAAATTTAAAATCTTGACATTTGTATTCAAATCCTTCATGTTACCTTGTGAAACAATGTAGAACTTTTCTTTCATGTTTGCTAATGGTAACGAATTCATTTTTTTTTCTTAGAAAGGTTTAATTTATATAAAATAGATTTTACATACTTAATAAACACCTCAATTGTTGAACCATTGATAACGTAGGATAAAACTGCAGCGGACGACAATGTAATGTTTGTGACGTTAACATCAGAAAATTCCAGAAGGGCCTCTGCTTTCCATAGATAAAGAGAACAATTTGCAGTATTCAAAGAAGCAAGAGGACAATCACTGGATTTGTTAATTTGAATGAATTCTGGGTGTTGTTTCGTGGTAATCTACAAAAATACCAAACAAAATAAATTTATTTCGTAATTGTTTCTTTTTAATATTTCAACATCTTTTTTGAATATTTACTTACCATAAATGTATTTTGACTTCTTTGTAACACTTTCGAATTTCCATTTGTCATCACTTCAATGGAGTATTTCCTTTTAATAAAATACCACAAATTTGATTCATAATTTTCTCTTTATGATTTTTAGAAAAGAAAAACAAAATTTGTGGAGTTAAATAAACTTACAGTAAATGAAAAGACTTCTGACCCATCACCAGAAAATTTGATGTAAAATTATCGACAGGAGAAAGGTTAACTGGAATGGATGCTTTTCCTTTCGACAAATGTCCGTTGGTAATATTAGATGAAATGGTGAGGAGAATCGGTGAATTGCCCTTGTTTGCGATTGTGTATGTCACATTAAATGGCTCATCATATCTCTTTTCCTCTGTTGTAAATGAAATATTCTGAATGATTTTCATTTTACGTTCGATAATTCAATATATATATATATATATATATATATATATATATATATATATATATATATATATATATATATATATATATATATATATATATATATATATATATATATATTTGTGTTCCTTACGTTAAACACAATTTCAAAATGTAGAAAATTCTAACCGGTCAATTGTACAACAGAGAGTTCATCAATCATCATAGGTTCCAAAAATATATTGCGTGCTCTTCTAAATTCGAAACCGCGACTGTCTCTTCCTTCCAACATTATCATTGAAGCCTAAAATGAAAGCACTATTATTCAAGTTTGTCAAGTATTCTTCAAATTTCAGTACGGATTTTTCTTCGCAACTAGCATTTGGATTATTGTACTTTTATTTTTGAAAATAAAAAAAAATGTAAAGTTCGAGAAGATACTCACAGTTGTGTTCAGTTTTAGTTTTGACATATACATAGAATGAAGAGAGGAATTGTCATTCTGTAACTCAAACAGTTCAGGATACAGCAAACACACCTATTCGGTCTAGAGTTCCATTATCTAAACTGTATACTGTTGTCATAAGGATATATTCGTTTCCTGTGGATAAGTGGTTTGAATGAAATATAAGCATAATATACAGAAGAATATAGATGTTCATAGTTCAATTTTACCATGAAGCTGCTAATTTTATTGCAATTTTAAAAAATGTACAGCAAGAATTTAATAATATTTTATTTATTCACATAACAATTCATCTTCCATGAAAATAACTCGGTTATTTTAAAGTATAGGGCGTTTCAGCAAACAAGCCTTCAATAAAAGGTTAGGCCGTGTTATGAAAGGAAGTTTTGCAAAAATATAAAGTACATATCTATACAATTTTATCAATATTTATATTAATCTAACCCTGAATCATATATATTTAATTTAAGATAGAAATTTTAAAATCATTAACATCAAATTTAAATCATTTTATAATGTGTTCCAAATGGCTGCCATGTTTCTCAGTCCCATATTGCTTTAATTTGGACTTGAATTTAAAAATCATTTCCTTGAAAGATGCGTTTTATCTTGATACCCTTTTCCTTCAAAACCCTTCTACTAGTATTACGATTTTCAGTTTGCAGAGTAAAGCTTAACTATATACATAAAGAGTTCTTTTAAACCACTATAGAAAGCAACTAATTGTTAATGTTTTTTTATTGTGCAAAATTGCTGACCTCTAAAGTTGAGGCATTTGTTAAAACACCCTGTATTTTTATCTGGCATTTCATAAAAGATATGACCCCCCCCCCCCCAAAAAAAAATGCTCTCTTAACAAAAAAAATTCTAACCCCCAAAACAACCCCCAACCTATTGCGACATTAGCTCTGAATACAAGGCTGTATTACAATTTATTATTGACTGAAGTCACCATTTCGTAAATTATATGGTCGTTAAAAGGACTTTCTCAGCAAATAAGACCTATCACTGTGTCGTACTTTAATTGGCTGAAGTGTTTCATACTAATTGTAAAGCCTTGATTTTTAGTCTAAATTTGACTATGGAATGTTCCGTCGACCAGATCAATACTTGGGTTCACGGCAGTCATGACCGGTCGACAGGGGACGCTTACTCTTCCTAGGCACCTGATTCCACCTCTGGTATTTCCGGGGGTCCGTGTTTTATTTACTTAGTTTTATAAAATCGATTGTATATTTACTAAAATGTGCTGTTTCTGTTTAAATATGAATTTTGACTTGAGGTTCCTGGTAACTTGGTAATGTGGATGATTAAAGTGGGCAGAGAAGAATTGTCTAATTTAAACGTTAATTAAAAGGAAATATCAAAAATCAAAAAGCAACAATATTGAATCTAAAGTTTGATTTTTCATTTGATATTTTTTAATTATACTTTTGAACTCAGAAAGTTATAGAACATCCTCTATCTGAGGAAAATTGAGGTCTTAAAAATGTACCTTGTATCGGGTTTCCACTCATTGCAGTCAACAATCCATCTGCCATTTCCATGACATGTGATGAAAAGAAAAGTTCACTTTGGGCTGTAACATTAACGATGATGTAATAATCCGCTGTATCTACGAGTCTTAGATTCCATTTACCAGGTATAGGATTCTAAAGGGTTAAAACATTAAAAGTTTGAAAAGTAATATTCAGAAAAGTCGATAAAAATGTGGACACTTGGATATCTCCTACTTGAAAAAAATAATCTTAATTCGAGTCATTTAAATCAATTCCATCAAATAGTTCTGCCGTGAAGAATAACTATTCTAATCCTTGAAAACTTGAAATACAAGAAGTATAAATAATATATATCAAGGTAAGCCTAAACCGTACAATCGAATTAAAATGAATCCCTGCACCGTGATCGGAATGTCTTGGATTCGAACCCTGGCAGACACTGACCTAAGGCGGTAAAAATAGGAAGAAACTGTTTCTTCGCCAAGTGTTCGGAACTTTGAAGTTAAAGTTGTGGTTATTTTGAATGAGACCTAAAAAACCAAGGCCCCGTGTCATGACAAGCGTTGACACGATAAAGAGTCCTCACTGCTCAATGGCCTGTGTCCAGTAGTGAGTGTCCAGTAAAGGTCTTAAATTGAAGCCCTTCACCAGTATATGGTGACGTCTCTATATGAGTGAAAATTCTCGAACAAAAAACAGCATACAATTAATCAATCTTTTCTCCGACAATGCTCATTAATTAAGAAATAAACAATAACCTTTATGGTAATTATGTTTAGCTTCATTGTTGCCATATACATAAACGTTACATCTCCACTGAATGACAGCTGGGTTCCTAAAATGAATTGAACATTTAACGCTTTTTGAGAGCTAGACCTTAAATTAAGAGAAATTCCAATTCCAAAAATAATTATTAGTATGAATACATATAAAACACAACTTAAAGAAAATTATTTTATTGAGGAGAATTTTACTTCTAACCGTTTGGGTTCCACAGCTGTATGTAGTTCATCAAATTTTTGGTTCCTCCTTCCATAGCTATTTTCACAATATTTGGTTCATTGTCTATGACGACAGTAATGTTTTTTCCACTTCTCAAAGTTTTCAGCTCAATTATTACATCTGCAGACGGTAATGTTTTCTATAAAAGAAAACGATGTTAAGACACGATATATCTAAAAAAAAAAAAAATAAATAAAAACGTTTTGCTTTGCATCTAGCCTTGTTTACCTCCATCGCTGTTTCCATAACTTCGCTAATGTGCTCCTTGGTTGTTTCGTGGACAGACCCCCCTGTGTTTTGTGCTATCTGATAGAACTTGTTAACGGTGGTTTGTCTATATCTCTTTGTTTCTACAGTACAAATGGTTGATAATATATAAAAAATCATTCCTTCAACATTTTGAACTTCACTGGACATTTTCATTGAATAGAATTTGTTTTTATTTGTTTTTAAATAACTTTTCATCATACAAAAGGTCAGACAATATGTGGTTGCTGATAAAATAATAATAAAAAAAACAGAAATACAAACCTCTTCGCCTAATACGGTTGCTACAGGTACCAGTAAGCAAGAAAATTATGGAAATATCACGTTTTCTTGCCTCCCGTATAACAAGATTTGCTTCGCTGTAGTCCTTAGCATCAGCATCAGTGAACACATACACTGTGGACCCGGGTAAAGACAAGAATTGCTGAATTCGAAAAAACCCCTACTTTTATTCCATAACAAGTACTGAGATTCAGATGCAATGAAATAAATAGAAACTAACCTTAGAATTAGGATTTTTTCAAGTTGTCATGTTTATGTGCCGAAATGTTTGAATAATGCATGTCATGTTTTACTTTCTACATAAGGTAGTCAGTACCTGTGAGAGTACCTGATAAAGCATATTCTGGACAATCACCGCCACCATAGACACGTAATCCCTGCAGTTTTCGAAACATCTGATATCCATCTGATGTAACATATCGAATACCTACCCTTGCTGAAAAAAAAATCTTAAGTGATCATCTTGACAATGTATTTTTTCGTACGGACTTTATAACCATAGGATAATATCCGAATATTAACTACAATATCTAGAATGGAATATGCTGAGCATTTTAATATTTTGCTTTGAAACTCTGTCTAGTAAATGACACATAAATTAAAAACCTGGGTCGTTAAAAGTTGTCAAAAGGTAATTAACTGGCTCGTTATCGGATCCCTGCAAGCTTGTCACAATCTAAACAGAATTAGCTATAACTGCTTTGATGTCATCTGACATGGAGCTTGTAGTATCAATAGCAAAAGCTATGGTATATCCTTCCCTTGTGCTTTTCCTTCGAAGTTGAAAAATTTGCAAGAAAACGTCAATCCCGTCAGATTTACCAAGCCTAGATCAGAACAAGCATTCCTTTCAAAGGAAGTCACGAGGAAGTGTAACATTTAGATCTCAATTCTATGGCCTATGTAATGGGAAGAATGTTAAGAACAACAAATTACCTAACAAAAGAAAAAGCTAATGCACTTATAAGACTTACTCGAAACAGCAATGAACGAATAGACTTTACTCTAAAGCCCCCATCATACCAATCAAGATTCCAGCACTACTTATTCCGTCCTTTATAATCGTACAACGGCTTGTGGTAGAGATTTTATTGATTGATTGATTGATTGATTGTATGTTGTTTTACGTCCCAATCGAGAATGTTTCACTTATATAGAGACGTCACCATTTATTTTATTGTCACAAATAAGTTCATAAAATGATTATGATATTAACATAATCCAAGTTTAAGATGTTCAAATAAAATGTCTGTTCTAAACCCTTTAGGTTTACACATTACTAAGTGTATTGTTTGTAAATTTCTAAATTTTGACCTGTTCCGCGATCTGATTTTTGCAGTTTGTAAATCTGGATAAGTTTAAAATAAATCAGGATATTTAAAAAAAAGTAATACACATCATTTGAATTTATCGTTAAAATATTTCTACCAAGTTTGGATATAATATGCAAAAAAGATATGACAGAAGTCCACGAACTTTCCGAACAACCCTCGTTTATCTCATCGTGAACGGAATATATCCCTTCGAAGCGACTATGGTAGACATGGAACCCTTTCACTAAACATGGATTTTTGTCCATATATTCAAATTCGAATCTCCGGTCACAGTAGCCTATGGTAGGGCCATGGTGATCAGGAGGACAGGGTTCGATTCTCGTTCGCCGAGGCGCGTCAAACCTTAGACAGTGACTCAATTGTTATGGTCGCCTGGCACTAGAAGTGAAAGTTGCGGGTCTTTCGGAAGAGACCATTAAAACTGGGGTCCCATGTCACGGAAGGCGTTGGCACGAAAAAGATCCCTCACTGCTTAATGGCCCTAAGTGCCATAGGTCTAAATTTGAAGCCTTACACCGTCATACGGTGACGTCCCTATATAAGTGAAAAATTCTCGAATGGGACGTTAAACAACAAACAATCAATCAAATTTGAATTAACTCAAAACGTGCAGAACCTATTTACAACTTATTTACAACTTTATGAGAACTTTTAAAACGATTTAGAAACGTGTTGCACACGCATTCAGGGGTTGTTACTAAGCATTTAGGTTTGAACCTACTTAAGGTGAATTACAGTCGGGTTGTGTCTGTTTGTCAACAGGCCCTGTCAAACTACAAACTGACAAGGTCATTGCTAAATTATGTTTGACCATATCACTTTAACATGTTCAAGTAAAAACTACTTTGGTGTGATAGGACTTAGGGGAAAGGTTGTTTGGCCACTTCGGAATGAATGAAATTCTTGTGCACATAGAGAAAACGTAATTTAATTCACCATGAAACTGTATCAATGTATGCATCTAGAAATAAATGCATAAAAATGTCCTTAGTTCTTTCATATAACACGATGCGGTAGATTTACATGAAGCTGTCAGTGCACAATAAACAAAGTCGTCCGTCGCGTCATGCATGCGAAAGTGATTACATTTGCTAACTTGTTGTCTTATTTTGAATAAACTGTGATCGGCGTAAGTCCCTTTTACGTAAAATACTGGAATTTTTAAAGGATAATTTAAAAGACTGACGCATCAAATAAAGGATCAAATTTACCTGTATTATTAGCAGATACGAAAAAATCAGTTGCCATAATAGCAGCTTCCGAAGCATGTGGATGTAAGTAATAGTGAGGCGAGAAAGCGACGTTAAATCGTTCCTTATTTATTCCACCCTCGGCTGGAATTTTAGAACTCGAACCCCTAGTCCACCATGGCTATATTTTCCAGACTGATGGTCACTTGGTTCTTTAGAATAAATTTGGAATGCACGATTACTGACATTATTTGTTGCGACAAGTAATTTATGATTAAAAATTATAATCACAATGGGCATTATTCTGATACTGAAATTATAAGTATGTAAACGTTCGTATGTTGTTATGAATAATAATGATTTTGAAGCACTATCATAGAGCTACGAGGGGTGATCAAAAAGTTCGCGAACTAATTGAATTACTTCCATAAAAGAAATGAAATTAGGATTTAGTGTTCAAAATTTTTTAAAGTAGTCCTCTCCGATTTAGATGCACATCTGCCACAGTTCTGCCCATGCGCGAATCACGTGATACAGGCGGTCACGTGATATGCTCCGAAGAGCATGGTGACCATCGCAACCCGAGTCTTCCGTCTTGGGAGCGTCGTTTATCCAATGTGGATATAAGGCATGGCGCCTTCTTTTTATCATATCTGATATGATTAAATTCTAAAGTAAAAGATATTTTAGGGATTTAATAACTGTATTATTGTTAAGATATTCAAGTATTTTTATGCCCCTGGATCGAAAGATCCCGGGGGTATATTGTTTTTGTCCTGTCTGTCTGTTTGTCTGTTTGTCTGTCTGTCTGTTGTCAACTTTAACCTTGCCCATAACTTTTGATTGGTTGGAGCTATGACTTTCATATTTCACATGTGTATTCCTTGTGACAAGACCTTTCTTTGGGTACCATCATATTTGACCTTTTGACCTTGACTTTGGAGTTTGACCCACTTTTGCAAATTTTTATGAGACTTTAACCTTGGCCATAACTTCTGAACAGTTGGTGCTTGGGGTTTCAAACTTCACATGTGTATTCTTTGTGACAAGGCCTTCCTTTGGATACCAACAACTTTGACCTTTTGACCTTGACCTTGGAGTTTTACCTACTTTTGAAAAACTTTATCCTTGGCCATAACTTTTGAACAGTTGGTGCATAGGGTTTCAAACTTCACATATGTATTCCTTGTGACAAGACCTTCCTCTGGATATCGACCACTTTGACCCTTTGACCTTGACCTAGGAGTATGACCTACTTTTGAAAAATTTTAACCTTGGCCATAACTTTTGAATGGTTGGAGCTAGGGCTTTCATACTTCACATATGTAATCCTTGCGACAAGACCTTCCTTTGGATACCAACCACTTTGACCCTTTGACCTTGACCTAGGAGTTTGACCTACTTTTGAAAAACTTTAACCTTGGCCATAACTTTTGAATGGTTGGTGCTAGGGCTTCCATACTTCACATATGTAATCCTTGTGACAAGATCTTCCTTTGGATACCAACCACTTTGACCTTGACCTTGACGTTTGACTTTTATTTTAAAAACTTTAACCTTCGCCATAACTTTTGAAGAGTTGTATCTAGGTCTTTCAAATTTCACAGGTGTATTCCTCGAGACAAGACCTTTCTTTGGGTATCAACATTTTTTATCTTTTGGCCTGGATTTTGACATGCATTTGAAGAAACTTTAACCTTCGCCATAAGCTGCCATACGGGGGCATCAGTGTTTCACAAACACATCTTGTTCTAACTCTAACTTGGCGGTCTTTCATATCAAATTACTCAACTGTGGACACATCTCTTCCCCAGCATGCTTTCACTGCATGCAAGAGAACAAACATCATTTTTAACCATCTCCCTTCTTTCACTAAAACAATCAATACAATTAATGATTGAACTCCTGGCAAGTCTTTTGTCTTCATAAACTTTGTACAAAGTATTATATGCTACTGCAAAGGAATTTCAAAGATACACATTAAACTTCACAGCAGTTCGTTGCTCGAGTACGACTGAGTCAATCTATTTTGTCACAGGTAACCTACCTAATGACGTCATTTTCACATTGTAACGTCAGAAACATGGAACAAAACATTAGATAAAACTGCTATATATAGAACACATGTATGACTATATGTGTGCCAAATTTCATTCTGATCTGAATTGTGGTTTTTGAAAATATAGAGATAGATAGTTCGCGAACTTTTTGATCACCCCTCATATATATATATATATATATATATATATATATATATATATATATATATATATATATATATATATATATATATATATATACATATACATATATATATATATATATATATATATATATATATATATACATTATATGATTGAATAATTCCCATCTCTCTGATTGGCTGAAATCCAACAATGTCAGAAAAATACTACGTTATTGACCTGCATGTAATCTTCCAGGTCAATATAAGGAATTATTTATTCTACATTGGACCAAAAATAGAAAGGGAAATTCCAAATTGATGCAAATGGTTTTGGAAAGTTATTATTTTACTTGCACATGACATCCACTCATATGAACATAACATTAAGGCACATAGATTCTTGGGTTATATATATATATATATATATATATATATATATATATATATATATATATATATATATATATATATATATATATATATCAGAAGTCGTGAAAACTTTGTCCCGTTTATGGATAACAAAATAAATACCCATTTCGGGAAAATAAGGTGTCGCGAAATATTGTTTACCTACAGTAAATGTACATGAAATATAATTGTAACATTTTTTTTTACTTGCTGGTTTTTCTATGTCTTGACCACTCTTAAATCCACTGGTCAGTATACCACCTGTGTATTCATTATTTCGACAACTCCTGAAAATAAGAGTAAAAGATTCTTTCCCACGTAGTTTTTTTAAATAACGTTATCTTGCTGACAGATAACTCTGGTTTATTTAAATTTTGAACATGCAAAGCTCTTGAAAACTTTTGAGAATTATAAAAACTTACTCCCCCTCACAGTTGTTGCAGGTGTCTTCAGATAAGGCTGAGACTTCATACCCAAGGTTGGGTACAATACCTAATATAGTCATTCCAGTTAACGCCATTTTATCTAAATACAGTAATCAACCGGAAGGCAGCAGGCCTCCATGTTTTCACGTTTGTGAAAAAATACTGTAGGTGAGGGTAGAGGTAAGTAAGTTATTGGCTGTAGGTATAATACATATCTGTGACATCGCATTTAAAGTTCATAGATAGTTCTGTTTTACATTTGTTATGATAATTTATTCTTGAAATGGCGATCGTGGTGTTTAAGTTTTAGAAAATGCAACACGATTGCTTGCAAACAGTTTGACATATTTTGTATTTTTGGTGTTTGTCTCTATAAAGCTTACATTAAGGAATATTAAGAAGTGTAGAGTGATTGCTCATTACCTATTCTTTATTATTGATGTAATTAAAAAAATATTTCACGTCTCACTTTATGTCACACTTGATAAAACTCCGATCAACTGTTTGACAATCGAAGATACTGTACGTAAATTACCTGCCCTTGTTATAGTTTACTTCACAAAACTGAAGTGTCAATTTGCATACATATACATGACGTAAATATATATATTTCATTTAATTTATTAATTATACTTTGTCTTAAAACCCACCTTTCAATGTAGGCCCAATGGTTAAACAGTTAAATAGAATTTTATTGTGAATTTTGCATAAATATGTCAAATATCAGATTTACAGTCATAATGCTATTATAAATATTTATATTTACAGGTCTGAAATTAAAATTAACAGTTTACAAGATCGAAATATCAACAAAAAGATTATCCATATTAAGGTAAATATACTTTAAAGTTAATTGTTATGTGTGCTCCTGTTTTGTTTATGTGTTGTAAAATGTAAACATGGTAATTGTATCTGTTTCTGTGTAATAGTTATATATACATGTAGCACATATACATTTCCCCTTATTTTATTTCATCTATCATTTATTTTAATTTATTATATTTTATTTCATCTGTCATTTATTTTCAATTTCTTTCATTTTTTTCTGTTTCTGTCATTTTGTTTTTTTGTAATATTTATTTCATTTCTTCTTTTATTTCAATTTTATTTTCATTTCATTTCTACACAGCATATATGGTAAGCATTAACATTAGTTAGCTCACTATTTTCTCACTCTATACCTGTTAATTTATGATCATGGAGGTTTTATACATTAACATTAAAGAAATATACGATAAACACAAGGGCAGTCCTCATTATATACAGAAAATTCACAAAAACATTTGCACTGCCGTTCGTGTTCCTTCTTCCGAAATAAGTAAATTTGTCTTACTTTGGAAAGTTAAAAAAAATAGTCAAAGAAATGGAACGTTTGAATAAATACACCAACAAAGAGAAATATGCTGCATATTGCTAGAAGAAATTTCAATTACCAAATTCAACAAAACAAAAGAAGACCAAAGAAGACACCTTTAAGAACCCTAAAGAAGACAGTATTACTTATCCAGAATTACAGGCAAAAATAAATGAACAAGAAATAACCATTTTACATTTAAAGAGGGAGAATTCCGCATTGAAAGACCGTTTAAGGGGAATAAACGTTAGCAACATTAATAGAAATTTGAAAAGGAAAAAAGTGAGAATTGAAATTTTAAAAAAAGAGGTGGAAGTTATACAGCAGAGAGAAAAAATTTAAAAAAAAATACAAAAGAAAATGGTTTACAGTGTACCACTTTTAAAAGATATATAAAACAACATTAAAAAAGAAATGGATGTTTTGTTGTCAGAAAAAGAGAATGTTGAAGATAGTTCTAATGATGTTGTACATATAGAAAAAAATTTAGATTTTCAAGAGATGTCAAAAGGAAAGCCCTTTAATTTTTAATTAAGGAATTTGTATTATATTTTTAGAAGCCACAATGTTGGCATTGTACATATAGCACCAATTATTGAAGCAGTTTTAAATTTTTTTAATATTAATGTAAAAAAAAAATTCCCAGCAAAAGTACTGCTGCAGTTTTAACTAGTGAAATGGATGTTGTATCTAGAAACCATTTGAATGAAAAACTTTTAACTTCTGATAATACAACCATGCATAGGGATGCGACTTCAAAAAAAGGTAAACATTTTTATGGTGTTAAATTGAACACAGGGGAAGATATTTTTACTGCGGATGTTAGAGAAGTATGAAATGAAAAAGTAAACTTATATTAATTGTACAAAAGAAATTTTAAATGATTTATCTTCTAATGAATGTGAAGCAGCAACTATTTTAAATTCAGTGTCCTGTTTTATGACAGACAGAAGTGCCACCGAGCAGAAAGTCAATGACATTTTAAGCGAGGAAATACCTCATGAAGTTCATTCTTTTAAATGTGCTGTACATCCTCTTATACAATTTTCTGATGTGTGTGTTGAAGAATCTTTTAATATTGAAAAAGAATTACATGTCAATTTTAACAGTTATTCAAATTCAGTCAAAGAACCTAGGCCTTTTATCTTGTTTGTTTTAAAATCTGTTTCTATGTTTTACAAAGATGGTGCTGGAGATCCAAAAGATTTACAAGTTTTTATGAAAAGCCATGGAGTAGAAAATATTCCAATAATTAATTTTAGAGGAAGCAGGTTTAATGTTTCATTTTACAATGCTGCTGGGACTTTTTTTTATCCACAAACTACTATTACAATATTTCTTTTCATTGAAAACTTCCTATTCTTTTTTACAGAATTTCATTGTTTTATCCTTACAAAATAAGGTTATTTTTATGTCTTTTAAGAGCTTTTGGAATTTTATACAAATTAATTACTGAACCTTACTTTTTAAAGGCTTTAGAAGTTGGTATATATTGGATCTGTATATGAGAAGCTTTTACTTGTTTTGAATATATTTTATGATGATCCATCATTGGCTTTAAAGCAACAGTTGCGATTATTTTATGGGCCACAGTTTTATGACAGTGTTTCAGATTATTTATTTGATTGTTGTTTACACAACGATTTAACTACTGTTTTTATAAAAAAGACTTTGTGGTGTTTTAAGAACTAAAGTTGAAAAAATTTTTAGTGACTTTCTGTCAGGTGGCAAATATTTTAATGTAAATCCAGATGTTTTATCAGAATGTTCGTCATGTATTTCACACAACATATGTTTAGAGAGACGTATGAGGCAGTTAGACTTCAGTTTGAAAACAGGACCAACTTCTAGTATAAATACCATTGAAAGTTCTATCATTTTTAATGACAACAAAACAAGTGAGTGGTGAACAGAAAAGGGTGACTCTGAAAGAAAATTAATAATCTAAAATGCCAGGAAAGAAAATAAAAAAATCATGGAATTACAGAAAGAAAGAAAAATTAAATTATATGAAGAACATTTAAAAAGTTTAAAAGAGAAAGAAGAAGAAACAAAGAGGAAGAGAGACAGACAGACAGAGGCTGTTGATAAGGCAATAGAAGACATGAGAGAACATGGGATTTGGGAGAGCAGAGAGATTATCGAAAAAGAAGTAGAGAAGTTGAAAACAAAAAAAAGGAGAAGTTACAGGCTTTGAAAACACCGATAAATATGTATTAAAAAATATTCAAAATTAACAAACAACATAAACACCTTTGCCAGTATTCATCAAAAGGAAAGGAATTTGACCATCTGAAATTGAAAGAAAATTTAATTGAGTTGTTAAATATCAGAAAGTCAAATGTAAATGTGTCTCCAGAGGATATAGTGGAAAAGGAAATAATACATACTTGGACAAATAATGATGGAGAAAATGTAGACTGGGAAGGGAAGATATTAAGTTTCAAAGATGGAGTTTTTAAAGTAATTAAATGAAATTTATTTCCAGTTTCCAATTAATATGTTACAGTCACTTGCAGATACACTTTGAAATTTCAGATAACAGGTGGAGGCTATAAGTACATTAATTATACATGTTAATCACAATTCCTCATTTAAGGAGGGTGTAGGTTTTTTGACATTTAATGATGTGTACTATATGTGTAGACTCATTTTTGACCAGCATATCACATGCTACTCAACTCTAAAATGGCATAAAGTGAAACATGCTTTTAGCGAACACATACGCTTATAATGAATTGATGCTTATAGAGAAGTGATATTCATCCCCCATGACTGCAAAGTTTGTGGTAAACTTAACGGATAGACAAGAAAGTATCTGTGAATATTTCTATGTTGTATTAAGGTATATTTACCTTCATTGCCTACAACAGCAATTCCCCATCATGTTTCACACCAGACGTACAGCCATATCTTAAAGTGCATGTTGAAATCAATGTTTTCAAACCCATAATTTTATAAAGGGTTTGTAAACAGAAAATATTGCTGAACACCTTTTAACTGCATGTGTTTTTTTGTTTGTTTATGTTTTATTAGTCTATGTTTGTGTCTGTATTATGTGAAGTTTTTGTGAATATATGTGAAATAAAACACTCATAATGGAAATATTAATTAAGCCTTTAATATTAAATATTTTCTATGTTTATATGGCAAAAAATTCATTATAATATCTCTTTTAACCAGGATAAGAACAGGCACTAATTTTAATATTTCGCATTACAGGTGCTGTACTGGAGGGATAAGGAAAGAAAAGAAAGTGATGTTTATGATTTGACTGAAAGGGAAATTAACACAGACATAAAAGAGGGCTTTCTATTTATCAAAGGTAATGCAATTGCACAATTTATAAAAATATTATTGTTATACTTATCATACTGTTACATTAGATTACTTTAATGTAAGTATAAAGATTTTTTTTATTTTTTTAAATACATGTGTATATATTTGTTTTCAGACATAACCAAATTTGACCACTGTTACGCAGCTTCTTGACCACATTTTCAGTCAGTGCGGATTACAGATACCACAATTGGAGAAAAAGACTATAGCAGGTATGAAGTAAGAGTTATCTTTCATTTATGAGAGTTACCTTTTATTAATCCTTCAATAATGAGATTGAGTTACTGCCCTTTGGAACCAACTTCCAATTCAGCAAGAGGTCATCAGAATTAATTTGAATAACAATGAGAAGGATAACCAATGAAATTTCTTTTATTTATAACTAAGTTCTGCAGTTAACGACCTACTGCATTTTATTATACTACCCTTATTTTTTATTTAAATTTTAGGTGGATAGCTACCTAATATAGTATAATATATTAGAAAGAAATTCCCACGTAAGACTTTTGTTGAAGTTACATTCAATGCTACGTGTAAATTCCAAGTCACATGAGCTAAGGACTTCATTAGAAAAATATAAGAAAAATAATATTTTTTTAATTCAATTGAATCTATCATGTTCTAAATTAAACTTTGATTAATCTTTCATTCTGTTTACTTTAAACATATGGTCAATTAATTTCTTTTACCTAAATTTTTGCTTATAATCACTCCCCTCAATTCTATCCAGTTTGTATTGCTATGAAATTCTTGCAGTGTGTAGAGATACTGGCCAATACAACGAAGGAGAAAATCTTTATCAAGCGGATGTGTCTGAACAATTCTTTAAATCCGTAATCTGATATTACAGAGGTGCATGTGTGCTGTTGATAAGAAAATGTATTTTTTAACAGATAAAAATGCACTTTTGACCTCTTCAAAGATAAAACATTAAAAGTGTATTTTTATTTATACATATAAAAATAAATTGTTCCGTTTTCCACAAAATGTTGATGAAATCATACAGATTTTACCTCTATAGATTTGTTCACCATTCACATGAGGATAAGCTTCCTATTGTCCGTATCTCTGAACCATGTTTTCATTATGAATTATTGTTATTAACACATTGTAAAAGTTTTCAAATCCATCAGCATCTGCAAGGAAATAATGAAAGAATTTTTTGAGATTTTAATTTATATTAATGCAAGTGTGTGAAACCGTCCCTTAACTAAGAAGTCCATCTCTTATCCTTGTCAATGAGTAAAAATGAAAGTCTGCTGTGACATTTAATAATGAGTTGTTTTTTTTTTGTTTTTTTTTTTTGTTTTTTTGTTTTGTTTTTTTTTTTTTTTTTGAAATTCTCCAAATAATCATTTACAATGTCAAACAAGCATTCTGAGAGTATTGCATATGCAATACATGTCCCCTACCGGTATCCCCTTTTCTTTTTAAGATGCCATTTTATAAGATCCTGTATATGAAAAGTGTCCCCACCCCAAAATAAGGACATGTCTTTAATTACTTGTTTATGAATGAAATTCTTGGAATGAAGTAGGCCTTACAAAGACGTGTTTGACTGCCATTAGATATACACGCATGCTTTGTGTAGAACAGTTCATCTTACATGATTAAAACTAGAAGTAGTGTGAGCACTGAGCTCACTAAATGACACCCCCGCCTCCCATATGATTATAATGGCAAAGTCCATGTTTTGCTCTGGGAGACCCGAAATAAGTGTCAGATCAAAAAGTAAAATAAGAGGTGCACAATGGCATTATGCAACAAAGATTCTGTGAAAGTCTCATTAAATTTTTTTTAGTGGTATAAGAGGAGTTGCGGATAAGAGATGGGTACCCCAAAGCGTAACAGACGGACGGACGGACATACAGACGGACGGACATCCCGATCACTATATACCCTCCCACTTTTCAAGCGGGGTATAAAAAACAATTTTATAAATTCTTTTAAATTGTTCACAAAATATCACAATTATAGTTGTGGGGCACTTATGCAATGGTCCAAATTTTACAAGGTATGACTTGACCAAACACCATTGAAAACATCTGTTGAAAACTGTAGAATAGAAAATGAACGACTCCCTGTAACAGTAAACACATGAAGGATTAGGGTGTTTTCGAGTCCTCTGACAATAAAATCACATTATGTATGAAAAACACGACTGTCGGTATACACGACTGCTTACGTTCCACGTTGTTCTTCAACACATACCGAAAAAAACATGAAAAACCCAATTCAAATCGGGAAAAATATTCATTCTTTATTGCATCTGGTGTTATTTCGCCAAGTATATTAAGTATTCGCTGGTAAAATTGCTGAAAACAATGCACAATATTACTTAACTATCAAAATTTTCAACCTGAAAACCTCGTTTTTGGAACATTAATTAAGTGCAGTTCGAACCCGATTATAAAAAATAGGAATGTTTAAAACTGATTTACTATATAGCACTATTAATCAAACGTGCCAATTCAAACTTGATCTATAGTTTATCACTATAAAGCTACCCAGTAAGTTTCAAATCAATAATATTTAAAATGACAGCCTCGTTTGGATCATTAATTTAATGCAGGGCGAACCCGATCGTGAACCCGATTATTAAAAAAGAGAATGTTTAAAACTGATTTACTCTAGCACTGTTTGTCAAATGTGACAAAATTCAAACTTGATCCGTAGTTTCTCACCTTAAAGGTACCCAGCAAGTTTCAAATCAATTCTCAAAAGCATAAAGAAAAAAGTGCGGAAAACCAAGTGGGAGAGACTGACAGACAGACAGAGGGACAGACGCAGAGGAAACCTAAAGTCCTCTCCGGTTTCACAGGTATGGGACTACTTTATTATAACAGGCACAAGATCTAAAAAGAAGTAAACCAATTTATCTAAATTTTCGAGTTAAATTAAACAACAGAATATTCCATTTTGTGTTTTTCTTCGTTGGTTTGTGGAGCTTTAACATTAACACATGCTTTATAATTAATTAAACACTGTCAGCCGTTTGAACTTTTTTGTGAGTCATAACTATATTTATTTTTTAGCGAATAAATAGTCTATAATGAAAACTACTGAAAGTCCAGAGAATTTTAGCGGTCAATATCTTAGAGTTTTATTGAACGCTTAGTTTGTATTAAAAAATGAGTATGCCCGAAACTTTCTGAATACGAGCGTTCAATATCGAACGCCCCGTTGTAAACAAAAAATGGCGTCTGGTCAACCTCTCAAAGGCAAATTTATGATAGGTAGTGGCAGCTTGGTACATGTAAGATGTGTTTATTTTCACACAAAATTAAAATTATTAATCAATAATTTAGTACGTATTAGCCTCAATAAAACCCCAATAAGCAAATCATAATGCTTGGTAGGGTTATTGGAATGATGCGATATTGAACACTTACAGGACAGACGTTAATTTAAATACAGATACCAAAAAATCTTATAAATTTGAGTTACTGACATAATTAATCATACAAATCAATGGAATATGTTTTAGCTATTAATAAAGGAAAAGGAGTTATTGAACTTATATTGGTGAATACTGGCACTCGTTGACTGTACAAATGCACTCGCAAGTTCGTGCATTTGTACAGCAAACTCGTGCCAATATTCACCAATATAAGTTCAACAACCATATAATATTGAATATTTATCAGCATCACATAAATGTCTTTCAACAATCTGTTGGAATTCCCTTTTTTGTGAAACATTCTACATGAGAAGAAGAGAACTCTAGCCTTGACTTTCAACATTTCTATTAGCTATTATATTTATTCGTGTCTTTTCGACGTCTGGGCATTTTAGAGGTGCACGGCTCTAACGTAATAAAACGGGTGGAAAATTCCGGGTTCATATAGCCAAGTATGATTTTCTGGAGGTTTACCAAAACAAACCAGATATAACCCCACCCCATTTTAAGCTAAAGCGTAAAAATGAGTATTTTTTTCAATTCAATATATATTCCACAAATGCTTCAAACTTTCGCGCTTTAATATGGCACAGTTACGAGGGTCGTTCAATAAGTTATGCAACATACAGTTTATCATAATAAATGTTGAAGCAGTTAATTTCATTTTTTCACGTAAGAAAAGTTCTATTTAAGAACTCCTATTCACATAAAACCGCAAAGAAATTCACTTTTAAAGTAAGCACAGTCATTTCACTGAGCTTAAGACGGTTTTAAAAGGATTTCTGCCTAGAAAATGAAAATCAGGGCTTATGTAAAAACTGCAGTTATGCAACATACAGTTTATCATAATAAATGTTGAAACACTTAATTCAATTTTTTTTCACACAAGAAAAGTTCTATTTATGAACTCCTATTCACATAAAACCGCAAAGAAATTCAATTTTAAAGTAAGCACGGTCTTTTTATTGAGCTCAAGACGGTTTTAAAAGGATTTCTGCCAAGAAGAAAAAAATCAGGGCTTATGTAAAAACTGCAGTTCATTATAAAAAACGCTGAGGAACACAACTGAAGATATGGTTTTGATATCTGGGAAGACTAGTCTTTTATCCAGTACAGTGTTCAGGTGGATAAGAAAATTCAAATTTGGAAAGAGGGACTTAAAAGATCAAAGTCGATATAGATCTATAGGGACAGCAAAAATGTCAATGTTATGAGAACATGCTATTTGCAAATGCCCGATTTACATTGAGAGACCTTGCTAAAACACTAAATATTTTATCTTCACAACAGTTGATGGAGTTCTAGTGAAGCAAATGAATCTAAAATACCATTTCTGCCAAATATTACATTATTCCCTGCCTTCAAGAAAATACACTTTAAAAGTGACAAGGGTCTATGAAAATATAAACATTTTAACAAAAGAAGGTATGATAAGCCTGTGTGAAGGATGCGCTGTTTATCGCCAATATGGGAGATCAATAATAAAATGTGGAATCAGAAAAAAGCTATTATTGCAAAGAGAAGCCATGGCTCTAAACGGGTCTTATACGGGTTATTTTTCTTTATATCGAGAGGTCGAGTAACATGTACTTAATCCTTTAAGGAGGATCGTCAGTGGTAGCTTTTATATATGTATTCGAATTGTATTGAGGAAAGATAAGCAAGTTTTCCTTAAGGGAAGTTAAATACTGTTAGCCTGGGTGATTTTTTCTGCAGCTGACAACACTGCTGCAAATATTCATAGAGATATAAAGGAAGAAACGTTAACAGAGGTTAGACAACAACAACCTCCTCCTATTTGCTAGATACATGTATCAGTCATTCTGACATTTTTATTCAAAAAACTCGAGAAAACCATCAAAGGCATATAGTATATAGTTACATATAATATAACATAATGTTTAGAACCATGAAATATGGAGATAACGAACTGTACGCAAATCGGAGGCAGAGCAAACACGAACCTCCAAAAACATGAGTAGGATCAGGTGTCATGGAGGAGTGAGCATCCCCTGCCGACCGGTCATACCCGCTGTGTGCTCCTTGTCATGATAGGGAAATAACGGAAAAAATCTGAAGAAAATTCAGTGTGTAAATAATGGCCTTACAATTCGTAGGAAAAACATCAGTCAGCACATGACTTAATGATAGATTGTTTTTGCTTATAAGGTCATTGTATCGGCCATAGAACTTCCGAAATGATGACTTTAAACGAGACTGTTGCTATTCTTGTTTCATCAACTTGTTTGTCATTAACTTACCTCGTTTTAGAAATTGTTCATACGTAATATGCTATTGCGTATCAGATCAACTAAGAGATATACACCTCATATGCAGGTGAGAAGGGTATATTGTTGCATAAGTAAGGGAAGTTGACGATTAAAAAGTTAAAGTCATCAAGTTTGTCATACAGCTTTGTTGTTAGATTATCATTAACGTCTTTTCTAGTAAAATATCCAAATATGAAACAAATTTATCAGACTCTGTGGTATCTTTTATTTCAAGCTCACTGGGAACTTCTGCTTCATATGAATACAAAAATAGGTCTGCTTATAACGGGGAGCAATTGGTACATGTACCATAGGGAATTCCAACAGATTGTTGGAAGACCAGAAGACTTCAGAGTTCTTGAGTGTACAATCAGAATGTTTCTCAACAAAATAATTTTGCAAATGACCAATGACAAGGTAAGTAAATTTATGGGTTCCATTTTTATTGAAAAAGCAGCTGTTCATGACCTTAAAAAGCCTGGACTTAATTTATCCTAGGGAATGGTTGTATATAGAGTTGAAAAGTCAAAATTTGTTTTCTAAAATTAAGTAAAGTTCAGAAGGCGCCATTAATATTTAGATTTTGTGAAATCTCCAGCTGTTCTACGGTAAAACACCTTCATGTAATTTTGGTTTTATTACAAAGGATCTGTTCTCCGGGAAATCACCCTTGACCTGGTTTCTTTTATATCCGGTTTATTACGTTAATGTCGTATAAAGGATATGTCAACGCAATATATCCCAGTGAACTCGAAATAAAGAATACGTCAACAGTTGCTGCATTTGTTTTTACTTAAATGTAGAAATATCCCGTGTGGGACCTCAATGCGGGTTATTTCCCTTGAGTATTGCTAGGAAACTGTAAACAAATCCAGCGATATATCAAATAGATTATATCTGGAGTTTTACCATTAATTCTTCAGTTATTTCGATTTGGCATCCTAACTATTCTATTGCACAGTAGCTTAATTATGTTTTCTAAAAAGTCTAGCAGACAAGTAACAGATATTCATTTTTGACATTCTCTGTTACCATGTAAATATGTACTGCAGGACATATATGTATTAACATACACAGCTGTGCATTTCACACACACATACATACACACCCTTACATGTGAAAGGTGTCAAACGGGGACAGGGGTTAAAGACTGTCAAAGTGGGGACTTCTTTATTTTTATTATTTCATTGACTTTTGACCAAAAATATTAGTCCTCCTATAATTCTGATGGCGAATATAATGAGAATATGTCAATATCTTTAATTTTAAGCCAAGCACTTTTTACAGCACAAACGGGGACCTATTTCACACTCATTAATATTCACACACCAGTACTTGATTCATTGTATCTAATCGGGGACATTTTCAAAAAAGAATGCAAAATACTCCCTTTTGAGCCTTTTATTCATTAATTACCACCGTTCTCATCACTGATTAGGATTCTTGTCTTCATAGGTACTTGAATGTTTTATATTTTAAATCAAATATGGAGATAACGAACAGTAATAAGCCTCAAAAGGCCATTGAAACCCGTAGGCACTCCCCAGCTTAATTGTTAAAAAATATATATTACTATACTATAAACATGTTATGTTTATAGTATAGTAGATATATATATATATATATATATATATATATATATATATATATATATATATATATATATATATATATATATATATATATATATATATATATATATATATATATATATATATATATATATATATATATATTAACAATTAAGCTGGGGAGTGCCTATGTTGAAACCGTACAAATCGTGAGCAGGGCAAACAAGGACGTTAAAACACTCGAGTTCACAGTGCCATGAAGGAGTAAGCACCCCCTGCCGACCGGTGTCGCATGATATTTGGTCCGCCTCGTTTAAAGGTCGGGGGGGGGGGGGGAAGGGGGGCTAATACGATAACATATAAGGTCCGCCTTTTATAAGAAAAGGTCCGGCCCGTAGAAGAAAAGGTCTGCCTATGTTTAAAGGTCCGGGTAGTGCAAAAGTTTTTAATCTTGATTTAAACACATAAAATGAAAGATAGTTTGTACAATATATCTCTAGAGCAGGAATTGCTACTCCTTATTTAGTTGCTTTTAGCAGTGCCGTTTATTTTGTTTTCACATTTCCATGCTTGTGGTGTAAAAACTGCATACAAAAGTCTCCTTGGACTACAGATGGCATTACAAATGTAGTTTTTTTTAAATTACCTTGATATTTCTATGATCGATGATTTTAGCATTTCACATGAAAATCCATGTTTATATATTAATACTACCCCCCCCCCACCCCCCAAAAAAAATGAGAGCCTAGACGAGAGATATTATTTTGTTTTGTGTCTTTCTTAATTTTTTTTTAATCTTTTTAAAGCTTATTTCTGAATTTATTTCTCTTGTTGGTTACATTTTATTGTGCTTTTTTATGATGTATAGTTATAAAATCTCGGCGGAAAACTCAGATTCATCTAATGCTAGAGGCTTTTATGCCACCCTCCCCCCAATCCCCTTTAAAAAAGTTACACAGTTCAGATTTAATTGTTTGTATTTTTTTTCTCTGTTTCAAAAGTTTTATTCTACGATTTTATGATCGGTAATTGAACAATTTCAGAGAATACTTAAATATTTACAATAAATGATCCCCACCCTTTTCCAGAGAGAGAGAGAGAGAGAGAGAGAGAGAGAGGTTAATCATAATAATAAACCTCATATAAATTAAATCAAGCCGTTCTTCTAAAATACTTTCAGTCCTGGTGATTTTTCCCAAATGATAATTATGTTCCGGAATTTATTCCTTTTTGAAACAGTTTGGAGGAGCAGTTTCAATTGCACCTTTCCTCGCACAAATGACCCGAAGCACTTAATAAAGAAATCATCCTCTCCAGCCGCCACTACACTTATCACAGGAAGCAGATACACAAGATTTGCTGAAGAAACACTGCAATATTAACGCAAATAATACCTATCGCTGTAATATAATTTTTATCCAGTGATCATTTCGGCACTGAACTCCGTTTTCACATTAACGAAAGGACCCTCCTCCCCCCCCCCCCCACTCCTTCATTCACGTATCTGCTGAAAATGCAACTTTCTTAGACAAAGCGCTCTTCCTTGCAGTGGAAAGCAAGCTCACAGAGCAATCATCTTTACTCCGTCTTTTACTGTTTCCTTATTAAAGCAATCCCAGAATCCACAAACTTTTATCATGGTACATGACTTGCAAATGAAGGAAAGTTTTTGACCGTTAGCCAGTCATTATATTCTCCATGATAAATAAGTACCTATTCTTAGGAAAAGAAGGATTAATTTTTTGAAAAAAATGATACCAGTGTGTTTATTCCTGCTTGATTATAGATGACAATTTTGCTTAAGTTAAGACAAAATTAAAATTTGATTGCACTTATTTATTTCCACTAAGCAGATAATAGTGCATTACCACAAGAAGTGAATTCGGAATTTGCAGTGTGGTTAAGGTCCATATCTTTTAATGAATAGATACATACAATTTATCAGGATGAAGGTTTACGCAGAGGATAAAGGTGTTCATGATCAAACATAAAATTTAGAGACCAATCAATGGGGGGGGGGGGGTTCTGCTACTTTCTCTTTTAAGCATACATTTTGTGCACCCCTCCTTCAGGTGTGACGTTCATTTTTATATTTAAAAGAAATTACTCCTCACGCATTGTCACAACAACACAACTGTATTTTTAAATAAAATTCGATTTTGCGTTATGTAAAGAGTTTTCTCTACATAACGGAAAATTTTGGATTTAATTCTTTCTTATAACGTTTCAGTCTAATTTCAGATCAATTGAAAAATATTTATCTCTCATTAAGCGCTGATAATTAATTTTAGTCATTTATGGACATTAGCAAGTCACGGTTATCCGGAGGAAAAAAGTTTAATTCATAGGTTTTTCCACTTATAAAACTGATTAAGCCCCCTTCCCCTCTTCCTCACCTGAGATGCATTGTACTACCGGAAATTTCTCTAGCCAATACCGAAAATATTCATATAATCATTATTCAAATTTTATTAGGTAATATTCGAAACATACGGAAGCCGGTAGGTGCCAGGCAGAAAAATATTTTTCTGGCGGCCGCCAGATAACTTATCTGGCTGCCACCTGAAAATTACATGTATATGGCGACCGCCAAATATTTAACTGGCGGCCGCCAAATATTTATCTGGCAATATAATTAATAAGAAAGCGAAAATTTTGGAGAGGGTTCTTTTCTGTAGCATGCAAGCTAGAGAAAGGGGCAGTGCGGACCTTTGACGCAGTATAATAAAAGGTCCACCCTTTTTATTTCAGATATCTTACTATAACAAAGCGATAAATTTGGATTCCTTAACATAACTAGTCAAAATGGCAGGGCGGAAATTAAAACACAGCAATATTAAAAGGTCTGCCCTCTGTATTTCAGATATCTTACAAATGTTGAACAGGGTTTATTTTCGTAACATACAAATAATAGAAAGTGACAAGCGGACCTTAAACCATCCCATATAAAAGTTTCGTCCTCGGTATTTCAACTATCTACATTTTACAAAGCAAAAATTTCAAACATGATTTATTTACGACAGTAGCATAAAAGCTGTAGAAAGTGGGAGGGTGGACCTTAAAACGCGGCATAAAGAAAGGTCCTTCCTCTGCATTTCAGGTATCTTACTGTTACAAAGCGAAAATTATGGACAGGGTTTATTTTCGTAGCATAAAAATAAGAGAAAGAGGCAAGGTGGACCTTAAAACGCAGTATAATAAAAGGTCCGCCATCTGTATTTCGGATATCTTACTATTACAAAGCGAAAATTTTGTACAAGGTTTATTTTCGTAGCATAAAAATAAGAGAAAGAGGCAAGGCGGACCTTAAAACGCAGTGAAATAAAAGGTCCGCTCCCTGTATTCAGGTATTTCAGATATTTTACTGTTAGAAAGCAAAAATTATGGACAGGGTTCTTTACTGTAGCATTAAAACTAGTTGTTCTCATAGTGCTCAATCGTCTTTTTGTATGTATACTGAAACGCAAAAGCAGTAATCTACAAATATTTGAATTTTTTATCTAATGATTTTCAAAAATGAATACACTTAGGTAAAACTTGATTTGAAAACATCAACGATTTGATGAAACTGTTAAATGATTATCTTTAAACTTTAGAAAGTAACACATGACTGTTAAAACACCCACCACCCAGCCATTCAATTACAGCGTGCAAGTCTGCCATGCACAACAATTGCTGTTTGATTTCTACGATGCAATAGGTTCATCAATCTCGAGATCTGAGCGAAAGAAATATTCTTTGCCATTTTTAAATGCCTGTTTTTCAGATGATGAGGTCGAATTTTCCCTAGCCAACCGCAGTGTAGCAACCCTTGGACTTCCGGTCCAAGGACAGTCATTCATGCTAATGATACGTAAGAGACTGTTGAGGCGTGATGTAGGTCATATTTGTATCTGCAACTCTCCATCACCTTTATTTTGAGATTTTCCATCTAGAGCAATGGAAATGTCTACTTAAGTCATTTTTAGGAAGCCTTGGCATCGCTTACAGAAAAGATAGGGGAATTTATTCTTCGGAACCATGCTGATTTACTTATGATAAACAGATACAATACCTTAAAACCCCATATTATTGCCAAATATTTTGTTAAACATGCAATTTCTGATATTTGTTAAGCAGACTCAAACTTAACTTCCGATAATGGTATGAAAATCATTCAATTGTTAAATTACCGATATTTACAAAATTGAAGATGTCCTTACTTTCTAGATACAAAATTATATCTTATATGTAATATTTCCCCCTAAAATATGATGTTGCGTTTCATTTGCGTTTCAGTATATATCAGTTTTGACTGAATCACTTACGCTACCTTTATGGTATCTGTTCTATTTTTTGTCAGTTTGTTTTCTTTTTTCAGTTTTGCGGTTTTTTTTTTCTTGTTTTGTTTTTGTTTTTTTTATCAGATGTTCACAGTCTTGTTATCTACTTCAACCAAACTATGTGCTTGTATTCACAACTTTTCTTCCCGCGGCTCACTTGCCTTTTTTTTTTATGAAGGTCACATATTTCTTTTTAACTCATGATAGGTAATACTATCCAACAATATTGAGCCGCCATTGGTATTCAGATGTACAATGAAATCAGAGTTATTGCCTTTGTTTAAGGTCTCATATCTACCTACGTTTTTATGACACCCGTCGTGTGCTCCTTGTCATGATCGGGAAAACGGAAAAATCCGTTGACAATTAAATACATGTATGTAAATAATGGCACAACAATTAGTTTGCAAAACGTAAGTCAGCATTCGACTTAATGATAGATTGTATTTACTGACAAAGTCATTTTATCGACCATAAAACTTGTGAAATGATGACTTCAAACGAGACTGTTGATATTCTTGTTTCATCAACGTGTTAGTCAATTAGTTGCCTCGATTTAGAAATTGTTCGTATGTAGAACATGTTTTGTGACATGAAAATATGCCCCCTATAACATTCCCAAATAATTCTTAAGATGGATCAAAATGTTTTGCAACTTGTAGTTTAAATGTTAAAAAAGTGTTGGTAAGAGCTAAATAGAGAGTGGAAAACCTACGTAATCAAATCTAAATTAAATTTTGCGGAAAACACATTACATACACATCTAATAATTATAATTATTTAAATTGAAGATTCCTGCACTTCCCGTTCACTCGGCATTTCAGTTGCGACTGTTGAAAATGGGGTACTAAACCAATTTTCTGCAAAATCATTTGATTGGTTGAGACCAAAATACGCATGTAAATAAGTGAGTTTGTAAGACAGGTCATGACACAAATCATTTGGAATACGTTTCCTACTGTATCGGAGACAAAGGGCGGGATGCGGCTCGAGCTCTCGCCTTCGTCTTAAGCCCCGCCCTGTATCTCCGATACAGTAGGAAACTCGTTCCCTAAATATAACCAAGAATGGAACGTTTATCATAATACAATCGGGGAAATGTATATTTGAATTATCAGGATACATTTCAGGGGACATTTTGTGTATCAATTATTACTATACATTAAGGGATTATACACATGTATACATTTGTATTACATTAGTACAATACAGTTACTGTAGTGGAATTATTGTTAAGAATTATCGCAAAACAGTAGGGAATATTATGTATTACATGTAAGTATAGCAGTAAACTAGAGAAATAATGGATAAAGCGGATAAGTAAGCTATAGGGACATTTGTGGATAAATTATCCCCATTCAGTAGGGAGATCTTTGGGAAAGGGAAAACAACAGAAAACATTTGTGTATAAATCTTAGGAAACAATTGAAAAAATGCCTTAATCAAAACAATACAATAAGGGAACTGTGTGTTTGAATTATCACAATACAATGGGGGGGGGGGGGGCATTTGTGTATAAAAACCTCAATACAACAGGGGACGTATATAATATTATGTGTATAAAAAACCACAATATACGAGTAATAGGGGACATATGTGTATAAAAAATCACAATACAATAGGGGACATTTGTGTATAAAAAATCACAATACAATAGAGGACATTTGTGTATAAATAATCACAATACAATAGGGGACATTTGTGTATAAATAATCACAATACAATAGGGGACATTTGTGTATAAAAAATCACAATACAATAGAGGACATTTGTGTATAAATAATCACAATACAATAGGGGACATTTGTGTATAAATAATCACAATACAATAGAGGACATTTGTGTATGAATAATCACAATACAATAGAGGACATTTGTGTATAAAAAATCACAATACAATAGGGGACATTCCTGTATAAATCATTACAATACAATAGGGGACATTTGTGTATAAAAAATCACAATACAATAGAGGACATTTGTGTATAAATAATCACAATACAATAGAGGACATTTGTGTATAAAAAATCACAATACAATAGGGGACATTCCTGTATAAATCATTACAATACAATAGATTTTTTTTTTATAAATCATTGCGAATCATTACGTACATGTATGTGTACCTGATCATAATTCAAGAAGGGACGTGTTTATAAATTATTCTAAAACCAATGGAGGAAATTTGAGTAAAAATTATCACGAAACAATAGGGGACATTTGTGTATAAATAATCACAATACAATAGAGGACACTGTCAGTATGATTAATAAAAGTGCAATTTCTTGATCTTGGAAAGCATAAAACAACTGCGCGAAAGTGCTGGTGAATTTCAAAATACGAAGTATTTTTTTTTAAATGAAATAATAATGAAAGTTTTTTCTCTGATACCAACTACTTTTGATTCTATTTTGTTTAATTTGTTCCAATGAAAGCTTGAAATTGAGCTTGAATATTGTTTAGGAATAAAATACATTTACTGTGGAACCCCCACCCAACCGACTTTACCTCCAAGAGAATATCTCAATATTAAAGAAAAACAATAAATACACCGACAATAGTATATATACTTATTCTTAAAAATATATGTATGAAACAAAAGGAACAATATATAGATTAGACTGGAAAGAAATTATTTACTTCCGTTAAATGACGACATCGTTTGATAGAAAAAGTATTAGTAACAACTAACAAGTGGTCACGGGTGGGGTTTCACTTAAAATGTTATAAAAAAAAATTTCAAAATCATCAACCAAATGTACATCAATCGCAAGCTCAACAAAGACAATAAATAAATCTGCGTTACGGAAAAGATGAAATAAGCGCACCTGTTAAGCGAAAAAAAAGAGTCGAGAATTTACATACAACTTTGCAGTTGCTGATCTGTAGCTCGTTGATCTGCCAGAGGAAATTGGAATGGGCGATTAGAGAAGTATAGTGCCCCCCCCCCCCCTTGACCAAAATTGACAAAAAAGTACATATTAATTGCGCACAAAAGAGTGCACTGTTTCTTGATTTATTTCTCTGTATATTTAAGCTGCCAGCTCAAAATATTACAAACCATGAAGTCTTAACTTGTATTATATTTTTAGTGCATGATCGTCTGCGAAATATGAGGATTAAATCATTCCCCGATGGTTTCACCGGGGGAAATGGATTTTATTGGCTGGATAAATGTTCGTAATTCCCTCATGATAATGAAATGAATCGTTTGCGGTATTATCCCGAAAAAGCCAAGCCTTTGTAGATAACATTCAATTTAGGCTCCACTTTCTAATTCACTTTTAAAAAAGTCAATTGTCTTCCGTATCTTTTTCCCCTTTTTCAAAACATCCTTATTGGAAAGAATATAATTGCGAATTTCGTCACTGTTTGGCAGATGAACCCTTTCTAATATTATTAATTTTGCAACTCTCGGAATTTTTAGTTTAACGAGCGATACGTATTGCAAAGGGGAAAAATGTACGATGTTTTAGATGTGGTTTAGCACAACGGCGACAGGGAAATATGAAGTTTTATGTCCCTGTATTTCCTCTATTGATGATTCTAATGAAACACTGCCACAAATGTATTATATGTGTAATGACACACTATGCAACATTGAAATTGATGAACAAGAAGTATTAGATATAATATCAATACTTCCCGTGAACAAAGCTATTGGTCCTGATTGTATTCGTCATAAAATGTTAAAATCCACTCTTTTTACTGTTGTTAAACCACTTACTATGTTATTTAATAGGTCTTTGTCAGAAAAAGTTTTTCCATCGTTTTGGAAATTAGCACACGTTATTCCTCTTTTCAAAAAGGATGACCCTTCTGTGGTTTCCAATTACAGACCTGTATCGTTATTATCCTGTGTTAGTAAAATTATGGAGAGAATACTATTTAAACACGTGTACAATTATTTTCATATTAATGATTTATTTTATCGATACCAAGCAGGATTCCTTCCTGGTCATTCAACTGTATATCAATTACTAGAAACGTATCATAGTATAGTTCAAAACATAGATGATGGTAAATCATGTTGTATGTTTTTTTTTGTGATCTTTCAAAGGCTTTTGATAGAGTATGGCACAAAGGTCTCATTTTCAAATTAAAAACTTATGGTATATCTGGTGATCTTCTCCAATGGTTTTCCAGTTATCTATGTCAAAGGTCACAAAAAGTTATGTATAAGGATCTGTTATCATCAAAACAAGATATTTTTGCAGGTGTACCTCAGGGTTCTGTTTTAGGACCACTATTATTTCTCATTTATATTAATGATGTTGCTGAAAATATGATTTCAATGTGTAGATTGTTTGCGGATGATAATTCCCTTCAACAATCATCATACAATATATTAGATATGGAATACAAATTGAATCATGATTTACATAATTTGGAACTATGGTCAAACAAGTGACTTCTTAAATTCAATCCATCCAAAACAAAGGTCTTTTATTTCAGTAAGAAAAACATTTCTGTTATGCCTAAGCTATTTTTTAAAGCCGATAGACTGGAATGTGTTCCAGTCCATCGCCATTTGGGTTTACTATTGTCACAAAATCTTAGTTGGTCAGAATATATTGATGGTGTTGTAAACAGTGCTTATAAAAAACTAGGCCTCTTAAAGAAATTGAAGTTCAAAATGGGTAGAAAAAACTTATCAAAATTGTATATTACGTTTATCAGACCTATGCTTGAATATGCTTCAGTTGTTTGGGATGGCTGCTCTAAACAAGATTCTGAAAAGCTTGAAAAAGTACAATTAACCGCAGCTAGAATTGTAACAGGACTTCCTATTTTTGTGTCTAGAGAAGCACTTTATTCTGAAACTGGTTGGGAAACTTTAAAAACCAGGCGATATATTGCAAAAATGACAACTATGTTCAAATTTCACACGGGAAGAGTATCTGAGTATTTGCATGATATTGTCCCCAATAAGCGTGAGCATGTATACAATACCCGTAATAAACAAGATTATATTGTTCCAAGGTGTAGATTAGAATTATTTAGAAACTCTTTCGTACCTGATGCTGCAAAACAATGGAATTTACTAAAAACAGAGGTCAGAGAGGCCATCTCAATCAAAACATTCCGAAAAACTTGATAACAAAAATTAAAAATCCACCATCATACTTCTCTTTTGGTATAAGCGATACACCAATATCATTCATACTAAGCTAAGACATTACTGTATACTAAATTATGATCTTTATAAGCGAAACATTATAAATAGTCCCTTATGTTTATGTGGAAAAAATGAAGATGTGTACGATTTCTTCTTTGCATGCAAAAATTATTCCAATGCAAGAAGTACTCTTTTTAATCGCTTGTTCACTCTTAAACTGGTTATTATTGATATAAATCTATTATTATGTGGTGATGTTAATTTGCCTTTACAGATAAATAACAGTATTTTTGCTGCTGTTCATAAATTTATTGACGAAACATGTAGATTCTCTAGTTGATATGCTATTTAATTGCTTTTTCACTTGTATTAATTGTATTATTTTTCTTCTATTTTGCATGACAAATTGTTATATATAAGGAGAGGAACTTTGTAAGTTGTAAAGAACTTGTTTCCAATCCATTTGATGTACTCAATAAAATATGTTCAAAACAAGACCCTGTCAAGTAACTGTATTGAACCAATCAGGTAACGCGTTGTATAGAGCAGTTATAATGAGGTATAATAAATTCTTTTAAAATCTTTTACTACTTCTAACAACATTGAAAACCCTGAGGTATGTAAGGACGAATTTTTGTTAATGTATGACTGTACATGTAAGAAAAAAAAATAATAAAAACAATTTCAGCTTTTATTAGCTAAAACAAGATACATGTACGTGATTGTCAACTATATTTCTATGTCAGACATTTGAGAATTCATATCTGGCAATAGGATCGCACATTGCCAAATCAATATTCGACACTATAAGGAATCATTTATTACAGAAACCAATATCCCGAATGTTTTCTTTTTGAAATTACATTAACGGCCGTTTTAAGAAATGAGATGTCATTTGTTGTGAACATGTCTTATTAGCCTCAAAAGGAGGAAACGTTTGAAATTAAATTGTATCAATTAAAGATAGCAAAGGTGAACAAAAGTAAGAAAGATATCTTTTTACAGGACAGAATCATTTATAACCGCTTTTGATAAAAAGTAATTTATGTGAAAAGAGAACTATCAATTTTCATATACTAGATTAACTTTTATAAGATAATCATAAGACATGATTATGTGCCTCTTTTTCCTGTTTCTAATCCAACTAAGATAGGAGCAGAAGCAGAATTTTTTTAGCACTGAAAACATACTTTTTTCAGCGTAATCAAAAAGATTCGCTTGGAAATTAAAAAAAAAATCTTTTTAAATACATGTATATGAATTTTTACGAACTACGTAATAAACTATTTTTAGAAACAATTTTTACACCATGACGTGTGTGAATATTTGTTCCTATTTGTATTTATCGTTGATACAGAAAATACATGGTTTTATTTGGGGTGGATTTCCCCTTTTTTCCGGGACATCTGTTTAATTATTTATGTTTTAATGTACATGTGCTTTATAAATATAATTTTTTTAACTGGTCTAGACTTTCAAATATAAAAAAAAAATGCCTATGTATAATTGTAGAGTACATGTATCATATTTTTGAATTAATACAATCCGTTTCTAGAACCTGTCTAGACCCCCCCCCCTTCAAAATTACTGGATCTGCCTCTGGAATTGTACACATGTAAAAACAAAGGCAACTTCAGAATATATTGACAATTTAGGAGCTTGGGAGAAAACATATATATAAAACATCGTCTAGAGTTTATATGTGTTATGAAAGTTATAATTTGAATAATTAGAAATTTGACGCATGCGACGTCATTACGTCCTTACGTCGTTTTGAAGCGCCTTCATAAAATGATAAAATAGTGAAAGAATGATATATTCATAAAAGTGGTGTATATCTAAATTCAGAGAGAGTTGGTCTATCAAAATTCACAAAAAGTCATTTTGTGAAATATTGACCTCTAGGACCCTTTTCTCATGACGGCAGTCAAATAATAAATAAATCTGAATATTATTCTTCACTGTTCTTCACGCCTTCCTCCTTTCTCTCTTTGGACTCTGATCAAGTCCATTTTCGTAAACATTGTACGAAAACGATAACGAATTCCACAAACCGGGACTGCAATTTATTCTGTGTATTATAAAAGTATGACATTTTAATTTGAAATTAGCAGATAAAATGGTTGTAGGAGTACATACAATGCTTAATTATAGATAAAAGATACTTTTAATTAATCCGATTTATCGTAACTAATCTATATAGGCTAACTTTATGAATCGCGCAGATTTAATTTATAGTTTTTGCAATATTTGAACTTTATCTGCAAGTGCAATGTAATTGATGTGCATAAGTATGTACAGTAAATTAAGACTGGTGGTAGTGATGTTTTACTGTTATTTGATGGAGGAAAGTTTTGTTCTGGTTTTTTTTTTAAAAATCATACCCTAGGTAAAATAAAAAAAGTATTCTGCGCACACTGATCAATTTGCCGTTACATATAGACAGCATAAGACTGCCCCTCCCTCTGCTCATTCAACACCACATACATGTAGAACCTTTTTTTTTCTTGAAGCAAAGTATTCATTAATATTTTGAGATTTCTTTACGTATCTCTCCCCTTCAGAAATCTCAGGCTGTCGAAATGATATGAAACTTTAATTAAATGTTAAATCATATAACATGCATTTGTCACTAATGAGGCACGTTTAGGAATTTCAATCTAGTCCCATGCATAGATATAGATATGTTTACCGTCCTTAGCCAGGCAAATAACAAATCACAAATAAATTGGTAAAAACACGTAGCTCCCCCATCCCACCTCCGCACTAACCCCTTCCTTTCAAAAAAAAAAAATGCATGATAAAGTTCAGATCTGGTAAAGTGTATACTTATATGTAGTATTAAATTAACTCTGCAAATTATACAACAAAACTCATATTAATTTGATTGAGTATTATTTTGCCACGAAATCGAGAACAAGTCTACGAAAATTGAACTGACTGCAGAATTCAAACGCAATATAAACAATAAAATTTCGAATTGATACCTCATTTTATATTTCAAGAATAAAACAATTTTTAGCATAAAATACTACTATACGATAGGTAAATTTATGAATGACAATGAAAATTTTCAGTGCGGAAATTAGGCTATAGTAATAAAAAATGTACTTTTGGATGAAACTTTTACATTCAAGAAAAAAAAAATCAAAATCAGAACTGGGCGTTTAATGTTCTTCTTTCTTTTTATAGTACTGGTGAAGCAAGATTTAATGAAAACATAATCCGATATATCGCGACTGCTAATTCTTCAATCATTATACTGTAATAATTTCAATAAATTCCGAGAGAATCCGAACAGAAAAAATAAGAATGAAGCCAAAACGTGTGAGAATCCTGTACAAAGTGCAGCCCTTCATGTAAACCGAGTAGCATTCCGTGTGAACTGCTTTGTTCAATCCGTGTACGCTTCGTTCAAACCATGTAGCGTTTTGCAAAACTATAAGGCGTATATGATTCGTGCAGTGTGCGACTGGGCTAGTGTAACGATTACCGTCCTGAAGTTTTCAGATGGAGCGCTTTCTTATGTTTTGTTATGATATGAATACTCAAAGACCTAATGTTGATGAATAAATATAAAGAAAAGTATATTTTGGAATAGAGTTCTTCTGAACCTTAGGGTGTCAAATATTCGGAAACACGATGCATTTTTATGGAAAAAGCCAAGGGATTAATCAGAAGATTTCAAGACGATCATGACTGTAAGCTGTCACACCATATGTCCAATCAGTCAAAATGTAATAAATAAGTACAGAAAAGAGAAACTACTCAGTAAAGACGGGGTGTTACTAAACAAAAATTAACAATAGGAAACGCATCAACATAATTTTTCTAACGGAAAAAATTGCATGCAGATAGATGGACAGGTAGACAAATGTTAAACAGTAATTAAATAATAAGACGCGTGCTACAAAGAGACACCTGTATTACTAGTATCCATTTTCAAATCAGCCCATTCCTGTGTTGGAAACAACCCTATAGAACGGGAGGGAGGGGGGCAGGGGGCCCGTCCCCTCACTTTTTCTGAGTATTTTTTTTCTAGAATAATCTCCATTTAGATGCCGGTTGCCCCCTCCTCTTTTTTGTTGTTGTAAGATCGAGCAAATTCCAAGACTTTTTTTTTTAAATTTTGTACCAAAATGTAAGGGAAATGTCCATGATCACCCCTCCCCCTTCCCCTTTTCGAGATTGGAGGGTTTCGTTTTCTTTTCTTTGACGAAATTTTTGGGAGGTGTCCCCTTTTAAAACCATTGCTACGGATTGCTTTAAAATGATAGGGCATGAAAAGTATACTACTAATTAAAACCATGTACAAACTTTCTTTTATGAAAGAAAAAAGCGAAAATAACGAGTGATTTCCGAATGACAACTGAAGGCCGGTGACAACTTTGGACAGATAACGTTAGCACGCTTCAGATTCTGTAATCGAAACGAAATCGGACTCAAATTTTATGCTGTAAAAAACAATGTATCGGAGACATCACTGTGTAAAGAACAGGGAAAATAGTAACTAAGAAATGAAATTCAAGGTCGGAATTCACAGTGAAACAGATTGCACAGGCGTCAGATTACAAAGTATACTAAACGGCGCTTCCTAGCCATGCTTCTTCAAGATGGGCAGAAGAAGTGATGAAGATTTTCTGAGATTAATTAAATTTTAACTGTATAACAGTCTTTGCCCTGAATTTAATATTCTCGGTAGAGTGCTTTATGCATATTCCACTTTTAAACACTAAAACATTGCCTAGATTCTTTCAAAAATGAATGATTTGGAAATACGTATCAATTCTTTTTCTGGCATCAAATTTGATCTCTGTATCAATTGAATTAAACATTTTTTCCTAAATGACATCACAAGGATAAAATGGACATATTAATGGTCCAAAAGGTATCGATATCAATTTTATAGGATAGTTTCGTTTGCCTGTTTGTTTGTTTATATTACGCGTCCCTTTCGAAAAAAAAAATCACTCATATTGAGACGCCAACAATTGCTGGAGCAGGGGTGCAAATTTGGACCTATTCTAAGCACTCAAGGCCATTGAGCAGTGAGGGATCTTTTTGGTGCCAGCATATACTGCAACACTGGACTTCGGTTTATGCGGTCTCATCCTAAAGACCGGTCTCCATGTCCTGCAGTTGGATTTGAACCCGCGACGTAAGGCCACGCGGGTGACTTTAGAATAGGTTACCTATTATATTTAATTTACTGCGCCTGCAATCACATCAAAGTTCCGACTCCCATTATGCTTATTTACTCCGATTTCTGGCGTTGCGCAGTGGTGGATAGAGAGTTTTAGAGTGTTTGCTTTAGAGTCGAGGGGTAAGAAGCTGATCCTTACCTCGCAGGTTCGAATCCGGCTGAGGGATGTTGATACTGGTCCTTTTGATGAGACCGTATTAACCAAGGTCCTGTGTAGGAGTAAGTGCTGGGACGGAAAAGATCCCTAACTGCTAAATGGCCTTCCGTAAATATATACATTTTATGGTTCAAGAAAACATGGAGCAAGGATCCGATAAACCTGAAAAACACTTTTATGAAAAAAGTTGGTATCTCTCCGAGAAATACTTCAAGTCCATTTAGTCAATGTTCATATCACAAACATGATTTAAATGTCATTATTCATCCAGAGTTGTAAAGCGTGTTAACGTTAGTCTAAAAAGATATTGATACTCAGGATTTTTATTGCCAGGGTTTGAACCCCAGGAATAAGACTTTATCTTTTTTAATTTTGGTTATAGAATAGTTTTTTTTTTTTAAATCGAAAACGTTTTGTTTGTCATAATTTCATAAATTTCAATTATGAGAACTTTACTCTTAATATTTAATTCACAAATTTGATATGATTTTTAAGTATCTAATGCCATAGCATTCTGCACGCCTTGTTCGCCCATCTCCTTTATATAGAAAACCTTCATAAAGAGCAATTTCCTATCATTCAAGTGTTTAAAGTATTTAAATTAAAGGTTCATGTGTTTGACTTATTCGTAAAAATTAAGACTACTCTTATTGATATATTTTAATACAAAATTATATAATGTATCAATTCAAAGCCAATTTTGCGCTCTTATGTGTGTTAATAGCAACCAAAATCTTTAAATTTTTCTCCGAAAAAAAGACAATCAAATACAGAATTGCCAAATAGTAAATCGCCAAATGAGTATATTTCGATGATAATCTGAAAACATTCAGTAACAAAAGTACTAGTGTACGTCACAAGCATAAATGCTAAGTCGATCATACATCTGTAACCCAGGTGTTCCATTGACATTGAACGTTTGTCGGACGGACTGATGTTCATACATGAGTAAGGATAGGACAAATAATATATCTAAATTCTCTCTCTTAAAATAAAATACCGGATATAAAGCAAGAATGATATCTCAATGTAATGTTTGTTTCAGAAAAGTCACGTGACTTGTTTTTCACTATACAAAACGGGGACCCGTGTGTAACCCTCAAATACAATCTTCGGTAATTGTGAAAAGTTCACACTCACACACATGTTTTAATCCTAACTAACCGGGGACATTTTTTCAACATGTTGAAAAACGGATCTTTTCGGCTTTTGGGGGTAATTAGACATCCCTGATTTCGAATTTGGCGCTATTTTTAATCAAAGACAACCGGGGACGTCCCCGGTTGGGAGGTTGTCCCCGGTTGGAAGGTGTGTAAACAAACAATTGTACCCGTTTGACACCTTTCACGCACAAACCCTCACACACACACACACGCGCGCGCGCGAAGTGATATTAAATGGTCTTATCTATTCTGAGAAAAAAAATACGATATAGGTGCTCTTTTACCTATGCAAACTATGTAACAAAGTGCAGACTTGCCATAATAATTTGTCTGTTTATATACATCTCAATTTTCACCATTTGATCACTTACCTAATATTGCAGTAATTATGGCATGCTGAAGCTTACAATTTTCAGAATTTCTGTATCGTCAAGGATATATCTTGTATTTCACGGAAAGCAGGTTTCAGACTCAAAGAAATCAGACGATATACGATTAATTTTTGTTAATTCAACCAAGTTTAACTCTAGATGCAGCAGCCGACAATGATTTTGGATCGTATATTTAATTATTACAAGAAAAGTATTAATTTCCTTTAACTAGAGTCTAAAATAGGTAAAGTACATTAATAAACAAAAATTGTCAATCACGACCGAATTTCCTCGCGTGAACAAGCACCGCGCATCCCACCATTAAATCAAAGATTTTTCTTGATAAAAACAGTGAGCGCAGTCTTGCTCAGTAAAGATCTTTTAACTGTGTCAGTTCTTATGTAAAATATCTCTTTTCCTTCCAAGTATGAATCCTGAGCAAGCATCCGCTCATATTTAATTTAATGAAAAATTACCGAGAATTGCACTGAATTATGAAAATTTCCCAAAACATTGCTACTTCTGAGACTGTATACCGTTATATAACGACACATAAAAAATGGAAAAAGCCCAGAAATAATCAGACTGGATTCACTTTTATTCAGTGATGTACAAAAATAGCGTATATGATTCAGTTCAAATTTTGAGAAAAACAGAGGACACAAAAGCGGCATTACTGCACTTAGTTCTTTTGCAGCCAATCGATTAAAAATCTCCGTTCATGACATATCTCATACAAATCATCGTAAACAAAAGAAATGGCACTACAATCAGCTGATTCACTGTTTACATTAAATTTTAGCGCAACTGTCAAACTCTATTTTACGTCGTTTACCTTGACCAATCACAGCATTGAAATAAGTCACGTGCTTAACAACGTCATGACTTTGGAATGTAACTGACGGAATGAAAGCGAATGGTTTGTTTTGAAAGTGCTCTCAGTTTTAATTAATAACTTCGTTAATTAAACGAATTTTATTAACATAAAAAATGACGAGGAATTAAAAAAAACGTTTTTTTTTTTTTGTTTTTTTTTTGTTTTTGTTTTTTTTTTTTTTTTTTTTTTTTTGCATTTTATTGCCTTTTTAGCGAAATCGTCACGCTGACGAGTGACTCTCTTATAGAGAGAAGAGCACGTGCTATTTCCATGTAATTTGTACGTACCGGTAAAGCGCAGTTCTCCCTTCTAAATATTTTGATGTCTTAAACATAGCGAAAGGAAAACACGGGAGTTACAACTTGTAATTTTTTGGAATTTTAATTTTTCTACGACAGACGTTCTTAATTGAAAATGGTGTCGTCATATGGTCTTCAATGTCTTATTAACTCAAATCCAGACTATACGATAAAACAATTTCGCCTCGGTCAATATTGATATTTTTCTGGTGAATAACAAACCATATTCACCACCGAAAGAGTTCATAATTGTATAAAATTGCATTTTATTAATCCAACGTTATTTAAGAAATAAGGTATCATTTTAAAAGTTTTATTCGGGATGTAAATACAGGTTGGTCATGTGATCAAATCCCATAAAGTCCGAAGGGCTTTATGGTAGATTTGATTACATGCCAACCTGTATTTAAATCCCGATAAAACTTTTAAAATGATACCTTATTACTTATATTTATATTTGTGACTGATTTATTACAAATAGTAAAGTACTAAATGTTTAAACCCATAAATGATTTATTTTCTTCAAAACTCAACGGTATAACTTGAATGTGATGAACACGTCGATCACTTATAACGTCACTATGAAATTACGTAGATCGTTTGTGACTGAACAATAAATTTATGGTCACATGACGAAGGTGTTTTACACAGATGTAAAAACGCCTTGTTCAAAAAGTGTTATATCAGGGAAAACATTTGCAAATGTAAATATAGATATATGAATCATTAAAAAATTCTCAATAATTTCTGGGAACACTATATATATATATATATATATATATATATATATATATATATATATATATATATATATATATATATATATATATAGTGTTCCCAGATTTTATTGAGAATTTTTTTAATTTTATATATATATATATATATATATATATATATATATATATATATATATATATATATATATATATATATATATATATATATATATATATATATATATATATATATATATATATATATATATATATATATATATATATATATATATATATATATATATATATATATATATATATCCTTCTGAATCCTCTTACATTTGCTCGTAGAAGAACAAACAATAAAGCCTTATGTTCATTGTATGAGAAAAAGAATGTGTTAGTTGAGAGAACTATGGATAAAATAGAAAAACGCTTAGGTCATTAAAATACGTATAGCAATAATATGACATAATTCATGTAACTTGGAATGAAAATCTAATTATGATAAATTCCTCTGTAAAAGTTAAGTTTCATGAAAAATTTTGCTTTTTAAGAAATTCATGTGATGTTGAATATTCACTACTTATTTTTATGAGATCAAAAGGACGTTGCCAATAGTTTACATAGAAAGCAATTAAAAACCTCCGTATAAGAGTTGTTTGAGGAAGGAACAGATCTAATACCCTTTCAAACTTCCAGGTATAGCAATGTTGTTGAGTAAAAATAGAGAAAAATCACGTACTTTGGAAACAGGACATTTTTTATTTAAATAAAAGGTAGTATTTGTTAAGAACTCTAGCAATCATGGGGGTATATGCATATTTAAATAACTATTTCTAGAATAATACAGGCCTAAGGGAATAGATGTTTTATCCACGTTAATCGACAGTTCTAGTTGGATATAACAGAGTAATCTCCATTTTTAGGAGGGAATAATCTGTAAGTCAGTTTTTAATATATATTTTTCTTTGGCGGTACTTGAATTTTTTCAAGCTCCTCCTTTATTTCTCAAGGAAATAATTCAAAATAATTCAATTATGCTCTTTTTCATGTAAGGAAACTTTATATCTTTTAGGTCTATAGGATTACTTTTACATAACAAAAATAGGGCAGAGGGCATATTGAATTTAAAAGCAATTAAAGCGTCTTTCTCTTTTCGAAAGAGACTACTCAACATAACCGAAAATCAAAATTCCATTTGATGTATATATGTGTTCATAAAACAATAAAATCCTAAGTTCATATTTTAAAAGGAAAATTACTAATAAGTAATTTTAAGTTGTCAGTATTTGATACATGGAGATGTTTAAAATTTGAAGAAAAAAAATCGATCAATAGAGATCACACAGCAGATCTACAAGAGAATCAGACATCAAGTCTGTTTTGTAACCTTTGATTAAAGTAACAACTTGTCACAAGGAAAAAGGAACTTTTTTTAAATAACAAATTCATTTATAGCAGATTTATCTTAATATAGCCCGATTTGATTGTAAAATATGATTGTGGAAAAATATTAGTTTTATAATTATCTTAGACCCTTGTGAAAATAAATTGCACCTTATCAAGTACATTATGTATAAGTAATTAATAACAATTAAACAAATAAATCACAATAAAAATATCTTCAAAAGACCAGCTTTTATAACAAGTCAATATTAACAAAAAGTAATAAAAGTAGGTTTGAAAACAACATGCCTAATTTTTCTTTCTACTTGTTTTCAGGCTTATCTAAAATATGTTTAATTGTTCAAATATCAGGAAGGTTACTCTGTTATGGATGCTAACACAACTGCCAGGGAACTTACTGTGGAATCCGTTTTTTCACACGGACTGCCTCATTACCAAGGATAAAGTAGACTGTTCGAATAGAGGCTTTAAGAACATATCATTCCTCAACTTACCAATGAATATTACAGTCTTGGACCTGTCAGGAAACAACTTCGTCAATTTAACCGATACATTTTTTGAATCGATTTCGGAGTCAACGATTGAAAAACTTCTTATAAGTAGATGTAACATTGAAGTTATATCGCGTAAAGCATTTACTGTTATCCCAAACGTACATTCAATAGATCTGAATTCCAATAATTTAACGGTAAGCGCAGTTATGGAAGGTTTGAAAGGTTTGAATGGCTCAAAAATAAAACATCTCAACATTTCAAATATCTATAATACTTCACGAAACTTACCGGAAAACCTTCTCTCGAGTCTTCAGAATACAAATGTTACAAGTTTAACGATGCGGAAATGGAATCTGGTAAAAGTGGCAGGAAGTTCCTTTCAAAATCTATCAAGCTTGCACATATTGGATCTAAGTCAGAACGAAATTCAATGGATGAATATGTCCGGTTTCTCGAAACTTAAACTGTTAAACCTGACTTGGAACGAACTTTCCATTTTACCAAGAATGTGTGATTATTATACTAATAAATCACTTGTTCCGGAACTGAAGAAATTATATCTTGCTATCAACCACCTTTCTGATTCATCACAATTCCACATACAGGGACATTGTTTTCCAAACTTAGACTATCTAAATATATCATTTAACGCAATCAGCATAATTAAAAGAAATTCATTTTCGACTCTTAGTAAATTAGTCAAACTGCGCATGGGAAACATGTTAACTTACGATATGATAATAGAAAACGATGCTCTAAATTCAACATCATTAAAGAAGCTATTTTTCGGAAGCTACATAAGAGTGTCCAAGAAAACCTTTAACCACAAAACTCTCTTTAAGAAATGTAAACAGCTGACAAATTTAGAAATGTCAACCTTTGATTTCTCCGTATTTTCCGGTGATGACTTCCGCGACATGCTGTCTCCCCTGACACATCTCCAGGAGCTTATTTTGCGCCAAACAATGCTGTATACTGTTCCTGATATCTCCATATTTCCCAGTCTTATAAGTCTAAACTTAGAAGAAAATTGGATTCGGCAGGTACACAAAGATGATTTTCAAAACAACTCACGACTTGAAAAGATAAGCTTTAGAAAAAACCAACTTACAACAGTTCGAGAAGACTCATTCACAGATGTAATATGGAAACAACCCAACCTCTCCATAGATATATCGCATAATCCCTTTGCTTGTGATTGTGATCTTGAATGGTTTATCAATTGGGCATACGGAAAAGGGATAATATTGAAAAACAGCGATTATCAATGCGATTCCCCAAAACAGTGGAAGGGAACTCGACTTGATGTTCACATTGAAAGTCTAAAGACAAGCTGTCATCCGTTTAGCACATTGCTTGTGACAATGTTAACAGTGTGTTCTTTTATGTTTATATTTGTTTTTATTTTGATTCTTGTCTGGAAGTTAAGGTGGGATGTTAAGTATTATCTTCACAAATGGACAAACAGAAGAAGTAAATATCAAGCACTTATTGAAAGGGAGTTAAAGGAATACGACGGATTTGTTGCATACAACACGCGTGACCGGAAATGGATTATGTCTGAACTTGTCGATGTCATGGAGAAAAAAGAAAACTACAAACTTTGTCTCCATGAGAGAAACTTTTTACCGAGCTGTGCTCACGTTGATAACATACTTGAAAGTATTGAAGCCAGTAGGAAATTCATTTTGGTACTTTCTAACAACTTCATGGAGGATCAGTGGTGCAATTACGAAACCATCATTGCCAATCATAAGTTAGCAGATGGAAATGGGGACAGAGTTTTTCTTATTTTGTTGGGGAAAATAAGCTCTAAACATTTTACAGTAGCACTGAAAACTTTGTTAAAATCTGTAGAAAATGCGGAATGGACTGTAAACGAAAACGGAAAGAAATTGTTTTGGAATAAACTGAAAAGTTTTATGCGTTAATAAGTTTGAATAAAGGGAAGTGTAGGTAATTACTGATTGTAATTGCTCATAATGAATGAACAGTATTACATTTAGGACCGTTGTATGTCTTCTGCGTTGGGTATTTTCTTTTATCAGGAAATAAAAAGTACCTGCTTACCATTATTGTCACATTTATCATATTAAAAAATATAGTCGAAAGCTTAAGGTTTCTATATACAACTCACTTTCAAGTGGGAAAGAAGAGTGTTTCAAGTGATATATATGCATATATATATATATATATGTGTGTGTGTGTGTGTGAGAGGGTGTGTGTGTGTGTGAGGGTGTGTGTGTGTGTGTATATGCACATATTTAATTTAGCTTGTCTATAAATACATGTATGTACCATTATCAAAGTATTCTATTCATTAAATTGTATAAAGCTAATATTGATCGGATTTTATGTATTGTGTAAATCTAAATTTTGGTTGATTTAGCTGATAATTTTGTGTATCGGCCTGTTGCGCGGTCCGGAAATTTGGACCGGGAATTTATAAGCATTTCGTGTATCACTCTGAAATTACAGCATCCGCACTTCCTTTTCAATCATCGCCTGTAACCAACAAACGGTTTGGAAATTAATTCAGAGCTAAAAATTTTAAAATACCCTCCCACCCCAACCCCCTATAATTCCTTCGTTTGACTTGTTCAGTGTGTCTGCCGTTTAAGTTTTATACTTTCAGATACCATGAGCTGTCTACAGACACAGGAATCCTTAGACCTACATCTCGTCACAATGGTAATTTTAGTGGTCAACGCGAAGTTGTTTGAAGCCATATCGTCACTTTCAGGTTTGTTGTGGAATTATGTCGTTGACTGTTGATACGTTGATGTTATTAATTTAATAATGTTTCCATATAGACAATTTAAAGCAAAGAGTTGTATATGAAATATATGTAGATAACGAACAGTATTCAGGCTCAAAAGTCCATCAAACAATACAAAAAAGGAGCAGAGCAAACACGGACCTCCAAACATCAGAGGTGGGATCAGGTGCCATGGAGGAGTGAGCATCCCCTGCCGACCGGTCACACCCGCCGTGTGCTCCTTGTCATGATGATCTGGAAATAACGGAAAAATCCGTCGACAATTCAGTGTGTAAAAAATGGCCTAACAATTTGTATGAAAAACGTCAGTCAGCATTTGACTCAATGATAAATTGTATTTGCTGACAAGGTCATTGTATCGACCATAGAACTTACGAAATGATGACTTTAAACGAGACAGCTGATATTCTTGTTTCATCAACTTGTTTGTCAATAATTTACCTCGTTTTAGGAATTGTACATACGCAGAGCATGTTCTTGCGTATCGAATCAACTGAGAGATATATACCTCGTATGCAGGTGATGAAGGTATATTGCTGCATAAGTAAGGGAAGTTGACGATTGAAAAGTTAAAGTCACACGTTTATCATAAAGCTTGGTTGTTAGATTACCATTAACGTCTTTTTCGAGTAAAATATCCAAATATGAAACAGATGTGTCAGACTCTGTGGTATCTTTTATCTCAAGCTCACAAGGATATATCGTATCGACATAAGAATGGAAATAGCCATTGTTAATTGACAATACGTCGTCGATATATATAAATGTCGAGTTGAAGGCCACAACGAGTGTTTTCTTCTTTTCACGTACAAGATTTTGGACAAAATTCTGCTTCATATGAACACAAAAAAAAGGTCTGCTAATAACGGGGCGCAATTGGTACCCATGGAAATTCCATTAGATTGTTGGAAGACATGATCTCCAAAAACCACATAGATATATTTGTCAATCAGAAACTCAAGCATCTTTTTAATGTCAACTTCAGAGTACTTGTGTGTACAATCAGAATGTTTTTTAACAAAATAATTTTGCAAATGACCAATGACAAGGTAAGTAAATTTACGAGTTTCATTTTTATTGAAAAAGCAGCTGTCGATGATATCAAAAAGCCTGGACTTTAATTTATCGTGGGGAATGGTTGTGTATAAGGTTGAAAAGTCGTAAGTTTTAAAGCTTTTGATTTTGGTAAAATCTTGTGATTTCAAATTTTCCAAAAGTTCCTTGGAATTTTTAAGTATCCACATCTGATTTACACCACTTCTCGAATATATTGTTGCACTATACTCTTGAAGTTTCTCCTTCACTACTGTTAATATCTTAGTGAGGAGTAAAGAAAGAGGCTTGGTTGAACATTTACTGGAACCTGCTATGTATCTTTGTTTTTAAGGATTTTTATGAAGTTTCGGAATCCAATATAAATATGGTAATTCAAATTCATTTTGGTTGTTTGGAATATTAAAAATATTCAAAACTGACATATGATTCTGAAGAATTTCTTCCTTAGAAAGGGAACTATCAGTATAGGTTGGATTACCACTTGTAGAATTAAATCCAAGTTCCTCTAAAATACATTTGATATAATAAGCCTTACAAACAAAGACAATGTTGTTACCTGCTTTGTCAGCAGGGACCAGTACGTACTGAACATGTATTCTTTCTAAATTTTTTTTTCACTTCTGGATTATTGAATACAGAAGGATGGATAGTTCTCATATTGCCCCTCAATCTTTTTATGCGCGATTTTAACATACATCTGATACATTTAATCCATTCTGACAAAGTGTCAAGGTCTTCTTTTTCACGTCTGGCCCATCGCCTGGCGTAGTCCTATACAGAATCCATAATATTTATGAAATTTCGACGCCAGTTGAAGGATCGGGGTTCCCTATATTTAGGACCTTTTAAAATTAGTGATCTAAGGTCCTCATTTTTAACTATATTTACATGTACGTCACCAGTAATAACGTGTCCAGCAGGACTATAGTTATAGGGTGAAGAAGAACATGAACACGATGGAGGATTATGTTTCAGATATTCGATATCCAGGCCCTGTAAAGTTTTCTTGTAATTAAAAAGTTTAGAAGAAATAGTCGATGTATATTTGTAGGAAATACAAGGTGTAGTCTTTAACTTGAAATATGGTGGAATACAAGACTGGACCCTTTTGTGATTAATAATATTACTTATATTAACCGCGTCAATTCCTTTTGTTGGCATATTGAAGTTTAAGGGAAAAAACGGATTGTTTTAGCTGCATTTTCCTCGGTAAAACGTGGGGGTTTAAAAAGCCTATGATTTGCAATATCCATAATCACAGATCCGAGCCTATATTCTGGTGTCGAGGAATCAAATAATGGACTTTCCTTGACCTTTTCAAGAAGACTATTTAAAAGTTTCAAAGGGACAGAGTAAAGTTTGGTGCAAATATGATGTATGATGTATGATGTACGTAAGGTAGTAATGAATCAAAAGAGACATCGTGTATTAAAGGTTTATTATAAGACCGATGCCCATGACTATATAAATTGATATGTTGATATGTCGGTAGCATGATTGTGATTAACCAAGCAAGCTACTTGCCGTTTCGGACGACACATAAAACCATTTATCTGACCCTGTGGCCAATATCTGCCATACAATAAATAACAAACTTTATGTGTTTTTAATTCTGAAGAATACTTAAGTAATGTTACAAATACAAGCATAGGGCTTGTATACTGTAGTATAGGTGTCTGGATGGGATAAGTCATAGCTGTCAGTGTCTTTGATAAATAAAGTTTAAGTTGCATTACAATGCCCCTTTTTTAATTCATGAAAATCTATTAAAAGGATCTGGAAGTACATATCATGGTATTTTAAAGAAACGGACGTAAAATTTCTTTTTTACGGTCTTTTTGATAAAAATAATTTACTGAAACTTCATGTAATTACGCGGGATGTTACACAAATACTTTTTGCATGTACAAGTATTATTGCCTATATATTTAGAATGCAGATATTTTGCGTTACAACAGAAGTATTACCCATTATACGCAATCAATATTAAAGGATTTATCGCATGATCTTTCAAAAATCGTAATTTTATGAAAAATATTATTTATAACCTTATTTATTAAAATACTGAATACAATAAACGTTGTTGAAAGCATATTTTAAGAGATATTGAGAGTTGAAATTCAAATACGGCAATATACATATACTGCATATTTCAGTCAGCTTTCGGCGAAATACTGCTCTGACGTCATAGGCGACAATTCGGTGATAGAGAGATGAGAATATGCAGACTATTAATGGAGTTATCAATGACAAATGCAGCTAAATTAAGAAAAATGCTGAAAAAATTAATTCCTTATATGCTTTTCAATTATTATAGAAACATTAATTAGTTCTAAGGTAGAAGGCTTTTAAGATTTTTTCGTTTTTTTATTCAAAACATTTAGAACCTGTAGCTCTAATTACGGCAATGTTTCGTGATCGAGAAATTATTTTTCAAGATCGCCATCAAAACATATGAAGACTTGCATAAATTAATATTATATACATAACGAAGAATAACGAAGTTATATAATGTTTAATTTGTGAATCAAATAAGTTAATACATGTGAAAAGATGACAAATCAAATTGCATTGTTATGACGAGTTGCGTCTTCGCTGCGTCTCCCTTGCTATAGTCGCTGCTATTTTTACAATGTTGACAGATTTTTTCAGATTTTTATCTTGCTGACAATTCTAACATATAAGGTTGAATATTCAATTTTATATCGATAAAATAAGTGATTTGGTCGTTCACAAAGCAGAAAATTCAGGTTGCATCCCGTATATTTTAGTAAGATTAATGAAGAGCTGATCAGCCATTGTCGCCTTTGACGTCACAGTCACGTGATCGCTATCTAATTAACTTAGATTTTTAATTCAGGGGTTTTCATTTGAGTCAGTAATTGGTTAATTACAGCGATTTATCCACAGTAAAAACACAGAATTTATAAATTGTGGTCAAAAGGAATGTAACACGGTTTTAATTTCAAATAATTTAGAAACATGCGATAAGTCCTTGAAGGTTCCACTAAAAGGAAACTTGTTATTATAGTATCTTTAGGAGCATCTAAACTAACTTAATGTTCTTAATACTCAGTAGCTGTGGCCTGTGAGTTTCATCCCAGTAAACCATACTTATGAAGTTGACACAAATTGCTTGACAACCGTTTTTCAAATAAGAGATATTATAAATACAAATAAACATATTAAAATGCTCGTTGAACATGTAATAGCAGAATTTTCAAAAAATTCTACGATCTACATCTGTTATTTTACAACTCTGTCTTTACTTGCCACCGCTCAAATGACTTTTCACTGCGCGTGCAAGGTTGATTCCTTAGTACATCGACCAGTGCCTAAAACTTGATGTTAGTTTTGATTTTTGCTATATAAGCATTTTGATAATATTGGATTTAATAAGTTTTGAAATATATTTTAAATGAAATTCTTTTTCGACTCACTGCTTATTTATCTTAATTTGGATCCGAGGGGCAGATATAACAGGCAACTTGATGAAATATGATGAACAGTTCAGACTCAACTGTAGTCTCAATACCTCAACTTCTTCGGGAGATATTGGCAAAACGTGTGGCTTACGTACATGTCTGGGGGGTTAAATATCTCAAAAATACAGTTTTAATTAGTACATCTGCCCCTGCATCTCAGGCTAAGTTGTACAACTACAACTTTCATAGCAGCTGTACTAAACAGAGTTACATGTGTGTGCACCTATGCCTGAAGTGCAACACACCTCACTGCAAACATCAATGTACATTACTTAGCACCTTCTTTCAACAATCAAGTCCTTGTGCTCATAACTACAATTTTCGTTCCACCTCAACAAATGCTCACACCCAACTACAGCTGTAGGATTACGCCCCAGGACAATGGGACCTAGGTTTTTCACTCAATAAACTTGACCAAATAATGCACTTGCTTCAACAATACCGAAGTAAAAGAGTACGTCAGAATTTAGTAATGTACTTGCAATACACAATATTACGAAAGCCAGATAGGGTCATTTTTGACAAGATAAAAAAAATTAACTCATTATAAGGAAATAAAAAAGTTATAAAGAGTTGGTATCTCGTTATAACGAATTAGTTATCTCGTCATAACGAGTTAGTATATCATTATTACGAGATAAATATCTCGTTATAAAGAGTTGGTATCTCGTTATAACGAATTAGTTATCTATTGGTTATTTCGTTATAACGAGTTAGTATATATAACTAGTTAGCTATCGCGTTATAACGAAATAGTTTTCTCGTTATTTCGAGATTTAATGGCAATATACGAATATAAGAATAAAATGTTTTTAGTTTTTAATGTCATTGAATATTTAGCTGATAATTATTAATTTAAGTTGAACAATTGATAAATGGTTGAAAATTTAATTTGCATTAGAGTTAATGTAACAAACTAAATTTATCCCTTAAGATACCCCTATCGTGTGATAATAGATATTGGTCTTTATCCTGTGGGGAGCCCCTCGATTAGTAATTTTATCTACCTAAGAGCTCGTGTTCGGGTAGTACCCGGAAAGTTACAGCCACGATTAGACCTGTTTGGCTTGTTCTGAAGTAGCCGGGGCGGGTGCTCAAAAGTACATGTACATCAGGTATTTACGAGAAAGAAAATGTAATTTGTAAAATATGTTTATATACTTAGAATCTAGACATTTTAGTATGTTTTTTTTACTATTTTTCCCCCAGGGTCCTTTTCCTCGGGCTTTCGTCCCGTTTCTAAAATGACACAGGTCTTCGGCGGGGTACTTAAATTCCATTGATACAATAGCCAGTCCAGGTCGAGAGGGAGTGTCTTGGTTATGCATTTACAACAGCACATGTGAGAGAGACTCAGATACGGCAGCCCTGACGGACAGCTCGGGACCAGGATTTAAAAGTTATGTGTTTAAAAGAATTCCACTCTTTGAAAATTATATTGATTAAATCCAAAGATAATCCAAACAGCATTGTGAAAGTTTAGGAGACAGTGATTTATGTGTTATTTGTGAATTTATATTCAATTTCATTTGTGAAAAATACGTGTGAGGAAATTCAACACCAAAATTCTGAGAATGTTAAGCAGAGGTGCTATGATCAATTAAGCATACTTTCTAGGATACTTCCCCTGTTCCCAGGACGGTCTGCATTTCATATCTATTATTTATTTATTTTGTTGTAAATATTTACTTTTGTTTTCTTTATTATATTTTGTTAAAATTTCAGTTTGTTGTTTCCTTGATTTATTCGGGTTCTAAAGGTGTATAACTCACATCTCAACAGTTAACTTTATGATTAAGTCTTAAACTATATGTACATGTCAAAAATGATATTTTCATAAGTATAGCAACTCTAAGGAGAACACATTTACACATTAACTCGTGAACGCATCCTCTTGTACGAAAGCCTATTAGAATTAATCTATGGGAAAAAAAATTTAGAAGGTGTTATAACGTCTTTCGAAAAAGCGTATTAACGCGAAAAAAGGCGTTATTATGCCTTTCAGAAAGGCGATATTACGCCTTTTCAAAAGGCGTTATTACTCTTTTTCGAAAGGCGTTATTACGCCTTTTTAAAAGACTTATTACGCCTTACCAAAAAAAAAGCGTTATTACGCCTTTCAAAAAGGCGTCATTATGCCTTTTCAAGAGGCGTTGTTACGCCTTTCCAAAAGGCTTTATTACGCCTTTCCAAAAGGCAATATTACGCCTTTTATTTTCAAACATGACTAACTTAGCCCACTGGACATGAATTACCCTCTGGACATGAATTTCACAATTAAATATAGGGCTTATTTCTCAAAAAATGATTTAAACATATTGTAATTAGATTCAAAGGAAAAATTTTTTTAAATGTGTAATATATTTTCAATATTAAACCAACTTAGCCCTTCTCTGATGCCAGACACCTCTAACAAAAGTCATCGATTTCACAAATTTGGTTGAAGGCTAATTGCTCATTATACCCATGCAAATAGTTTGCCTGCTTTTTTCCGAGAGGAGAGAAAAAATGTTCAAATTTGACATGAATTTTTAATACATGACGAGCGTCGCCCGCGTGGCGCAGTGGTTAGAGCGTCTGCTCTAGAGCCGCGAAGTAAGGAGTTGATCCTTACGTCGCGGATTCGAATCCCATTGTGGGACGTGGAGACCGGTCCTTCGGATGAGACCGTATAAACCGAGCTCCCGTGTCGCAGTAGGTGCTGGCACGAAAAAAATCCCTCACTGCTCAATGGCCGTAAGTGCCGAGTATAGGACAAAAATTTGCAGCTCTCCACCGGCAAGTGGTGGCGTCTCCATATGAGTGAAAAAATCTCGAGAGGGACGTTAAACTACAAACAATCAATCAATCAATACATGGCCAGCAAAGCCCCAAGCTGCATCTGCTTATATCCTGGATTTTCACAAGTACAGTGTTGACTTCTCTTAATACGCATGTAAACAGTTGTCTGCGAGATGTGCAGGGATATAAAAGACACTTTTATATATTCCATGAATAAAGATGGCTTTGATTCAATCTTTCATATATTTATTAATATAAAATAACTCCTTTCCATATTTAGATATAACGCTTTTTCAAACAGGCCGGTAGAACGAGTGCAAGGGGGACTCCTCCACCCCACTTTTTGGGAGAATAGTCTTGCTATAGTTTAAATATAAAAATCATTTATTGGCTGCTTGGTCCCTGAACATTTTGTTGCAGTATGATTAAATTCTGGCAAATTATTGTATTTAAAAAAAGTTTTTCGAAAAGGTAGAAAAAGATCCCCCTCGAGTTAGGCAGTTTATTATTGGGGGGTTGGGGTTGGGGGTTGGGGGGGTTGCTTGTCAATTTTATGGGAGGCTAGGAATGGACTTGTTCAAAAACTTATTTTTTTGTTCAGTCATTCAGAAAATGTAAGGAATATCCAGCATCTGAACCATGTCTGGTAGTGTGCATCATCGGTGCAAGACACTGAAATTCTGAATTAAACAAAATCAACTTCATGCACTTTTTAAAATAGTGGGGATAATTTTTAAAATAATTACACCTGTTTAAAAAATTGGATTTTTTAAATAAGCGGGAGCCTTGATTATTGACAATTTTTGTGAGTTTGTTATGTTATCATATTACGTTACTGTACAAATGTGTCATCCCACTACAGGGACTTGTTTCTGTAATAAAAGTTTTCCTCCATGGTATTTACCTCCAGAGTACGTGGCGTAGTCTCAGTCAGTCAATACAGCAAAATCAAGCTTTTATTCTCTATCTTGTTATTGTTCTTTGGCAAGATTATTTAAGCATGAAGGATCACGTCTAGGTAAATATATGCGTTGACCTATAGGGCCGATATTGGTTTCAGTCTTTAGAAAAAGCTTATCGATATCTGTTCCGGTTGCTGACTTTAGGCAACATGCGTGTAGTTTCTTGTTTCTCATGTATCGCTTTAGTTGTAGTCATCTGTGTGTTCATATGACCCTACCTCGGTATTTAACAGATACATCCTTTGTATGAGGGTCCTTACTTGATGCCTGGGTAATTGCGACGGGACATAAAACCTTAACTGACATTACCACGTTTTTTTATAATCTGTAAACCTTCCTCCTGCATTTTTGACATAACATGTTGCCAATGCACACAATTTTCCCGAGGAATGAACTGCATCTACTCTGCATAGCGCAGTATCTCTACCACTGGCACAAAAGTACTATTACCCAGAGATGTTCTTGAAAGACATACGCAGCAATTTTTGCTCGGCATGATTTTTTTCGTGACACCTGCAGTATCGAGTAACACAAAGTGAATGATTCGTGTCCTCGAACAAATTGTGCTTACACTGAGGTAAAGTTCCGGTTGATTGCGTTTAGTTAAAGAAAATTTATGATCTGCATTTCCATAAATGTCTTTTGTTTGTTTGTATGTTGTTTAACGTCCCTCTCGAGAATTTTTCACTCAATGGCATATGGAGACGCCACCACTTGCCGGTGGAGAGCTGCAAATTTTGTCCTATACTCGGCACTTACGGCCATTGAGCAGTGAGGGATCTTTTCGTGCCAGCACCTTCTGCGACACGGGACCTCAGTTTATACGGTCTCATCCGAAGGACCGGTCTCCACGTCCCACAGTGGGATTCGAACCCGCGACGTAAGGATCAACTCCTTACTTCGCGGCTCTAGAGCAGACGCTCTAACCACTGCGCCACGCGGGCGACCATAAAGGTCTTTTATATCAACAGCAAACATACATTTAAGGAAGAAAATAGAAGTAAAATGTAAAAGCCTGTATAAAAAAATTAAATTCGTGTTTATACAGGTGAAAAATTTGAAAAAATAAAAGTGTGCCAACAGGTGGATTCGAACCAGGACACTAAAAATGTTCATGGTGAGAGTCTGCGATCTATCTCTTTGAGCTATACTGCCTATGAAGACATATGTCATAAATATAATCAACTATGATAGAAATAGGTTTTCTCATTTTTTGTAGTTTTTTTTTTTTTTTTTTTTTTTTTACGAATTTCGACCCTAGGACAGGGGTGCCCCTAAAAAAATCTTGTTTTAAATCATTCTTTAGATCTAAATCTATCAAAATTTCATAATTTAATTTAGGGACAGGCCTGCCCTGGAGGACTTCTATGCCAAAATTCACGCCAAAAGTTAGTGCTTTAACGGACAAAATACTGTTTTGACCAACTTTGGAGGTTAATTTCAAAGTTGCAAATAAAAAAATTTAGGTTCAAAATGCAAATTTGAAAAATTTAGACAAATATACGAAAGAAAACAACCAAAGAACATTAATTTTTAAAAGTGACTTTTTCCGGAAAAATGTTCTCTCCTATAGATCAAATCTTTTGTTATAACGAATACATTCTTTCTCTTCTTGTTATTTATAGGAAACGGAATAATTTGAGCGTGGATAAAAAGAACATTTGTGTTCACTCAACAAGACTTATTTGTACCGTTAATGTGAAATCATAATTTTTCCATGCACCTCTGCAGGGGCGATGCTAAATATGGGCATCTTTAATTTATCCTCGCTGCAAAATAACTAAAACAAGAGATGTTTGGGAAACACTTAGCCCCCCCCCCCCCCCATAATTGGAATATTTCTAAGCCCAAGAGGCATAGCTCTGTCAAAAACTGCTCGATCATACCCAAAATAGAATTTGACTTTAATATTTTTATGATAAATCTGTATACCAATTTTCATTTCAGTACGTGCAATCACTACGAAGAAAATGAACGGAAACTGCAAATAATTGGAATTTCTCTAAGTCCAAGGGGCATAACTTTGTTAAAATGTGCTCGATCGTACCAAGAACAGAACTTGGTCTAGATATTTTATGATTAATCTATATACCAAATTTCATTTCAGTATGACTTTGTGCAACCTCTGCGAAGAAAATGAACGGAAACTGCAAATAATTGGAATTTTTCCGAGTCCAAGGGGCATAACTCTCTTAAAAAATTGCTCGATCGTACCCAAAACAGAATTTGACCTAGATATTCTTTTGATTAATCTGTATACCAAATCTCATTTCAGTATGTGCAACCTCTGCGAAGAAAATGAACGGAAACTGTTGGTGGACCGACGGGCCGACAGACAGACAGCAGCAAAGCAATATGCCCTCCCTTCTTCGAAGGGGGGCATAATAAAAACAAAACAGACAAACAAAAAGCAAAAACAAACAAACGAGAAAAAACAACCAATCAACCGCCAACCAACCAACCAAAAAAACCCTAACAAACCACAAACCATTTCAGGCAAATTAGTGATGCGATAGAGGTTCGAATTTTAAATTTGAAGAGAGTGAAAAGTTTTAATTATCTCTATGTCGTGCCAAATACCCAGGATTAAGAAACAGATTAAGATTAATTTAGTCAAAACTTCTTCTTAACCGAGAATGAAATTCCAAATCTGTTAATGAATCAAAGCATTCAAGCAATGCTATCTTAAAAATAAATTAATATTGGACTGTTTGATTTCCATATTATTTCAGATCAATATTCAGATTTGATTTAATTAAGTAAAAAAAATTTCATGGTCCGGGACCAGAACCATGCATTTATATTGGGGATTTACATTTAAAAGAAGTAATCTCCATATTTCATTGTTACAAACTTCCTGTGTGGAAATTAGACTTCAAGGAATATATATATATATATATATATATATATATATATATATATATATATATATATATATATATATATATATATATATATATATATATATATATAGTTATTTCTCTTGTTGCTTTACTTGCAGTTCTTTCTGTCTTGCGTCAAGATACGGTAAGATTAGGAATATACTAGTATTTAAAGTGTTGAAATAATACCGGTATAGTTTAAAACATTGTACAAAAAGAAATTGAAAAAAAAACAGTCATTGGAATTTCTTTAAAATTTAATTGAGTTCTTATTTTAAATATACCTGTTATCTAATTGATAAAAATGCGTGTTAATTCAATAAATCATTTTACTTCTTTTTTCCCACAGACTTGAATTTTCAGGAACAACCATAAACATGTTGGATACTAGATTTCGTTTATGAATGAAATTTTCCCAGATCTCTATATCGAACTTCGCAAACCAAAAACAAATTTTCAGTATGGTTGCTGAAAACATCTCATTCGAGGATTCTTCTTCCAATTTCTCACAGCCATTCAATGCTGATAGAAGCCTTGTATCTAACAGAAAAATGGAACTGAATTTTCTTGTTCTCAGTTTAGGAATCGTGATTATTTTCGAAAATTTGCTCATACTTGTAGCCGCCGCGCGGAGTCGGAAGTTAAGAGACGACATTCATTATAACCTTGTTTTGTCTCTGTCCTTCAGTGATTCTTTACTCGGTCTAAGTATGGTCTTCCATACAACTGTAGTCGCTCAAATCAACAAAACTAACCTAATGGATTTAGTCTGTTATGTAAACTTCTGTCTATGGTACGCAACGACACAAATATCGTTATTGCAAACATTTTACATAAGTCTTAACCGTTATCTCGTAATCTCGGAGAGAAAATTAAACCACATTTTATGGAATGGGAATCGTAAATATTTAGTATACAGCATATCGTGGATGGGAGTAGTAATCTTTGTGTTTTTTATGAATTATTCTCCCTATAGTGCACATATATGTAGTTTGGAATATTTATATAGTGATACCTTCTCCTCTTTTATAAAGGTTTACTACACTGTCAACTGGCTTCTCTTGTGTCTGACTATTATACTATATGTCCTAGCACTGTGGAACATACATAAAAGATACCAGAAAACAGAGCAGATGCCTACCTGTCCAAATAACACGGATTCTGGAGAGGACCGCATAAATAATATTAAGCAAAAGCGAATTAGAAAGTCTATGAAGCTGGTCAGCATAATAACTGTCACACTTCTGATTTTGTCGGGTCCTATGGCATTCTGGGGCATATTTTTTACTTATACTCCTGTCACTTTTTTTGCTCTTTCTTCTGGTGTCACATTGAATTCTATTATCAATCCTATCATATACTGTTTTCAAATGGAGGATCTTAGAGCTGAAGTTAAGTCAATGTTTAGAATCAACAGAAATTAACTCAAAGATAAATTCAAAATCTGTTTATTGGGGGAAAATGGATTTACAGCGAGTGATTTTTTTTTTCTTGTGACATATGCAAACATTAAAATTCAGGCATATTGGAATCCAAAACAGGCCGCCATCGGTTCCAAGAATACATGGATTGCAGGATAAGGATACGAGAGTTTGTGAAGAGAAGTGGATTTATAGGAAAGCCTGCCAACTTCTCTATAGGGGAAACAGTAGTTTGTGTAAAAAGATTGTGTTATAATGAACGTCCTAGATTTTTCGAGATCATGTTATTGCATTTGTTAAATGTTGCACATAAACAAAAAATCTACTTTCATACGTTAGAGTGAGATTGGGTAAAAGTTTGTATACATATTCTGAAAAGAGAAATAAATGATTTTAATTTTTGTTAGACGCTGCATGAAATGTTGGACTTAAATGCTAATGATATGTTGTGTTATTAAAATCCAGGAAAATGAATCTTTTTTTATTATTATTGTAACATTTTAAAAAAATCGTGATAAGCCCTTCAATCTATAGGAATAAGTACACTACAAGTACCACCATCAGAGGACAAGACAGATGACATGACATATTTCAGTTTTAAATATTTTCCATATCTAAACAACCAAACTGACTTTGAATTACCTATACAGGTTTCCAAAACTTAGTAAAAATCCTAAGCTTACAAAGATACATAGCGGGATATATTTGTGTCGTTTACTGATTTTTATTTGAAAATTAAAATAAGTATAAAAATCAGTAAACGACATGCACTTGTAGTAAATGTTCTACCAAGCCTCTTTACAGGTCACGAACACAACAGCAGTGGAGGTGAAGCTTCAGTACTGTACAACGACTGTATATTAGAGAAGTGGTTAAAATCAAATATGGATACTAAAATGAACTTCTAGATAATTTGAAATCGCAAAGTTTTGCCAAAATCAATAACATGATAATAGGATGTCTTTTAAATGCTTTATACTTTAAACACTTTATACTACTATTCCTCAAGATACATTAAAATAATGACCAGGAGCCTTTTTCATAAATTTAAAAGAAAAATCTTAAGATTGTATCTGTATATAGTTATATCTTACGGGGCCATTCCTTTTTCACAAAAATTGTTACGAGAAATATAGCGACGACATTTTATCAATCAGAGCTATTCTCTGTAACCGCAAACATTTTGGCGCGCATGGTCACGAATTTTGAAAAAAAAAAATGCCCATTATTACACTTGACAGCAGAAGCATATGTGTGAATTAAAAAAAAAATCATCACACGCATATTTATCAACACACACTAAAAATACAGGCAATGAAAATAGATTTCTATGTCTCAGCATATGTCTTTAGATAGTGTCTAAATACCTGCTAAATATCTCGTTGATATCTCAATTAACAAAAAAGTTATGCCCAAAAATGATGCTAAAATTGTCAGGAGTGCAACACCTTTTTGTGACATTTTGAAATTTCAATATTTTTTGGAGATCTGTGAAATAAAAAATAATGCTTCATGTTGAAAATAAAGACTTTCCTGATAATATTCAAAGTATTGAGCTTTAAATGTGGACTGTAGTAACTTTTGTTTAATCAGGTTGTGGTCATGGCTGATGCTTAAAAAAATGTTATACCATGTCAGGAGTCCAACAGAAAAAATGTAGTGTTGCCAAAAAAACATCAATTGTAAAATTCTGATAGAAAATTAAGACAAAAAAGAATTTTGGAAGTGTAAAATAATAACTGATATACATTTTAAAACTTTAAAATATTATATAAATCACAAGCAGCATAAATGAGCGTCAAGCATATGTGCATACTCCAAAATGTCAGGAGTGCAACATTTGATATTTTGCTCCCAAGCATGAAAAAACTGTTATCATTATATGATTTTCTGATTTTTATTTTGGAAAATAGAGACACAAAGAACATTTTTACCAAATAGATTTATCAATTGCAGGATCTGTCTGTGCTTCAGATCCATATTTCTATGGTCAGGAGTGCAACACATTTTTTTTAAAGATTCAAGTTGTGTGACGAAAAGACCTCTATTCATGCTTAGAAGTATTCATTAATTAATAATGATCTTTTTGTATAATATAATGCTAAATTATTGACAGTTTTTTTTTTTTTTTTTTTTTTTTTAATAAAATCCTTCCTTTTTCAATTTTATCAATTCAGATGTGTTTTTGTCTTTTTGTGATTTTTTTTAATGAACATTAAAAATAAACACACTAAAACATTGTCATAAAATTCGAGTAATTTCTCCTCAACTTCACTGAAACAACAGAACAAGTTCTTACGTAATTTTCACTTCACAATTCTACTTTAAAGGCCCCAATGCTTTTGGTCGGGAGTGCAACAAATATGTTAGAATTATAAATCATCCAGTAAGAATAAAAAGAAAGAAAAAATGATGAGTAGAATTTTTCTGGTGGGTTACTGTGTTTGTCTTCTAAAGGAAAATATGCTTTAAAATATATTTTATCTTCTAAATATACATTTAAGCTAGTTTTTTGGCATAAAATAGGGTATAATTCAAGATAAAATGCGAATTTTAAATACTTTCATCTGTTTTAATTATGAAGTATTGGACTATAAGTATTGCACAATTTCATTACCACTTGATGTTGCCAACACTTTATGAATTTTTGTGTTCTGTGGTTTTAATTTTAAACTTTACTGCAATAAGGAGTGCAACAAAACTGCTTCATAATTACCGATGCTTTTTAACTATCTTTACTAAAAATTAAGTTGAAAAAAAAAAATGCTTGATACTATTTGATGTTCAAAACACTATGTCTATCAACAAATTACAGAAATTTTACAGTCAGTTCAGGGAATAGTTTTCATAATTTCACATATATTTTAAATACAATTTATATATATTACACTTTGCAAATAATCATGTTTTAAGGTCTTCAAAATATTAGAAACCTGCTGTAAACGATGAAAAATATCAACACGACAAATTGATTTACAAAGTAAGAATGGGTTATTGTGCGTTATAATTTTTAAAACAATGTTAAATAAAATACATATCAGATGTCAGGAGTGCAACACAATAATGTAACATAGGGTCACTTCAAAATCTAGTATTTTTCGTAAGAGAACTCGTATATAACAATTCTGTTTTGGCTTAGATTTAAAGAATTGACTTGAACGGACAAGAAAGTGAATTTTGGGGAATTTTATTGCTTCATATTTTTTTCATATTAAAACTTTTAAACCAGAATTGAAAAAATAATATAAAATAACAATCAAAAAGCCAATTTTTTGTCACATGTGCAAGAGAAGATACTCATTCAAGGTCTAGATTTAATCATTTATACCCCTTTTACCATTTTAAAGCATAAAAAACTATAATTTCTTGTGATTATGTATTTTAGAAAGTCTTTTAAGGTGTAATGATATTTTCTTTTTTCAAAAGAAATTTTACTAATAAAAATTCTGAAGCTTTTTAATCCAATTGTCTATTCTATTGCCACTTCAGGATTTTAAACTAGAATGCATTTGCAATATGATGATATAAGTGAAAAATATGTTATAAGTAGTTGAATTTTGCCAAAAAAATTCAGTTTGGTGGTCATTTTTTTTTTTTTTGAATTCACCCATATGTAACAAGAGAGGAGAATAATGCGACGTACCAGACAGGGATTCGAACCCAGGCCCCCTGAATCTCCAGTCAGACCTGTGCTATCTGGTCACCGGTGATCGAACCCGCCTGACCGCCACATCCCTCACTCCTGAAAGGTCTTTACCCTCAAAGACACCAACTCAGGCTCGTTTCTGGCATGCAGGTCTTTCACCTGTCGCTTCCAGAGCATGACACCGTTCACGGTAGCTCAGTCGGTAGAGCGCTCGCTTCGTGATCGGGAGGTCGTGTGTTCGAATCTCGCCCGCGACTGACCTAAGTCGATAAAATTGCATGGGTAGCATTGTTCCTTCGCCATGCGCTCGGCACTTTGAAGTGAAAGTTGCGGGTCCTTCGAATGAGACCTTAAAAACCGAGGCCCCGTGTCACGGCAGGCGTTGGCATGATAAAGATCCCTCACTGCTAAATGGCCCTGAGTGCCGAGTAAAGGTCAAAATTTGAAGCCCTTTACCGGTAAGTGGTGACGTCTCTATATGAGTGAAAAAATCTTGAATGGGACGTAAAACAACATACAAACAATCAATCAATCCAGGGCATGACACGGCACGAAATGTAACAGAAAAGTAGAAAATGCTACGGCCTAGATTGGGATTGGAACCCTGGGAGGTCAACATTACCGCCACATTGCGAAAAATTTCAACTCATTACCGCTACATTTTCTCAAATTTTCGGGCGATCATTATCGCTACATTTTATCAAAGGGACTAATGCCGACAACAACTCATTACCGCTACATACCGAATCGGCCAGCAATGGCACGGGGTATGAGTTCCATTTAATATAATTCACTCACCATGCAGTGAAGTACAATTTGGATCTGAATTCTAATCGAAATGAGTATATATAAGTCTGTATTCGATTTAGCGTCAGATAAATGCCGTGGCTACTATTGAGAAGTTTGTGACAAATAAAAAATTAAACCAAAAAAAAAATCCTGCTCAGTCCTACTTTTACCTCCCCTTGGTGAGCAAGGGCAACAGGTCTTATGCATGTATATATAATATTATCATATATTATATGATATCGATTTACTGTACACGCATAAGACGCTGGCTAACGAAAGAGGCAATGTAGCGGTAATGTATACTTTTAAATGTAGCGGTAATGTATCCCTTCGTAATGTGCATGTAGCGGTAAGAAAAATTTTGAAAATGTAGCGGTAATGATACGCACCCGAAACCCTGGCCCCCTTGAATCTCCAGTCAGGTGCTCTACCAACTGAGCTATCTGGCCAAGGGCGATCGAACCGCCTGACTGCCACACAGATATCAAATAAAATTTGGTTGCTTTATGTCTTGGTTGCCATTGTAACAGCCGATAAAGTTTGAAAATTTCAGCTACTTGGAATCTTTATTGAGCCTTAATAAAAACTAACAAAATCAAACAAACCACACAAAACATTAAAGCGACAATACGGCTGCAAAATATGTGCTTTTTCATCCAAATTTACCCAATATGTCATTAAGAAATAAGGTATAAAGTTGATGTAAGCAGTTTGAGAAACAGAAATATTCTCTAATCAAACAAAATTAACGTAATTAGAATCTGCCGGAAAATCAAGGGTCGTACGAACTGAAGCAATCTTAGATCTGTTTATTTGTACCACGTGAATTCTAAAACGGCACGTGCCTACACTGTAGCGTTTACATTTATAATGAATATTAGGTGAAAGCAATTTTCAAAAACACAAATTATCATAACTATCTGATAAAATAATCTAAAATAATAATCGAAAAGATTTTAGTCTGCATTCAGGCGAATTTAACAGAAATTAAAAGTACAAATGTTTACGTTTTGTGTATTGGGGTCCGAAAAAGGAAAAACCAACTAATCATACGTTATCGCGGCAAATGTCGAACAAAATATGTTTCTGCACAATTAAAAAAAATTAGCATTTCAAATGGCAACAATGTTTATAAGTCAAAGATGTATTTTTTATGTTGAGATTACACTATTTTTTTTCTTTGAAAGCGACGGAAAAATGAGGAAATGATAACAAGTATCAACAAACCTGTCGAATAGAACCTTCGAGAGCCCTCCGTGAGTGTCGCCGAGTTCCCGTTTCTTCCTTATCCAGCGATTATATTAATCCCCAAACTAATTTTTAGACAGGAAAGTTGCTTTTTCAAGTTCTGTTTTCAGTTTCTTTTTCTTTCTGGTCGACTTTGTCAATGTAGCAGGCCTACCGGGATTCCCTCTCTAACCATGCTATTTTGTTTATGAAAACTACGCATGCGTGCATAGCATGGAATGTGGAACCCCGAACACGTTGCGATGTATATATTTACGTCCCATGAATAACTATTAATTTTAATGAAATAATCCAAATTATTTAATTGTAAAAGTTGTAATTTTCTGAAAGTTTATACATTTATGAGTAGTAAAAAAATTCTAAATCTTGTCGGAAAATTTTATCTAGTCAGTTTTTTGATGAGACGCGCCGTACTGTCACTTTAAGCCTTGCTGTCATTTATGCCAAAAAGAAACTATTTAGCATATACCGCTAAGTAAGTAGTAACCATGAGTACATTTGGAATACATTTTAAATGCTGAAAAATGCTGAAAAACGCTCTCAATATTCACTAATGATAGGTTTTGCATGATCAAACTCAATCAAACACACAATAAAAAACAATAAAAATAATTGACCTTATGGCTCGACGACGTGTTCCTGAAATATCTATTTTTGTATTTCTTCGTAATATATCAAAAATTATTATATAGTCTATTTATAGTTCTTATAACGGAAGCTATAACTTGTAATTTGGACATTTTCTTTAATTTTTCCACGACAGAAGTTCGTAAATGAAAGTGGTATCATCATGCAGCCTTCAATGTCTTAATTCAGATCCGGACTATATAATAAAACAATTATGGACTCTTTCGGTGGTGAATATGGTTCGTTATTCACCAGAAAAATATCAATATTGACCTCGGCTTCGCCTCGGTCAATACTGATATCTTTCTGGTGAATAACAAACCATATTCACCACCGAAAGAGTCCATAATTGTATAATATTCATTATTGTCATTCTCTTGTTAATTCTAAACTGTTTTCAAAATGTTTTGAAAAATAAGTATACCAAAAATTGACATAGGCAATTTAAGCGATTTTTAAAAGGATTATGTAGGAAACATCGTCCTCTAATGTCTGGTAAGTGACCTTAATTTCCTGTGAGGAAAATTTTCAAAGAAGCAATACTTAAGTGACAAATTCTTGGGGGAAATGATAATAAAATTATTAAGGAACATATCGTCTGACCTTAAGTAATCACAGGTGCTTGGGAACGGACCTCCCCCCCCCCTCCCCCGCGTGTTCTCCGACCTTTTTAATATATCTTTCTATGACACATTCACAAAGTATTACAATTGAAAAATCCAAAATATAACCGAAAACTAACCTTTTCTAAAAATTCATACTCTTTAATATTAAAAGTTTTGGTTGATTAATGCTGCTATCTTAAGGAAAAATATGAAAGTTTGAGACGGCATGGCAAATATTCATCTGTATTCCGACCTTCTAACACAGACTGCATAAGGAAAATGGGGATTAATTGCTACATTAATATTGTAGTGCATTCCTCGGAATTTAAAATTAATGACAATATTTACTGTAGGAATTTAGTTACCAGTCCATTTAATGGTGAATTATACTAACTGACTCATCTTGAATTGTAAACATTTTTGAACTTAAGTTGAATATCATATATTAATAAAATCTGATAATGAAAATAACTGTTGCAATGATTCCAAAGAAAGTAAAATGTCCAATTTTGTTAGCTTAAGTGGTAGCTTCTTGAACCAAGTTAGAGATTGTATGGTAGTCAAAATGGTTGAAAGCTTATAGAGGCATCAGCTTAATTAGTTGTTTTTGCAAACTCTTTACTACGATTCTAAATAATAGACTCATCGAATGGACTAAGGTTAATGATATCATTACAGATGCTCAATTCGGGTTTCAACCAAGGGTGGGCACTGCCGAAGCAATTTTTTGTTTGTCGACAATTATCAGCATGTCTTTACGTAAGAAAAAACGATTATATTGTTGCTTTATAGATTTTAAAAAAGCATTTGACACAGTAGAACGCTTTAAGCTTTGGAAAAAACTAAGTATGTACGGAATTAAAGGGAAATTACTAAATGTTATACGCGCTATGTACGAGAATATGAAATCCTGTGTGAAATCGGCAAGAATGCTATCAGAGGTTTTTGAAAATTCTCTTGGTCTCTTACAAGGAGAAGTTCTGTCCCCTATCCTTTTTTCATTGTATGTAAATGATTTTGAAATTGAGTTTATAAAAAATGGTAATGTTCCTCTTGAACTTCAAGAATTGAATCTTTTTACTTTGATGTATGCAGATGACATGGTCTGTTTTGCGGAATCTGTACAAGATCTACAACAAATGTTAAATACTTTGTATAATTACGCCTCGAAATGGGATCTGACCATTAATGTTGAGAAAACTAAAATTGTTGTTTTTAGAAATAAGGGAAAGGTTCATGATAATGAAAAGTGGCATATACATAATGAGCAAATAGAAGTTGTAGATAAATTTATGTATCTGGGTGTTTTATTGAACTACAATGGAAATTTTAACGTAACTCAAAAACAATTGGCATGTCAAGGAAGAAAAGCAATGTTTTGTCTAAAATCTAAGGTTAGTCAATTGAGTTTAAATACTGAAACTATGTTCTCACTTTTTGATACATATGTCAGTAGCATACTAAACTACGGCTGTGAAGTTTGGGGAAACCACAATGCATGTGATATTGAAAAGATACATCTGGAATTCATTAAGAATGTTTTATATGTTAGAAAAAACACAAACACGGCCATGATATATTTCGAAACAGGCAGACTGCCTATGAAGACTGTACGGCAATTCCGGATTTTCAAATTTTGGTTTAAAATATTACAAAGTAAGAATTGTATTTTGAGATCATGTTATGAGAAAATGTTAAAGGAAATTGAACAACCAATGAACAAGATCACGAACTGGGCTTCCAATATCAAAGATAAATTATTCGAAATTGGGTTAGGTTACATGTGGACTGACCAAGAAAGAATTTGTTATAACAGCCATTTCCTGATTATAAAGCAAAGAATTATTGACACCTATGTACAGAATCTCCTTGCAGATATCAATAGTTCATCTAGATGTATGTTATTTATGAATATTATTGACCACTTCACACTGCAATATTATTTGGTAAAACCTATTCCTTCCATTTATAAAAAGCAAATTAGCAGGATAAGACTGTCATCACATAATTTAGCTATAGAAAGTGGACGCCATAAAAATATATTACGCGAAAATCGAATATGCGAATTATGTAGATGTGAAATTGAAGACGAATTCCATTTTGTTTTAAAATGTCCACGATATAGGGATTTACGAGCAAAATATATTAAAAAATTTTACTGGGAAAAACCATCTATGTTCAAATTCATACAGTTGTTATGTGCACACAATGTTAAGGACCTTTGTAATTTGGGAAAATTTCTGTACCATGCTTTTAATTTACGTAATGAATGTCTCTCTGTCTTATAAACACATTATATAAAATGGTTTGTACATTCTCCACCATTAAACTGATTGTATAATTATTATGCTGTTAAAAAAAAAAACCTGCGCTATGCCTTACTGTTTATATGTTATAAATTTATGTTGTATACAATAAGATGTATGTCTTACGTAATAAAGTAAATTGAAAGTTAGGTTGGTTGTTCATGAATATCAATCATAGTAGTTTTGGGAATATACATACTAAGGTACGTATCCAAGGAAACAAAATATTTTAAAGATTTTTAAATATATTTTTTCCTATAATTTCAATAGAAAAGCTCTATTTAAAGAATTTTGTAAAAGAATAATCTATAAAAGAAGGCAAATAAAGATATCCTTGGACCCGGGGTGTATATTCGGGAGGGATTGGGTCCTGTCCACAAGCACCTGTGAAATTTGGTCTGAATTTATGAACATTGTACTGAATTGAAGTTTTCAAATCGGGACTTATTTTTTCTCTATTAGAGTTTATTAATTATCGACATAAATGACTTTTGGTTGAGACGCGTCTCATGTGCTGTTTCTATTGATAAATATACCTCAGTCATAAATGACTCTTAAAATTTTCTAGAAGAATAATTTATTAAAGAATTCAAATAAAGATATCTTTGAATTCGGGGTATATATTGGTTGGGGGTGGGGGTGGAGTTCCTGTCCACAAGCACCTGTGACCAAAATCACTCTCCCGCGATTTTGCCGACAGTCCATAATTATTACATATGTGTATAGTAGGATTGTTATGTACATTATAAATGAAATAAAATGTTGGGTTTTTTTTTCATTTTATACAATGAATATCGGAAACAGATTATTTTTCATATCTCACACTGTATATCGACGCCTCCTGGTGTCATGTAATTTTTTTTTTTTTTTTTTGGGGGGGGGGGGGGGAGAGAAAAGAAAAAAATCTTTAGAAAATCTTCTCCAGACTACAATGGCCAAGGTGGGTCATTTAAGCATTGACTCATGGTTACTGTTTTTAGGTCATACGGAAGTATACATTTGTCTTTCTTCGAAACACCATCAAAGACTTCCGTTGTTATAACCTTATTACAAGTACTTCGCACATAAAGTAATTTTCAGTCACACTGTTGTATTTTATCACCATTGCAAGTTATTTCATGTTTAAATTTAACACTGCCTTTTTAAACTGTTTGTTGATAGTGCGACACGAATGGCCTCTCTTTTACCTTCGCTAATCCTCAAGTGCTCGCATGTCACAGCCCTGTCCAAATACAAGCCACAGTTCCGCTCTATGATTTAGGTACATGTACACTGTATGTGAAAGTCTAGCGTAAAATAAATGCATGTGATCTAATTATTTCATGTTCGGATATTCTTTTCATGAATTATTATTGAACACAGGAAGATAATGGATGTTTTCGCTTCTAACTGAAGATTCTTATGCCGAAGTGTTAATTGGCCTACCGTGTGTGCCTAACCGGTTTTAGTTAGATAGTGTGTACACTTAAACAGATAGTGAAGATTTCACAAGACTCCGCTGAAAAGGAAAACGAGGTAAGATTTACAATGAATTTACATTTGCAATATTTTTTTTTTCCTTAGATGAACCTATATTCAATTCTATATAAACTTTCTCCAGCTAGGTCAAGAGGTCATGACGTGACTTACAGTACATGTACATAGCCATAAAGTCATGAGTCTTTTTTTGTATTTATTCACATTTTTTAATTGAAAATTGCCTTTAAAAAAACTAGATGCTGTCATTAGACAGTAATACCCCACGTAGGTGTTGCCTCTAATTGCACTCTCCACCATGGAATTTATTTGTCAAATCGAGCATAAAATGCTCAGGTGAACATATGGACCCGGTTCACAATTAGCTTACATATAGACTTATATAGTAAAAACATTTGTTTTACTTTGTTTGTAACCTTTTTAAAAAGCTTCATTTCTAAAATATTTTTGACCAAATGATAGAGCAATGTGTCAGATAAATATTCATATCCAAAAATAGGGGTGTTCAAAGCTGTAGCCCCTGGTTATTAATAACCCTCTGACGTCATGTCCTCAGAATAGCTCTCGGTCGGCTTAAAATGTGTAAACAAACCAAATAACCTCCCATTTCAATACACATTTCTATGCATAATTTATGCTTGAAATGCACCTTGATGCATATTATTGTAAACTCTAGACATTAAACTTTTATTCTATACCCAAAAAGTATCACAAACATGTCAGCTTTTTATTATTATCAATTAAAATGAGGCAAGTGAATTTCCTACAAGTGCTACATTTCAGCCTGTTGACCTTCACCTTTTAATTGTGGACCGGATCCTTATGTGTATTACGTGTTATTAAGATGAACTTAAAAAATTTAGATGCCAAAATGGCAACTTTCAGAAGTGATCAAATTTTGCAAACTTTTATCAGTATTTGGGTAGGAAAAACCCTATCCAAACCCACACGTGATCATCTTTTTCAGAATTAACTCCCACATAATATTCACAAGTTTTCCCGCCATATTTGGAATAGATAACACAAAGTTCTCTTTAAAAAACAACAACAACAACAAAGAAAGAAAACAGTCAGCTTTGTAATTATAATATAAATTTTACACATGTACATCCCTTTGGAAAATTTCTAGACCCGCACCTGGCGTTAGAATTGTGCCTCCTTACCAGTTCTAGTTTTACCGTATCATTATTGGATTGCACTTGGTGTATAGTAAACATCGGTAGGAATTCAGAGCATGTTTTGAATGTATTATTATTTTATTATGTTAACAGTACCTATGAATGGCGGTAAGTACATTATAATAATGGGGTGCCATTAAAAGGTCAGGTATAGAACTGGATAAAATACAATCTGTAGTACAAATGGCGAGGGGCCCATGGCTTGAAAAGGAAAACAAAAAAGATCACTGGATGTCACATGCAAGTTATACATTAAAGCAAGTCTCTGGAATTATTTCCCCTCCCTGGAACGGGAAATAATCAACTAGCTTTAATTAAAATCGAAAGCCTATAAGCCACCCTTATATTATGATTGTATTATCATATGACACATTTTTTCCAGCATTTTAGAGATATATGATCATTTGTAGTTTCATGGGGCGGGGATGAACTGGGGGGGGGGGGGGGTGTTAATCACCCCATATGTGTAAACCAATTTATTATCATATGACACATAAATTGGTTTACACATATGGGGTGATTAACACCCCCCCCCCCCAGTTCATCCCCGCCCCATGAAACTACAAATGATCATATATCTCTAAAAATGCTGGAAAGCTTTTCCCTTAACCATACACAATCAACACTGCGACATTTAAGTCCGGACACGACATAGTCCGGACTTTTAGGTACCCTTTTGAAAAGACATAATTTAAATATTTTCCTGGATTTTGGTGGGATTTTTTATTCTCATCTAATCATGTCAATCTTAACTTCCACAATGTTGTAGTTTTCTTATAAACTTCTCCCAAAACTTAAAATCCCATGGGAGAATGGGGGGATTTTTCATCCCACCTGAAATCCCACCAAAATCCCATGGGAGAAATAATACTATGGGATAATTTGTCCCATATGGGAAAAAAAATCCCTTGGTTGTTGCAAAATGGGATTAATTCTCCCACAGGACAAAAAATCCCACTAAATGAAGAAGTTAGGATTAAATATCCCATGTCTTGGCACAATATAGGAAAAATAATCCTATAGTAACCTTTTTAATGAGTCATTTGTTGAATTACATCAAACTAATACAATGATGTACCACGATACTTGAATGGTATTTAGATTTCAATTTCCTCCCAAACTTAATTCACAATACAAGTGAATCAATGTATGTTATAAAAAAATATATACCCACCTTATGACAATATAAAAGAGGAATCAACTTCAAAGTTACTATGCTTTTTGTGATATTGACATTTTATTCCTAATATATTCAATTTGAACCTTGACTTCTGATCTTGTGACCCCAAACAGGAGGCCTAAGGGCCTTGAATCGCTCTTCTGATAAACTGTACAACCTATCACTTCTATTTGAAGCCTCTAAGTATCCTGTATATTTAGATAAAGCCTTGAAATTCCAAAGGTAGGTCATCATGACCTACATTTTAGATGAAACACTGAGAACCCAAGATGATTCTAAGCCAATTAGTGCCTGAGAGTAGGTCATGGTGACCTACTTATCACTTGTCATTCTCTGAGGAGACCAAGATACAATCGACAAGGTTTGATGATTCTAAGCCAATTAATACCTAAAATATTTTTAAAATTATTACCATAAAATTTCAAAAGTAGGTCACAGTGACCTACTTTTCAGATGACATACTTTGAGGACCCAAGATGCATCAACTGACAAAGTTTGATGATTCTAAGCCAAATAGTACCAGATGTATTTAAATAAAGCCATAAAGTTCAAAAGTAGGTCACAGTGACCTCCTTTTCAGTCGACTAACTCTGCGGACCCAAAATGCATCAACTGACTAAGTTTGATGATTCAAAGCCAATTAGTCCCTGAAATATTTAATAAATTTTCAAAAGTAGGTCATGGTGACCTACTTTTCAGTTGACCTACTCCAAAGACCAAGATGCATCAACTGACAAAGTTTGATGATTCTAAGTCAATTAGTACCTGAAATATTTAATTATAGACATATAAATTGAAAAGTAGGTCACAGTGACCTAAATTTCAGTTGACCTATTCCAAGGACCCAAGATATAACAACTGACAAATTTTGATTATTCTAAGCCAAAATAGTATCCGAAAATATAAATACAGCCATAAAATTTCAAAAGTAGGGCAGGGTGACCTACTTTTCAGTTGTACTCCAAAGACCCAAGATGCATCAACTGACAAAATTTGATGATTCTAAACCTATTAGTACCTGAAATATTTAATTAAAGCCATAAATTTTCAAAAGTAAGTCATGGTGACCTACTTTTCAGTCGATTTACTCCAAAGACCCAAGATGCATCAACTGACAAAGTTTGATGATTCTAAGCCAATAAGTACCCGAAACATTTAATTACAGTCATGTAAAATTGAAAAGTAGGTGAAGATGCATCAACTGACAAATTTTTTTGATTCTAAGCCAAATAGTACCCCAAAATATTAAATACAGCCATAAAATTTCAAAAGTAGGTCATGGTAACCTACTTTTCAGTTGTTGTACTCCAAAGACCCGAGATGCATCAACTGACAAAGTTTGATGATTCTAAGCCAATTAGTACCTGAAATATCTAATTAAAGCTATAAATTTTAAAAAGTAGGTCACAGTGACCTACTTTTCAGTCAACCTACTCCGAAGACCCAAGATGCATCAACTGACAAAGTTTAATGATTCTTAGCCAATTAGTTCCCGAAATATTTAATTATAGTCATATAAATTGAAAAGTAGGTCACGGTGACCTACTTTTCAGTTGACGTTTTTCGAGGACCCAAGATGCATCAACTTACAAAGTTTTATGATCATTGGCCTTAAAATGTCCAAATTATGCCTCTTTAACGCTTTGAAATTGAAAGTTCAAAAAGTAGGTCACTGTGACCTACTTTTTAATAAATATATTTTATGGCCCCAAGATGCATCATCTTCCAAGATTTAATGATTCTAAACCTCTCAGTATTCGAATTAATGACCTTAATTGTTTTGAAAAAGATTAGCCATAAAATTCAAAAAAAAAGGGGTCAAGGTGACCTTTTTTTTAGTTGACGTACTCCGAGGACCCAAGATACATCAATTGACAAAATTTGATGATCATAGGCCTTAAATTGTTCAAAATATGCCTCTAAATCATTTTGAAAAGAATGGCCGCAAAATTTAAAAAAGTAGGTCACTGTGACCTACTTTTGATTCAACATGATATGAGGTCCTTAGATGCATCAACTGACAAGATTTGTTGATCCTAGTCCTTATAGTAAGCAAAATATCAACATTTTAATAAAATGTAATTTTTGGTCAACTTTGAAGTGACCTTGAGACCACGCCCTTTGCCCTAGGGCAATTCCCTGTGCAAATTTTAATCTACAAAATATCTTCATCTTTTTTGTGTAAGTTTGGTGATAATCTGCCTGTGGTTCTTAAGAAGAAGATTTTTTAGCAACCAGTACTTTTGTTTCTATTTTCCTAATTATCTCCCCTTGTTTAAGGGTCACAACCCTAGTTTTAGTAAAAACGGGAGCCCTTGGGCCAAGGATACCCTGTGACAAATTTGACAATAATTGGCCAAGGGGTTCTTGAGTTATGGCCCATATTCTAAAAAGTTTATACACACTGCACAAATGGCCATAGCATTAGCTCTTTGAGCCTTTGGCTCAGAAGAGCTAAAAGATATAGTGGGCATCTATTCTTCAAAGGGTATTATTTTATAAAAAATCAAATGTCTATCACGCAAAATTAAATGGTCCTGAAAATATTGAATGGAAATATCTTTTTATGCCTAAAGTAGTTTGTTCATTGACCTTAGACCTTGTGACCTCAAAATCTGCAGTGGTCATTTACTCATCAGGAGATGCCATTATACCAAGTGTGATTTCTGTCAAGTAAAGGGTTCTTAAGATATTGAGCGATCAATATTCTTATGTCCAGTTTGACCCTTGATCTTTGACTTTGGGACCTCAAAATCTATAATTGTCATTTACTCCTCAAAAGAAAATAAAGTACTTATAAATATAAGGTATGTCAAGCAAAGGGTTCTTAAGATATAGAGTGGTCACTATCTTCCCATATCAAGATTAAATCTTGGCCTTAAGAAACAAGTTATTTACATAAATATGTGTATTCTTTTCAGATGAGTTCAGGATTGAATACTATCACTGTATTAAAGTGCCACTTTTTTGTACATGCTCAACAGAAAAAAAAACATATTTAAGAAAAAATGTGGTGGTCGAAATAGCTTAAGCTATTCTGCATAGCTTATTAAAGCAATATAGCTAATTCAATCTAAGATTGTATGAGAACTGACAATAGTATGGTTATACTATACTTATATACTTCAGTTACCAGTGGTTACATGCTGACATGTGCATGTAAACTTGCCCCCGCCACACTGCCAAAAACGACAGCAGAATGGACCCGTTGGTGTTGTTAATGGATTAATTCACACACGCTAAATCAAATATAGACTGATTTAAAACTTGCATGAATTAACCTTTTTAGAATAAACTTCTTTTTTTCACTTTCATCAGCATCTTTCTCTGGATATGATGATCTTGTGCGTGAAGAGGATCTGGGTGATTTTTAAACCGCTCTACTGACTTGGAATAAGTGTGCACTAAAACACGGATAATTTCTTGCGATCTTTTAACGGAACATGTAGTAAAGATCTATACTATGGTTTTTCCTTAATTTATGTATGAATTATGTAATATAATTCCCCGTACATTTTCATTTTTTTTTTGTCGTTCTTATTTAATAATCTATTTTTATTTTATTTTATTATTATTTAAAAGAAAAATTGCAATGAAAGCTATTTATGAGTGACTGATCGAGATATGTGGAAAACAAAAAATCACGCCTGGGCGATTCTAAATCAGGCCGTGCATTGCTATATCTGGAGTGACTTGGTGAAATCGCAATAATTGTTTGGGTTTTTAACCTTATTCAAGATTATATAGGTACCACATACAGGAGTATTAAAACTACAAAAGTTATTACCTACCCACCCTATCTCCATGTTCATTTCCCTCCTCAATATTCTATGTTTAATACGTGTACGCCATCGGATTTCTTTTTAATTTTACCCGGTTGAATCTTGGAAGCAATGATGACAATATAGAAGGGGGTCGAATATTTTCTACAGTATAAGCTTTTTATATACATCATGCACATAGACTATACATTATTATAAAAGAAAGAATTGGTCTTTTACCTGTTTACACTTTTTCATGTTTTCATTCAGCAAACCAAACTACGTATACATTTGTATCGTACAAATGTAATCCTTGATTTTTTTTTTTAAATAAAACACGTTAATACCTATCTCTCTCCATGACTTTTTAACCTATATAATTATCTTACACATCTTTTAATCACTATATACGTATGACTGACATTATTGAGAAAATTTGAATGAAAAAAATTAAACTTTATGTGGCTTAACCAGGGACCTATACTACTAGTATATAGGTCCCTGGCTTAACTTATTCATTTAAAACATAACGAAGCCATTAAATTTAAAAAGGTGTAACTGTATGTATTTTTTGTAATTGCATAACCCATATGGGAGTATTATGAATCCAAATAATCAATGATTTAGTTTTAATTTTCATGATTTTTTAAAAGCAGTTTCCCTTAAATGAATTATTGTGTCGTAGAATGCAAATTTCGATTGATAATTTTATATTTTATTCTTGATGAACATTTTTCTTTCCATAATGCAAAATATTAATGTATTATGATTGGTAAATAGTAAATAGGGATACACTGTCATACATTCAACATGTTCAAAGGATTAAAAATTCAGATTGTATATCGTATGGATAAATTGTATCGATCCCTCCAGTCGTTCACACCTTTGATTGAAAATCAATTGCAAAATTCACCCCGGGGCTGTAACCTGTAATCTTATAGAGTTTCCGTCCGACAGTCGCACGTATATTCAAGAATTCGGCTTTACGCGTCTACTAACAATTGCAGTCCCCTGTTTATATTGCGTAACTATCATTATGGAAAGACCTCGATTCCTACAAAAGACCAGTACATGTAATATTGAAAAAAAAAAACTACCGAAGGCTGTGATTGTTAAGAAAATATTAACATGTTTATTAAAAATGTCATAATTTCATGCTTTAAAATCACAATTTAACAATTATACCTGAATTTTATGCTGCAGAACTGTAGCTCTACGAAAATAAAAATAGTGACAGACCTGAGAGCTACAATGCAACCCACTGAAAAAAAAAACTTTACTATGCACAAAATGTTACACTTTTCTGAAATAATTTTCTCGAATTATTAACCCAAATACCAAAAAATCCCGATTTCAACCAAATTCTTTAAACCTCTATCAATTGTTCTCGAAGCCAAATTTAATGCTGCCACCCAAAACGGCAGTATAAAAAGGTGAAATTTTCGATGTTCTCAATGTAAGGCATAAGCAGAAGGGCTATGACCAAGGGTTATAAGGATTGTTTTGTTATGGGAAAAATAAAAGTATATGTTAGACTATCATGTTTTTCGGGCGCGATAAATATACTCTCTGGTCGTCCGGCCAATTTTTTTTCAGATCAGCGACCTATAGAGCTACAGCTTACCTTAATTCTTACACTATACAAAAGATCGCATGAATGTTAATATAAATGACTTTTAACAGTACGGCTCTTTTTTCCCCATAGCTTATTATTAGTAAACCAAGTTTACTATTCCTATGGAATTAATTTTCGAATTTGAAGCATGTGTTAATCATTAAAGTATTCTTTTAAGGAACTTGCAAGACCACTTGATATTACATAGTTATATATTATTAATGCAAGGAAATGCATGACATGAAGGGAAAAGCAGACAAGAAAATACCCCCCATCCCCCCCCCCCCACACACACACACACACCACCACCACCACCACCACCATGGGCAAAAAAATGGACGGTAATTTTCCTTGTACATTCTGTCGAATTTTCAACTGCTTGACAGAAAGTACATGACAAAAAGTACATGTAAACTCGTACAGTAACTTTCAAATTTCTTTTCTGGTATCATAATAACACATAGGTATTATAATAGATAATTTCTATGGCTGTTGTTGACTTAATTCGAAGTTCACATTATTAAACATAGGCGTCGGAACCTGGGGGGGGGGGGGGGGGGCTAGGGGGGCTATATATAGTGATACCTAATATGCTATATACTTATATCAGTTAAGAAAACCTTTTAAAAAGTTATCATGTTATGAAACTGTCTTACCTGGTAACTAAAATATGGAAAACACACTGACAAGAAATGAAATATAATCCCTTGCAATATAGGAATGTGTTTGTAAAAAAAAAAAAATCACTCGAAAATTTCGCCAAAAGAATATTTCTGCTCCAGAGATCGAAAAATGTATTTTGAATACAAAGTAGCACACTACATTTAATTTTTCATCCTATAACAATACAGCTACATATAATTATAATAGGTTGCTCTTAATCATTTTGTTAAATAAATATTATTAAATTCATCAAACAAAAATAACTGCACGATATTTGTTTTCTTTGACCCAATAAAAACCATGTTGTTTTTAAAGTGAGTTTAATTATTTACTCTTCATTTAAAGTTAACTGATAATTAAACCCGTTTTGGAGTGTCCCCTAAATTCCTTAATTATTCTTTAAAATAACATAAGTATAGTCTTGTTTTCACTGCAAGAATTGGGCATCCTATAAAGGCTTGGGTTGAACTGTAAATTTTTCAATAAATTATCTACATAATTTTTTATAAATATCTTTCCATAAATTTTACAATTCAATCTCTGTGTATATCCTTCCATTAATAAATGTAAAGAAGTTTTCATTTTCGGTATGTAATGAAAATAATTTGCCTAAATTTGCTCAAATTAGAAATTATCCTGATTGCAGACACTTTTAACCATTATATTGTAAAGTTTCTAGAACTTGTGTTTTTTTAAATTATACACTAACATTAACATGCATATATACTCTATCGCAGAACTACTTTGTCATGTTTGTATACGAAGTATTTTCACTGTTAGTCCTGAGGTCATCAGGTCATTGCAGCACATAGGCCAAATGTCAAAGAAGAAGGTTAGGTGTCAGCGGCATACAGCCACATGTAGCTACTATGCTACATGTAACAGTGTAATGTGTCCGCTGAGTTACAAAGACAACTACAATCAACTGATTAAAGTCAAGCTGTACCATTCATTATTATGAATGATGGATGTACATTCGAATTACTTTATAAATATAATATTACATGTATTCATATTTTTTAAAACTATATTCAATGAAAGTTTTAATAACATCCATATCTGCTCAAAACTTAATACGATATGTAACAATAAATATGTAAGCGTTTTTATCAACTTGAAAATCTTAAAGCGTCATTTTAAAGAAAGAGTTTGAGATTCAGTTTCTCGGCCTTTTCCAAAGCCATTGTCACTGTTTCAGCCATGATGAATTAGACTGTGTGTGGTCACCCCGTGTATACATCTTCAGACATGCAGTGACTACCCTCTATTGTTATCTAGGTATTAGCTGTATCCCGAGTATATATACATGTACGTACATATTCACACATGGGTAGTCACTAGAGGAGAGTGGTTACAGGTGCTCGAACAGAGGCTGATCCAGTAAATAATTCCAGTCATTGATTCGAAAGTACTTTGATAAGGAGGGAAAAAGAGATCTAATTATGAACTTCCACATTGCAATTAATCAGTTAATCGCAATAATTAAGTTTTAACGACAAACATAATTTATTATCACATTCACGACACCTCACAGGCATACAAAACACTGTTTCAGGCCCGTAGTGCATCAATGTGTTTCAATTAAGTAGAGAGTTTGACAAGTAAGCAAAAAAATCTCCATTTGCCGTGATTTTCCAGTGTTTGACCGTAAAACAACAAAAATATGTGTGTGGGGGGGGGGGGGGCTTCCAAATAAAAATTAACTTAGTAAAACTATTCTCATAAAAAGCCCCCCCCCCCCCGTGAACATGTACCCACAGGTCTGTTTTAATATATTAAGGAAAAACATAAGGAAGAAGGTTTAATACTCATAGATTATATAAATATATACATAGAGGAATAGTAGATTTCTTTTCTATGGGGCAATATATAATTTTATGTACTGTATTCCAATCCTTCTCTTTATAAACAGAAATTCTTCAAAATGTAATCTTCATCTTGAATTCAAACAAACGCACCCAGGAATCAGACACTTTGAAGCACGTGTACCGACTGGCGACTGAAGTAAGCCTGTTCTAGTGTTTTTCAATGGATTTAATACGAAGTTAAACTGTACATGTTGTGGCGCTGTAAGTAATTGAGAACCATTTAATATACAATTAATGAATTATTGATGGAGGATGCATACATGAGACAAGTTCATACTTCAGGCTTTGCATGCGTAATACAGAAGGCTGACCACTCATTCACTGATCAGCTGTTTCGTTCTAAGATGCTTCTGTTCACCAGCTTTACAATGTAAGTAAACACACAAACAAACTTTGTCTGTCCCTAAACAGCCAAACGCATATTTTAAAATACGTATGGAAACACATTGACCATGTTGAAATATGACTGCTCTGACATAAATGATTGACCCCAATGTGAGAGGGTGGGGGTTAAGGTAATGTGATTAAAGTGAATCAGGAGTCCATTGTCATTTCATAGGCGAGAGGCTAAGGTTTGTTGACATAATTTTTCTTCTGAAAAAATAGCAAAATTAATGCTTACCAAATAATTTCATGGAGATCAATGATTTTTTTTTTAAAGGTCTGACATCTATACAGGGAAAGATGGATGCATGCATCCTAATATTTATTCAGAGTATAACTTTGGACAATACAGCCCATCAGTTTATAATAATGACAATTACAACATGTTTTACAGAAGTTAAGACCATCAGTCTCTCAATGAGTTTAAAAGGGGTTGGTGGTGGTGGTGGTTGGGAGGGGGTGTTCCAGTAATGGAGCATTTGAACCTTGTATTTCATGAGAGGAAAAAATATTGTTTGCTTATAACCAAAACTCTTTTTATTACTATTATTGTAGTAATTTACATGTACTTAAATTTAAAATCAAAAATAAATTATCAAACTTGTGTATTAAATTAACATGACCACATGAGTAAAATACTATATAATATGCATAAAGTCACAGCAGTGGAACAAAATCAAAATGTATTTTGACTTAATTTGTATGTATTAAAAAATGTCAATACATTTTAAAAATAATGTAAACTTTACAATGTTTTACATAATTATTAGTCGTCCGCATACTCTAGAGTCACAGAGTAAGGAGTTGATCCTTATGTCGTGGTTTTAATCCCACTGTGAAATGTGCAGACTGATCCTTCGGATGAGACCATATAAACCGAGGTTCTGCGTTGCAATACATGCTGGCACGAAAAAGATCCCTCACTGCTCAATGGTCCTGAGTACCAAGCATAGGTCAAAATTTGCAGCTCTCCACCCTCAAGTGGTGGTGTCTCCATATGAGTGAAAAATTCTCAAGAGGGATGTTAAACAACAAACAAACAAAACATAATTATTAGACTTAGTTTTAGAATTTTAAAAGTTAGAAATCATAAATGAATGTGCCCCATTCACTTACTGTTATAGATCTACATATGTTTATTTGTACAATTCATATTAGTTTCTAGTTAAAAATTCAATGCTTATCCACAATTCAGTTGTAGCTTTCCCTTACATATGTGTAATTTGCAAATACTAAAGAAGAATTTAGTTGAAATATATATAACTTTCTGTATCAAGTGATACATTTACATTTTTAAAGTACAAATATAGTCATTAAAATTTACAAAGACTATTTCATTGGCAACATTGCAATAAAAGTTCACTGACACAAAGATTGAAAATGGCTTAATGGTTCAAAAGTGATAAAATCATCCCAGACTGACATATGCATTCCAAGTGTAAATATCCTTTAACTAGAGTAAAAAAGACTAATCCGTAGCTCATGATCATTAATCATATCAATACTTCTAATTTGATATTTGAACAAATTAAGGACCTTATTATGATACATATATAGAATGCACAGTGAAAGATTGTGAGATCTAAATAAACAATTTAAAGCAAAAATTCCCCCACTTTCACTACTTTTAGAGTTAATTAAGAAACTGTCTCCCTAGGACATGGATTCATGATATTCAAAGGATTGTATCAAATGAAACAGTTTCATCTAAAATTATTAGTTACTAATAATTTTAGATCTTTAAAAAAAAAAATCTATCTGCTAGTATACAGACATTAGCAATTTAACACACGTTTTCTTGTGTTAATCACTATGATATATATATACAAGCCAATGACAGAGGTAAAGTAGAGCATCACAGGGTCATACAACCTTAATTCTTCCCTTATGTATATAAGTGGGCATGAAAGCTATAACTAAGAACTGATTGATAAACTAATTGACCATTTTAGTAATAATTAAGTCCTGTACTTATGTATCATTTTAACTGGAATTTTAAATTTAAAAAGTAGAAATAATAGAGAAATATTGACTACATGTACAGTACATGTATAAGTTGTATTATGTTGGTAAAGATTGTAAAAATAGATTGTAAGTTTAGCTTAAATACATTAAGTAGAGTTATGTGTACATATCATTTGTAAATAAGCTATTAAGATTTCTGATGACTTGAGCAGTGAATCCAATATGTGCTCAGGAAAGTTTTGCCTTAATTTTGGGAAAAGGGAGACAAATTTTATTTTTGGACTATAAGGTCATTTTACCAATATATATATCATATATGACAATGACAAAACTTTATTCTTGAGCAAAAAACTGTTAACAGTTGTAAAGAACAATATATATTATAACAAATATACATGACAATTGGCATTGTGTGACAGAACCAGACCAGGCGGACCTATATACATAGTTACATCATATACATGCATGTAAATGCAGCAGATAAATATCCACTTAACAATAAATGCATGCACTCTAAAGTATGCATAAACTCAAAAGTACATTATCATACAATGTAATGCAATGTTTATATATCATCAATCCTCAATTATTAGGTGTGGTGGGTTTCACGGTCTTATAGAGATGTAAAGGATTTAGTGGAGGAACCAAGCGAACATCCAATTTTTAATTAAGAGATCCAAGGGGAGTTAATAAAGCTCATTTTTTTTATGAGATATATCAAGGTCTCTGTAATCTTTAAAAATCTCAGTAAATTTTATGTAGGAAATATTTAGAAAATAGAAAAAAAAGCTTTGAATAACAGCAGTACCACACAAAATCCCACAAAACATATGTTTTTTTTTTTTTTTACTAGGGTGGGGTTTTTATTAATAAGTTTAATTTTCATCTTTTGTGTATTCATAACAACTTTCCAAATCCTCTGGCCCTTGATTCAATCCACAGGGTGACTCTTAGTATTGATCATACTAATTTTTAAATTATTGAAAATTCAAATCGACTTTAAAAATCCTGTGGCCCATGGTTTAGTCCCCAGAATGGGACTGACTAGGTCATATTTCGAGAAATTGTTTCAACTAAGAACATTTTATTTTCTATTAAAAAGGACATTTTAAATTGGCAAACTGATTTAAGCATGATTACAGTGCGTACATAACTTTCAATCAAAATTAGAAATTAATGTTACATGCCCTCTGGGTCCAGCAATCAGACAAACTGTTCACATATCATTACCAGTACACTGAATATTTATAATTACCCCTTGACCAAGATGCAAATTTCATGTCCCCTGGCCCATGGAGGGAGGGGGGGGGGGCTAAGTTGTCATAATTTATATTGAAATAAATAATATACTAGTGTACCTTATTTCCCGTAACAATATTACTGGATCACTGAATTTTTTCTACTTTCATGATAGTATTTAAATCACAGTGGGGTAGCTATAAGACAACAATAATGTGGATGCATGCTTTAATGATTACGGGGGGTCTGGTGCAGCAATAAACCTCCCTCCCTTTATACACAAAGTGGGTTCAGGGAGGGGATCAAGCCCCCTGAAGCACCACAACAATTTAATTGACAACAATTAACACATGTACTAATTAATGTGCTAGATGAGTCTATAAGGTTTCACAGTTTGAAGATAATACATACAGAGCAATTCATTTATCTTTGATTAATGAAACAAATGTTTTGATTCAATATTATATGTTCTGTTTCAAAGAAATTAGCATTCATATATATAATTATTATTATCATTTTTTTTTTTTTTTTTGAAAATGAGGATGCTTTGGAATACAAGCATGCATGTACATGGTAGCTGCATGTGCCACTGATTGAATCAGTGACTGAAATCAAACATTTGATGCTATGATTAAGGTATATTTAATTCCATATACATCATGTAGAATCCAATGGGCATGATGGGAATGGGGATCAAAATTTTAAGATATTCATTTATATAAATTATTATATTTATTTCACTGTAATTTAAATTAACATGGAAATTAATATATTAACTGTTGGAATCCAAAATATTTTTTGGTGGATCAAAGTATATATTTTACTTTCATCATTGAATTCAAAGAGAAACATAAAGATTAAATTAAAATCCAGTGTAGTGAGCGGTGGATCCAAAGGGAGTGGAATTGGACATTAAAACTTAAATCAAATATATGCACAAGGGATCTAAAGTATCTAGTGGATAAAAAAATTTCTTCTTCTTTTTCGTGGTAAAATTTACCTGAATGAGACTGTAAAGTTATTAATAACAGATGACTTATGAGTATAGTTTATACAAGGTGAAATGGGCTCATCATTTGCTATACCTATAGTTGTACCGGTTATCCAAAAATGTAAATATTTTTATCTGAGTAGAGTACAGAAGCTATTTGAAATTAATATCTATATGTTGTGGGATATTTAGCTCACCTTAATGAAGTTTGGGGTGTCGGCATCCCAGGTTAAAATTTTTTGAGCAGATTTCTTTTTTAGCTCACCTGAGCTGAAAGCTCAAGTGAGCTTTTCTGATCACCAGTTGTCCATCGTCCGTCCGTCTGTCTGTCCATCCGTCTGTAAACTTTTCACATTTTCAACTTCTTCTCAAGAACCACTGGGCCAATTTTAACCAAACTTGGTACAAAGTATCCTTGGGTGAAGGGGAGTTTAAATTATTAAAAGAAAGGGGCCAAGTCCCCTTACAAGGGGAGATAATCAAGAAAAGACAAAAATAGGGTGGGGTCATTAAAAAATCTTCTCGAGAACCACTGGGCCAAAAAAGCTGAAACTTATGTGGAAGCATCCTGAGATAGTGTAGATTCTAAATTGTTCAAATCATGACCCGTGGGGGTAGGGCGGAGCCACAATAGGGAATCCAAGTTTTACATTGAAATATATAGGAAAAATCTTTAAAAATCTTCTTCTCAAGAACCATTGGGCCAGAAAAGCTGAAACTTATGTGGAAGCATCCTGGAGTAGTGTGGATTATAAATTGTTTAAATCATGACCTCCGGGGATAGGGTGGGGCTATAATAGGGAATCCAAGTTTTACCTTAAAATATGTAAGAAAAATCTTTAAAAATCTTCTTCTCAAGAACCACTGGGCCAGAAAAGCTGAAACTTATGTGGAAGCATCCTTGGATAGTATAGATTCTAAATTGTACAAATCAGGACCCCCGGGGGTAGGGCGGGGCCACAATACAGAATCCAAGTTTTACACTGAAATATATAGGAAAAATCTTTAAAAATCTTCTTTTCAAGAACCACTGGGCCAGAAAAGCTGAAACTTATGTCGAAGCATTGGGGGGGGGGGGGGGGGGGTAGTGTAGATTCTAAATTGTTCAGATCAGGACCCCCGGGGGTAGGGCGGGGCCACACTACAGAATCCAAGTTTTACATTGAAATATATAGGAAAAATCATTAAAAATTTTCTTCTCAAGAAACACGGGGCCAGAAAAGCTGAAACTTATGAGGAAGCATTCTGGGGTAGTGTAGATTCTAAATTGTTCAAATCAGGACCCCTGGGGGTAGGGCGGAGCCACAATAGGGAATCCAAGTTTTACATTGAAATATATAGGAAAAATCTTTAAAAATCTTCTTCTCAAGAACCACTGGACCAGAAAAGTTGAAACTTATGTGGAAGCTTTGGGGGGTAGTGTAGATTCTAAATTGTTCAAATCATGACCCCTTGGGGTAGGGCGGGGCCACAATAGGTATTACAAGGGGGGGGGGATCTGGTATAGAACTGCATGGCCAAAGTTACTCAGGTGAGCGATGTGGCCCCTTGTAAATATACACTGTACTTATATGGCCTACATTAATCTGAGATGCATGGAGGATGCTTCCATTGTGTTTCATTGTACCAGACAAGGTTTCAGATGCTGCAATTTCAGCTAAAGAATGACCAAGTTAATGTTTTTGAAGCAGGTTAAAATTTTAGGAGCAGGTCTCATTTCCAAGTTATTATAAGCCCTATACTGATCAATCTTGAAAGGATGATACATCTAAGGATGCACACTACCAGGCTTGTTTTGGATGCTGAATCTGACCTACATTTTCTCGACGAGTGACTAGATTAAAGTTTATGAAGCATGTTCATTCTAAACTAGTCTAACTAAATGCTATATGTTGACCAAACTTACACGGATGACATATCTAAGGATTTTACACTACCAGACTTCAATGGATGCTGGATCTGAACTACATTTTTTCTTATGAAAGACCAGGTTAATGTTTTTTTGAGCAGGTTCATTCTCATTCTAAAGTTACTATTACTATAAATCCTATTCTGACCAAACTTGTATGGATGATACATCTAAGGATGCACACTACTGGACTTGCTTCAGATGCTGAATTTGACCTATATTTTTCAAATGAGTGAACATGATAAAAAGTTTTTAGGAGCAGTTTCTCTCTAAAGTGTCTAAAAGCCATACATTAACCAACTTTGAATTGAAGAGACATTTATTGATGAACACTACCAGAGTTGCTTTTGATACAGGATTTGACCTACATTTTTCAGATGAGTGAACAGGTTAAAGTTTTTGGAGCAGGTCCATTACCAAGAAACTATAATACCTATATCTGAATTAAACTTACAAGGATGATGCATCAAGGTATAAAAATTCTAAAATTTGATTGAAATGCTGGATTTGACTTACATTTTCTGGATGATTGACTAGATTAGAGATTTTAGATAAGTTCATTCCCAAGTATCCACAAACTCCTTCAGAAAAAAATTACATAATTGTTGCATCTAAGGATGCTCACCACTAGATTATTAGTTAAGTGTGGGAATTTGCCTTTCTTAAAGACAACATTTGTTGAGGTGAGCTCTGTAATCTCTGATTACCTATGTTTTGTGTGTTTCCGCCTATTGTTTTCTTATGGATGCCAGTATAAACTGTGATCAAACAAAGCATTCCCTTCATTACACACATCAATATAGCAAGGTATTTTATATCCTATGGGATAAAAATTCCCAAAATGATACTTCATAGGATTTTAAATCCTAAGAATAGCTAATAATGGGATTTTTAATCCTATTTCTCCAATGATGGGATAAAAAATCCCATGGGAGGAAATATCCCTCACAGATTTTTTTCTCCCATGGGATTTTGGTGGGATTTCAGGTGGGATGAAAAATCCCCCCATTCTCCCATGGGATTTTAAGTTTTGGGAGAAGTTTATAAGAAAACTACAACATTGTAGAAGTTAAGATTGACATGATGAGGTGAGAATAAAAAATCCCACCAAAATCCAGGAAAATTTTTTAATTTTGTCTTTTCGAAAGGGTACCTAAAAGTCCGGACTATGTCGTGTCCGGACTTAAATGTCGCAGTGTTAATCCTGTTTCTTGTGTCGTTATGCATTTAATGGTATAAATTTAAAGGTCATGATCCCCTGGAGGTCATCCTCACCCATGAAACCGGAAATGATGACAATAAGACCTGCGTCAAAAATGCATCAATCTGCTTGATTTTCATTCAATGACCCCCTAGGGTCAGCCAACCTAAATTGTATCCTGACTTATTTCCATTTTTTTTTTTTTTTTTTTTTTTTGGATAAATTCACAGTTTTTTTTTTTTTTTTTTTTTTTTATTTATTTATTTATTTATTTTTTTTTTTTTTTGTCAAAGCAAAGTTTTGGTCTGTATACATGAACAACCGGGGTGTTGGGTGTGAGTTATCTCAGCATGGTCTTAAATGTTGAAAAGTACTAAAAGAGGGTGTTGCAGAAACTCGCGATTATTCCCTAAATCGAGAAGGACATGAAGTGTTATCTCTAAATATTTTTATAGATAAATGCTACGTAGATGACTTTATTAATACGACGGGTATATATACATGTCCTGCTTGTTATAACAAAACATTTCACATTTTACGTTTATTTCATGCATAGTTTTTTCCTAACATAGACTGGCGACCTGTAAGCAAACTTTTTTTCACGTCTATGGTCACTGTCGCCATATTGCACGAAAAAAATTAAAACGATAAAAATCACAATTAATGGCAAGTGCACCTCGCACATCATTTTGAAAGATGCACTGTAGACAGCTTGCGTTAATATTTTTCAATACATAAAAATGTGTCCAATAATCACGCTGTTGATGCAATATCCAAGAAATTCCATCAGAGTCATTTCAGTTTAGTTGTTTCAAGTCAAGATTGAACCACTAATTAACAGAACAATAATGAAACGAAGTGCGCATAAAAAAATGAAATTAGTTAAAATGATAGTACTTTTTTAAGACATCGCCACTAAATAAATTAAATATTAAATATATGCCTTATTAGTTTTATATCACAATATCAAGGAAAACAATTTAATTTAAAATATTACCGTTAACTTTTTGACATTCTCTCTCTCTCTCTCTCTCTCTCTCAACAGAGAGATGTTACATTGTACTTCCATTATATAAGAAAACAAGAGGCCCATGGGCCACATTGCTCACCTGAGCACATTGGCTGGACAAAAGCACAATTCAGTTCAGTATTGAAAAGATTACTGGGGGGGGGGGGCTTGAATTTTAAACTACCTGATGATGCTTTCATGTCAACATGTCAATATAACAAATGGCTTTGTTGTACTTGAGAAGATTTTTAAAAATTCTGCTTATATATTCCTTCGTAAAAGTTTGATCCCCCATTGTGGCACCTCCCTATACCAAGAGTCATCATTTGAACAAACTTGAATCTACACTACCTGAGGATGCTTCCATATCAATATGACTAAACATAGCTTTTCTGTTCTTGATAAGAATTTTTTTTCCTATATGTTCCTACGTAAAACTTTCGATCCCCCATTGTGGCCCAACCCGGACTAACATGTCATGTCCGAATTTTACCTCTGAAATCAGGAAATCTACGAAGTCCGCGACGAAGTGTAAAAACATGCGATGTGGCACATGTCCTTTTTTAAGATAAGGAATGACTTTTAAAGTATTAATAGTTTTCTTAGACATTACAGTCAAGAAAATACATTAAATTAATTTTTTTTTAAATTTTGTTTTTCATATTGAACACATTGTAAATGGTAATTTATGGAACAAAACAATTGAAAAAAAAATTCTGGAACTTATTTTATAAAAACGTTTAATTGACGTCACTTTTTTTTTTTTTTTACATTTAACAATTGAACACAATGTAAGTGTGTGATAGAAGATAAGAGAGGGAGGAGGTGGGTTTCCTGGCAACAAGCACTTGTAAAATCGACGGTTCTAGAGATTTCAAAAATATACTGTAATCCTTTCATCTATCCTAGGTAAAACTATGTCTGCCCGGGAAATATCTTCTGCGTCTCATGAAAAGCGACCCGTGCAACTCTGGTATGTCTTCTAAGTTTCATGCATCGCATACTAACATGCCAAAGAAAAAAAGATGACACATGTATAAGCCTTGTACTTATTCGTAATTTTCATTTTATTTTTGAAAGGCGCGGTAGCAAAGAATCTTCGACCTCTCAAGAGAAGGGACCCACGCAACTCTGGTATATCTTCTTAATAAGTTATATGCAATAAGTTAAATGCATTTTATACCAATTGCAAATTATTCATAGAATATGATTTAAGATTGAGTCACACGAATTTTAATTTTCATTTATTTTTGAAAGGCGCAGTAGCAAATCTGAGGAGGGAAAAGTGAAAAGACTGACACAGGTGTATGAAGAAAAAACTCGAAGTGCTATGACCCCTGTGAAATTGTTCGTTTGATTATTTTTAATGAAATTTGCCTTTCATGATTTTATTTCCAAAAATTGTGTTTTCATCACCAGCAGCAATGATGTATATATAGAATAAATGATAATCAATAATCGCTATTATCAGAAAACTAATTATTCTAAGATTCTCCTCAACAGAATGATGCATCCAGATAAACGGAAGTCAGGACACTCATTCCAAGGACAGGTAGCTGTCGAAGGTGCCAAAGTGCCCTCGTAAGTTGACTCAAGAAACTTTGATATGTCAAATATTTTTCAGAATCATGCACATTGCACCCATGCTTATATGGCTATCATTATGTCATCCTATCAAACTAACCTTCTTATTCACACTTGTGAGAAAGTAAGCGATGTATTTATGCAAAACATTCATATCTTCACTAAAAGCAAATCTAATTTAGAGATATTGGTGTTCCCAAACTTCGTGGAATTTTTGAGTCAATACAAAATCTACTCCAAAGAGAGGAATTTGATGAAGATATGAGGTCAGAATTAAAGTGTATTTTCCCCAGTTATCTTCAAATGCTTGAAGAAAGGATTTGCGATCTAGACAGAGAAGATAATGGAATTGTCGTGGCAGGTTTGTGTTTTAACTCCTATTCAGTAATATACATGTTGCTCTGGGCAATCCGAATTTACATACACATAGGAGCAATACGCATTCTGGTTACTGTAAACTGTCTGCACCATACGAATTCTCATTGTGTAATACTAAAAGCATAAGATTTTATGAAGATTTCTGACACAATTCTTGATCAATAATGTGTTTGTGTTCGGCTTCGAATATTATATTACTTGTCAACCTATAAATATGATACATCAAAAGTTTAAACGTATCTATAATGATATTTGTAGATAAGTTTAAACTTCAGATTTAAACTTTTGATGTAACAAATGGCCATTCGATTCCCGCCTTGTGTTTTTCATATGTGTCAAACAGAACAAAACCTTATCAGATGATCATGCCCATAAATAAAGCTGTGCATATGATGAATGGTTTTCAGATATACACTTTTCTTTATAGAATATATTGTTTAGTTAAGGATTGATTATATTTACTTTTCACAAGTGACCCTTTGTATAAGGGGATACATGTGTACTGTAAATATGAATGCTGCACTAAAGAACATAGGCGAATTTGGCCGATTCTTAAGAAGTATTGAGCTTTATCAGACGCATGCCTAGAATTTTGATTTTTCAATGATATATACCTTTCTCATATCTTATCACGTGTAATGCGTAGCAAATAATGCTGAAAAGTGGTATTTAGCGATTAGTAATGAGTACTCATCCTTTGTAAATTGTAACGTATAAACAAACATTTGATAACTGTAGAAGATTAACTATAAAAGATAAGCTATTCGTACATAAATTAACCGAAGTCTATATATATATATATATATATATATATATATATATATATATATATATATATATATATATATATATATATTGAAATTTTTGATTTTCTAATTATTACCGACCTGCAGGTGAAACAAGCTCTGGGAAATCAACTCTGATTAACTCACTGATTGGAGAAACCATCCTAAAAACCAGAACAACCGAAAATACTTCAACCATTTGTCGGATCTGGAATTCAGCAAATATCGGACTTAAGGTTTACAATGACAACAATGATTGCATCTACTCCAAAATGGACTACACCAGAGAACAACTATCAAAACTTCGACAAGATGTCAAGAGATATACAGACGTAGAGAGCATGTCCGACAACTGTTCTTTCGTCGATATATTGTATCCTGTTCCAATATTAAAGGTTTGAAAAATGAGTACACGTTCCCCAGTTAAATGTGAGAATATGAGTGGTGATATATGATTTTTCCTTATTTCTCATATATATATTTAATTTGAGCAAGTTTACACAAAATGTGGCTTTGTGTTTTGGATGTACTGGCAACAATATACTATCAAGTCCAAGGAACGATCATATAGATATGCATCAAAACAGATTTTTTATTTTAAATTGTCCTATATTCCACAAAATGAAAATGAAACGAAATACATGTATTGATATTATGAATAAGATTATTTCATATATTTGAAATATGTTTCATATACTAGTATTATGTTTGTAACAGTCTGAGAACCCTTTAAAAGTTGTACATGTACTTTTCTAATAAAAAAAACATAATTATGTTTGACTATTCAAAGGGGAAAACAATTTTGGTTGACACTCCTGGAGTTGGAGGAACGAGGCGCCTAGAAGAATTAATGTTGAGGTACTTGCAAAACGCAGTTGCTTTTGTGTTCCTTGTAAATGCATCAAATGCTGGTGGTTTGCAAGATGATAAGGTACTTTTGTGCTAACAATAAATTTTGAAATCTGATTATCGAATCCCTATATATAATACCATGAAAAAAAAAGAAAATCATTTCCTTTTCATTGTCTGTTTTCAATAGCTTCCACGGATATTGAAGGACTTAACTCTTTATCACAATGACAACAAAATGCCTTGTTTTGATCCGAGTGATGTCATCTTTTGTACGAATAAATGGGACGCTGTAGAACAGTGCTGTGATGATGATAGTGACGAAGATGACGTCACAATGACGTGGAATAAAGTGAAGGAATCGATTAAAAGACATTGGGGATCTGTGAAAGATGACCAGATATTTCAAATTTCCCTAAAAAAAGTTATCATTTTTCTTCAATTTTTAATAAGTAACTGTCCGTTAAAAGCATTGGAATACCAACATTTTCACTGATACTGTTAAATCATTCATTTTTGTTCGGGTTTAATTTTCGTTGTTTTCGAGGTATAAAAAGATCAACGAATTACTGTCCACTACAAAATGCATAGTGTCATATTGATAGCTACTCAACAATTCTTCATCCACGAAATCAAATCCCCACGAACCCAAACTTTTTCTTCAAACCACGAAAATTTGACCCCACGAAAATCTGTGATTTTACAGTTTAATAACGATACTGTAACCTTTTTATCATTAGATTGTTGCTTAATGAAATAAAGGTCTTTGGCAATACACATCCCCGTTAGAAGATGCGACTTGCAGAATTATTCCTTATAATAATGTCAAATGAAGAATTGTGCCAAGTGACATTTATTGTTTTGTATTCTTCTAGATGAAAGAAACTGGGGAATCCAAGTATAAATCGGAGTATGGAAGATTTAAAGACAAGTTACAAGAAATAATAGACCGAAATTATATCTGTAGGAAACAGAAACATATAAGGTAAAATAAATATCAATTTATGTTGTAAATCACCAGGCAATCCTACATTTTTCCAATATAAATTTGAAAGAAAATTTTGTTTATTCCATTTATTCACTGTATTCATATGGGCATTATTTTAATTTTTACTATACCAAGGTTTTTGACAAGAATTCTACGAGTAATAGAAAGAGGAATATGTGGAAGGCTACAAGCCTCCGAATCTTCAGAGGATGAATTTAAAACAAAGGTTGACAAACTCTACAGCACTGTGGTGGATCTTGTAAATAAAAAGAAGCAGGTAGCATTTTTAAAATAATAAAAAAAATAAAATTAGACTTTGACAGAAAATAATCATTTGCCCAAAAAAGCCATAACTCATTAACATGTACATGTATCAGTGTATTTAATATTTTTTTAAGTTGGAAAAGGAACTACATGTCAAAATAAATTCAACAATTTCGAAACTTTGTGCTGACCTTATGGAGTATGTTCGGTCTAAAGAAGGCAGAGAAGAAATTTTAAACCCTCCACACAAAAAAGACATCAAAGAAATAAGTGTTTTTGTACTACAAAGAAAAGTGAAAGACAGATACTGTGCGTTTCTTGGGAACTGGCGCCAAGGTCCCAAAGTTATATCTGCTTTTGGAGATTTAGAGCGAGAAATTAAAGAAGCATTTACTTCTCTAAGGGGAAAGATCAAACAGGTCGAAAACGATCTGATGGAGGAAGAGAATTCCTCATTATTCCCAGACTTGGTTCAGACAACTGTATGGTTCAAAGTGGATGGCATAGCGGGGATACTGTCTGCTATTGCTGGAATAGTACTACCTTCACTCTTCTCGGCAGATTTTCGAGCCTTGAAGTCAGATGAGAAAAAAATGGTAATTATAGAAAAGTCTTATGAAGAGTGCACTAAAATTTATGATGAAGAAACAACAAAAAACGACTTGAATGTGATCTATGGAAACCATTACAGAGATGTTATCGATACAATGCTTAATATGACAATAGGAAATGATATCAAAAGTTTGTATTATACTTTTGAAAGACTGCATATGGATGAGAAGAGGTTTGAATACAAAGCTAAATATGAAAGATACAAAGTTTTCCATGAAGCCTTGAAAGATCTAAAACACAAAATTGAAGAAGCAGACGGTAAGCTTTTATAATTTCCTGGATGTGTAAGATGAGCTTTATAACGATGATTTATTACAAATTCCATGTTTTCATGAACATTGTTTTTTTTTAAATATACACATTTAAAGCACACCAAACGCATTAGATTTAGCATTCTAAGACAAGCGGTTTTAGTTCAGTTTAAATAGAAAAGTATTTACTTACGTAACTGTTCACAAAGTTTTACATGAATAGGGAAGAATGTTAGGTCTGCGAACTTAAGTATTTCTTTACCGCTTACTTCCAGACCAGTTACTATTTTTTCGGTAAGATTTCAGAATTTCAGAGCAGAAATCAAAGGAAAGCAGAAAATATCTAAAAATCCCGTAAAACATGAATTTTTTTTTAAATTTTTAACTGACATTACTATTTAGAAAATTCACGTCAACGTTTTTTGTTGTTTTATAAGGATGGGATGGGGATATGTTTACAGACCAAAATGCACTGAAAATATTCATTTTACCACCAATTTCATGTGATATACAACTTCAAAGGCTACTAATTGAATCACATGTAGTTATGTTCGTGTTCATTTAATCCTTGAGTATTTTGAATTCTAGTGACATTTTAAAGTCTGATTTCAATTTGAAAAAGTACAACTCACTTATCAGAAACAGTTGTAACTAAGAATACTTGAACTATTGGCTTGATATATTACCGCTGGTATTAGAGTAGTTCATCAATTACTAATAAAGTCTTCCTTGCATTAAAAGACATTTTTCATAGAAAATTTAACAAACATGTTGAATTATATGTGTGTAAAATGTAGGCAGGAAATGCCAGTTAGCGTTCGCAGTCCATACTGAAATAAATAACATTCGTCATAATTCATATGAAATAAATGCATATTTGAAGATAAAAGCTTTTTTTTCTGTTATTTCTTATGTTATTTTTTTTAAATATCGTATGATAAGCTATAATATAATATGCAGAATGCTTTTTTTATGCTGGAGATTTTCTGCATGGTACATTAGTTTGGAACATTCATTATAATACAAAATTATTATTCTGATTTAAAAAAAGGTTTCCTTTTTTCAGATAACCTTGTTCAGGATTCCAATAATTCATCTTCAACTGAGTGAAGACGGTTACTTTACTTAGAATCATTGACAATTCCATTGTACAAACAAGAAGAAATAGAAGAACTCTATCATTATAATTGATGTTTGATAACATCTGTTATATTCCTCATGGCCGTTGGAACTGGAAAGGGGATAACTCAAGGGATAGATTAGCATGACTACTTTATGCTTGGTCGTGCCCCTCCCCCAAACTGAAGATGTTTAGTTGTGTCTCCAACTAAAACTGTGTCCTATATAGCTACGGGCCTGTACCGTGCAGTATTCCCACTGAAATGGTACTAGTAAACATGTTAGATAACTGTGAGGAATTTTTACCCCTTATTTCATCTCAAAGGTGGTGTATAAGGTGATTCAGTGTCCCAAAGAATATGAGTACTATCTTTTTACCATAAGTTCATATCTCTTAACTTTCTGTCTTCTAGTTTCTTCCATTCTATATATTTTTAAAACATGTGTTCCCCCATACAAACTATGTATGTCATAATTTTACAAATTGTTTTACAAGATAAAACTATTGCAATAATTCAGTGGATTTTCAAGCATCATTTCATTTAGGAAGACTTATTCATTTTAAAACAAATACAAATTGAAGAAAAATGTAAAGGCTGACTTTCAAGAGTTGTGCAAAATCATTGAATTATTGATAGAGTGAAATATGGAGGTAACGAACAGTATTCAAGATCAAAGTCCATAAAAATAATACAAATCGGGAGCAGAGCAAACACGGACATCCCCTGCCGACCGGGCACACCCGCCGTGTGTCCCTTGTCATGATCGGGGAAATGAAAAAATCCGTCGGCAATTCAGTGTGTAAATAATGGCCTAACAATTAGTATGAAAAACGTCAGTCAGCTTATAACTTACAATAAAAGATTGTATTTGCTGATAACGTCATTGTATCAACCAAAGAACTTACGAAATGATGACTTTAAAGTAGACTGTTGATAGTCTTGTTTCATCAACGTGTTTGTCAGAAACTTACCTCGTTTAAGAAATTGTTAATACGTAGAGCATGCTTTTGCGTATCGATATACACCCAATATGCAGGTGATAAGGGTATATTGCTGCATAAGTAAGGGAAGCTGACGATTAAAGAGTTAAAATCATCACGTTTATCATAAAGCTTTGTTGGTAGATTACCATCGATTTCTTTTTCTAGTAAAATATCCAAATATGAAACAGATATGCCAGACTCTGTGGTATCAAGCTCACTGGGATATATCATGTCGACATATGAATGGAAATAACAATTTTAATTGATAATACGTCCTTGATATATTTAAATGTCGAGTTGAAAGCCACAAAAAGAGATTTTTTTTCTCATGTATAAGATTTTGAATAAATTCTGCTTCATATAAATACAACAATAGGTCTGCTAACAATTGGGTGCAATTGGTATCCATGGTAATTCCAACAGATTGTTGGAAGACTTGATCTCCAAAAACTACATAGATATTGTAAGTCAGAAACTCAAGCATCTTTTTAATATCAACTTCAGAGTACTTGTGTGTACATTCAGAATGTCTTTTAACAAAATAATGTTGCAAATGATAAGGTAAGTAAATTTACGAGTTTCATTTTTATTGAAAAAGCAGCTATCGTTAGGGCCGTGTATTGAGCAAAATATTTCGATACGATACGATATTTTTTAAAGCGATATGCGATATATTGGATTATTTATTAAGTCTTTCACAAATGTCTTGTAAATGACATTTAATGCATAAATTTGATAAAAACTGGGTGAGTCTAACATAACATGTTAAAATATAGTTGTCTATGTATTTTGTAATAGTTATTTAAGATGTGCTATCTCCTTAATGTTAATTTCAATATTGATCATTTTTAATTCAAAACAGTTAAAAATAATCTTAGGTAACTGAAATTCACAACCTTTTTACAGAATTATAAGGAAAACTGCCTGTCCGATACGTATTGGAAGTTATTTTTTTCGATACGATACATTCCTGAAAATCGATACGTATTGAATATTCGATATATTGTCACAGCCCTAGCTATCGTTGATGTCAAAAAGCCTGTACTTTAATTTATCGTGGGGAATGGCTGTAGACAAAGTTGAAAGGTCGTAAGTTTTGATGTTATTGATTTTGGTAAAATTTTGTGATATAAAATTTTCCAAATGTTCCTTGGAATTTTTAAGTATCCACATCTGATTTACACCATTTCTCGAATATATTGTTGCACAGTACTCCTGAAGTTTCTCCTTCACTGCTGTTAATATTTTATTGAAGAGTAAAGAAGGAGGCTTGCTAGAACATTTACTGGAGTCCGCTATGTATCTTTGTTTATAAGGATTTTTATGAAGTTTTAAAATCCAATATAAATATTGTAATTCAAATTAATTTTGGTTGTTGGGAATATTTAAAATATTTAAAACTGACATATGATTTTGAAGAATTTCCTCCTAAGAAAAGGAGCTCTGGGTATAAGTTGGATTGCCACTTGTAGAATTAATTAATTCCCAGTTCTTCTTTAATACAATTAAAATAATGAGCCTTGCATTTTCCTGGGTACGGCAGGATATCCAAGAAAACAAAATCCGACAATAAGGAAAATAGAGTCACCTTTTTGTAGAAAACATTTTCTTTAAAGAAAAAAAACAGAATGTAACATTACATTTTATTTATAATTATGTGTGCATGAGTATAAGATGGGGGATAGAATGGAGTAGTTGTTCTTAGTATGTTATTAGCTCACCTGAGCTGAAAGCTAAGATGAGTCTTTCACCCGTTTGGCATTCGCCCGTCCGTCTAGTCTAGCTGTTAAGCTGTCCGTCCGTCTGTAAACTTTAACATTCGATTTCCTCTCAAGAATCACTTTCAAGAAACAATCTTAACCAAAACCAGCTCAAAGCATCCATGGTAAAGGGAAATCTTAATTGTTCAAAGGATCAACCCCCTTTTCAAGAGGAGATAATCAAGAAAAGGAAAATAAGGCGGGCCATTAAAAAGTCTTCTGCTTCATAACTACAGGGCAAGAAAAGGTAAAACATATGAAAGCAAGTTTACAGACATAATGTAGATTTTAAATTTCAAAATTGCCCCTAGGGGTTGCGTGGAGATACAATTCATACAAGATAAAAGTTTTACTTTGAAATATATAGGAAAGAAAATCTTTAAAAATCTTCTAAAAAAACCACTGGATTAGAAAAGAAAAGGAATATAAGGATAACGAACAGAAATGAAGATCACAAGTCCATTGAAACAATACAAAATTGGAGCAGAGCATACAAAACCTACAAAAACATCCGAGGTGGGATCAGGTGTCATGGAGAAATAAGCATTCCCTGTCGACCGGTCAAACCGCCGTGTGCTCCTTGTCATGATCGGGCAAACGGAAAAAATCCGTAGACAATTCAGCGTGAAAATAATGGCATAACAATCGTATGAAAAACATCAGTCAACATTCCACTAAAAGATAGGGTGTATTTGGTGACAAGGTTATTATATCGACCAAAGAAATGTTGACTTTTAACGAGGCTATAGTTATTCTTGTTTCATCTTATTTGTCAATAGCTTGCATTGTTTTAGAAATTGTTCGTATGTAGAACATTCTCTTCTGTATCCAATCAACTGGGAGACACAATCCCCATATGCAGGTATCTGGTGATAATAGTACATGTATATTGCTAATTAAATGAGGGAAGTTGTTGATAGAAAAGTTGAAGTATTCAAAAATAGGTCTGCTAATAACGGGGCGCAATATATACTAGTACCCATGGGAATTTCGACGAATTATTGGAAGACTTGATCTCCAAAAACTACCTAGATATTGTCAATCAGGAACTCAACCATCTGTTTAATATCAACTTGATAAAACTTATGGGAAAACTTTCAGACAGAATGTAGATTTCAAATTCTTCAGATCTTGGATGCCGGGGGTAGGGTGGGGCCACAATAACGGTTCAATATTTTATTTTTTGAATATATATATTTTTTTTAAATTCTTCTCAAGAACTACTGGACCAAAAATGATGAAACTTATCTGAAAGATTTTTGAGGTAGTGTAGATTCCATGGCCACCGGGGTTAGAGTGGGGGCACAACATGGGATCAAATTAAAGTTTTGCGTGGAACTGTATTAGAAAAGTTTTTATGAAATATTCAGCAGAAAAACAACGATTAATTTACAAACGTTCCCAAATCTTGTGGACTTAATCTTTTCTTTTCTTCAAATTATGAACCCTAGGTTGGATAAAAATAAGGATAAAATTTTACATAATGCATGTAGAGGAAAAGAATTCACTTCCCCATAACTTCAAAACCATGTTAGTGATATTATTATTTAATTGAATCATACCCATGGTATTTGGATTCAAAAACCTATATGTATGAGGTAGCGAGGGTGTCATAATAGCGAGTCACATTTTCTCTTGAAAAATCAGAAAGGCTAAGGTAACTCAAGTGAGCGTTGCAGTCCTTGGGCCTCTTGTTAATATAAGCAGTCATGACATGCTTAGATGATTTGTGTGTGTTTGGTGGAAGGGGGGGGGGGGTACTCATATTCTTAAAAAAAGAGATTACACTTTTTCAAGTGAAATGTATGGAAATAGCGAACAGTATTCAAGCTTAATAGTCCATTAAACAATACAAATGTTGGAGCAAAGCAAACAAGAACCTCCAAAACATCAGAGGTGGAATCAGGTGCCATGGAGGAGTGAGCTGAATCTGTCCATGTGTGTGTCTTTCCTGCATACTGGGAAAATTAAGTCACACATGATGTGAAATTGATATTAATACCTCAATCAAAGTACAGTTAATATCACAGTGGATTCTATATACTTTAGAAATTCTTTGGTATTCTTTTGCAATGATAAAAAAATAATAATCTCTCATAAACTACTACTGGTATGAATTTTGCTCAGTAAAATTATGAACTCAAGTCCCCTTTACATAGATGAGTAAATTTTAAACAACATTCGGCTAATTTTAGTGAAAAGACATTCCATATAGACTCATTTTTTGATCGACGAATGAAAAAAATAAAATTTCGCGCTTTATGAAATATACCAATATTAGAAGACTAAAATTCATAACTTCTTAAAATCTCATTTATGTGATTCATGTCTTAGGAACTTTTTTCTGAGGTAATTGTATAGTAAAAACTTTACAGGACATACATAATTCAAATCTTTTAGGTGGCAGAGAACAGTTAGCTTGGCAATCAAAACGTTTTCCTAAATATTGAGCTGCTTATGAAATGTGCATTGGAAAATTTTAAATTCTCTCTACTTGTAACAATAGCCCAAATGATGGCACAAGGACGGTTTCAAAATTTCACGAAAATCTAGCCTATCACTATTTCGGCAGATTCGCAACAGCTTCAAGGTCCGTGCCATACGCTACCACACAATAAGGGGAGGCCTATACATACCATTGACAGCAAGAGATATTGGCTCAGCACTTCCTTTTCAAGCGACAATTCATCCTATGAACCCACCTGCTTTTCTGAAGAAATCCGGATGAGTGATTTTGGCTGTAGTTTCGTATTTCAAATTATATGAATAGTAGTAGTGACATTCATTTAAGTGTCATATATCAATAGAATATATAAGGCCACCACTTCCCTCCAAATGCACACATGAAATATTCTAGCAATAACCTGAAATATGCATTCAAACCCCAGTTTTCTCCATTTTTTTTTTCTAACTTTTGACTTTTATCTATCATCTGCTACCTTATATGATATGACGCATAGCTATACACTCGTACATCAACTTCATGTTTTCCTCCCTTCTGGAAGAAGTGCTTACACTTTGAGGTAATTATTGACACTCTGGAATGCAGATTGAATAAATATAAATACAGTTCAGCTTCAAAAGATTATATTTCTGCAATTTATTGTGCTTTAGATTACAATTGGTGAGCCCAGAAGTTTTAGGAACATTGTGTTCTTAATTTGTAGAATCACAAAATACAAAAATGAAAATTCAAAACAAAAATTTAGACATTGTAAATAAAATTTCAAATTTTTCCTTTGTACCTTTAAAATCATATTTGACAGTACAGATCTGTTGACTGGAACTTTTTTATTACTGGTTTCTTCCAAAGATTTGTAATATTACTTATTATACCCACCAAAAACACATTTTTGGGGGGTATATAGGGATCACCATGTCCGTATATCTGTCCAATCGTATCCGGACCATAACTTTGTAATGGAGAAAACTGTAAGCTCACAAATATTGCCTGAAACCTGAGGGTTAGTCAAGACCCTTGACTCAAAATTATTTTGACAAGTTCAAAAAGTATGGCAGAAAAAAGAAATCATGTCAGGTCCATAACTAACAGTGGAAGTTTATACATCACAAAAATTTACTTATGACCTGAGGAAGTGTCATGACCTTGATCCAAGTTCATTTGGGCAAGTTAAATGTTACTGACAGAAAAAGTGTATATTTTATTTCCCTAATAGAGAAACATTGAAAGTTGATACTTCACAAAAGCATAACTTACATGTGTAAACTGAGGTCGTGTCAAGACCTTGACCAAAGATCATTTGCGCAAGTTCAAGATCACTGGCAGTAAAAAGTGTCAATTCATGGTCCATAATGGAAAAACGTTGAAATTTTATACTTAACACAATCATTACTTATGAGCCGAAGGTGTATCATGACCTTGACCCAAGATCTTCGGGCAATTTCAAGGCCACTTGCAGAAAGATGTATAATTCATGTCTTGGTCATATCTTGTAATGGAGAAACACTGGAAACTTATACATGTCACAAAAATTGAGGAGGTACCATGACCTTGACCCAAGGTCAATTTCATAAGTTCAAGGTTACTGGCAGATAAAGTGTACATGCATAAACCCGTGGTTAATTCTTTCTAAGAGAAAAAAAACATTGGATGCAGAACTAAAAAAATATACAAGGGAAACTCAGTTTGTGAGCTCGCTGAAAAAATCCTCAAGTTTATTTTATCTATGGTGAGATAAACGTTATTTGTCTGTGGAACTAAATTATCAGACAAAACTTTCAATGCAATGTAAATAAAAAAAAATCAGATATAGTCATTACTTCACATTAAGATAAAATTAAAAGTTTGATTATTTGAATAAAAAATAACATCATTCATATACGGTAAGGATGCATTTATATAAGAGCATCGTTTCCCAGGCTCCTCAAATGCCTTTTATTTGTCCATAAAGAATAATCTTTGCAGTAAATGGTCAGATGAATTACGTTCTTAAAAGCTATCAATTATACGTGACGGATAATAATGGACTTTGGCGAATATTTGATGTACCATTAAAAAACTTGTTTGAGTACTTGAAATCGATGTTAAAACTGGTACCCAGTTTAATGTATTCCTATAGAACTAACTTCAATAAATAAAGCCACTTTGAATGAGAGATTATTTGGTTTAAAACATTGTTAATTGTTCACAGTATATATTGCCTTGTTCAAATGATTGTGAAATTCAGAATATAAAGAAGCTAGTCTGAAACTAAGTAGAGCTATACCTAAAAGGAATTGTGTTGAAGAGCAGGTCCATGAACCACTGTGGCTGATTCTTCAATCTGTAATTATATATACATGTACTTGAATACTGTGGGGAATAAGTTAAATCAGTCTCCGAGTTTTAAATTTATCTTTAATTCATTCATTTTGTGCTTATGTGAATTTTTCTTAAAAAAAAATCTCTTTAAACAGGCTTTAACGTTTACTAAGGTTTGCAATCGGGCAAAAAGAGTTACAGAAATCGAACCTGTAATGCTACGTAAACTTTTTCAAAGCAACAGTAGAACATGAAAAAAGAAATTCCTGAATGAATTAATTTGATCTTCTTAGAAATAATGTCAGTTTGAATTACATACAATCTAGTCTATAATTAATTTCAAAGAGACAAAGACAATGGTTTTTAATGAATATAAAAACAATGCCAAGAAAATCAACCCTGTTAGAGACTCCATGCCCATCATGTTTTGTCCTTTATGAATGGTCTCTAGGTTAACTATTTCTCACGATAAATAAAAAATATAGGCTTTTTGACATCATAGACAAATTCTTCTTCAATAAAAGTGGAAATTTTCAGAAATTCTCAGAAATTTTCATATCCTGTGATTGATCATCCTCAAAATTACTTTGTTAAAAAACAAATTCTACACGAATGCATTACTTTAGAAACCTGGTCTTCCCAAAATCTTTTTGGATTACGATTGGCACTGTTTGTGCTTTTTATTAGCCCTTATGAAGCAGAATTCATTCAAAAATTCCTATATGAGCAGAAAGCTCTTACTGTGACCTTCAATTCGACACTCAGATGTACATATGTCGACGACGTTTTATCAATTAACATTAATAACTATCATCCAGATGTCGATTAAGGACATCCCAGTGAACTCGAAATAAAAGACAACGCAGAGTACTACATGTGTTTCATATTGACTGTAGACTTTAATGGCCAACTAACAAATAAACTACATGACACATGCGATGACTTCAGTTTTTCCTTCTCCAACTTCCCGTATTTATGTAGCAATATTCAATTATCACCTGCATATGGGTTTTTTGTCTCTCAGTTGATTTAGTACACAAGAAAATGTTCTGAGTAATTAAACCGAGGGGCTAACGACAAATAAGTTTATGTTAAAGGGCTTTCTACAATCTCGATTAAAGGCAGCATTTGCACTTTTTAATTTCATAAAAATGGCCTTGTTTGCAAATACAGCTGAGTCTTTTTGAATGACGTGTTTCATGCTATTGTCAAGCCATTGTTTCATGCTAATTGTGACTAAGAACTACTCTGTTTACCTGATCAACAAAGGGTCACGGCAGATGTGGCCGGTCGACAGGGGATTCTAATTCTTTTCTGGGAACCTGACCTAACCTATGATGTTTCCAGGGGTTTGTGCTATTTTCCTGTTCACGATTCGTATTGCGTACAGAGTTTAAGAGATTGTTTGTCATCTTTACTTATTTCTTTGTCCTTTTTTTTAGCGAATGCAACCAGAGAAAAATCTTTTTGTTAATTGTTCCTCTTTAAAGTTTGTCTTTTTTTCAATCTGCTCTGAGGAAATTTGTCCAAAGTTATCTAACATCTCGTTGCTTAATATCAACAGAGCACTGTATGCAGAGTCTAACTGCAAAAGCCATTTGGTTGCGCTACGGTATTCAATTTTGCTATATACTCTTACCAAAAATGCTCAATTTTGAGGAGCCAGTCTTACTTTAAATGACACTTTTGAGAAGTTTCCTTATCTTATCTTGTAAATCAATTCTTCATAAACATTTTAGTACCAAAAATCATACAATCAGCGAAGTCGACCAGGTGATTAAAAAACGCAGGGCCTAATCATTCCCCCTTCAAGTTCGATGTACAAAAAATTCAGCACGCTTTAAATGTTAATACATCTGGTAAAAACAGGAACTTTACATAGTTTTTCATCTCATAAAAAAATCAAATCCTATGAAAAATTCGGGAATTATGTCGCGTCAGCCATATTTTGACATAAACTTCGAGCGAAATACTGTTGTGACACCTTTTGTTAAAAACCACCGTGCTCGGAATGACCTTTATGTATCCTGGGGACTTGAAGAAGTCTTGTGGTAACTAATGAAAAAGAAAACACTAATGAAATCGATGAGTTTGCATCCATAAATAATATTTATTGCATTGAGACTGCTATTCTTGTTTGACATGATTTGTATTATAAGTGTACCTAAAATCAATAATGGTAAATATGGTGGTTGATCAATGATACTTTTTTATCATAAATGGAGGCAAAGTCATTATGAAAGCTAATCTTCATCATTAGTGGATTTTATATAATAAGTGGTTACTACAAAGCCTGAGAGAGAGAGAGAGAGAGAGATAAAAAGATAATTAAAGAAAAAGGGGGCACTAGAAAACCACAACACTGTATATCCTGTGTCGGATCTATTTAAAAGATGCAAGGTCAAGAATTGAATTAAGGAATAACTGTCTAATTTTTTGGATTCATGATGTGATCAATCGAGTGGCTTGCGTGATAATTTGCATAAACGCCGAAGGCGTTTATGCATAAAATTATCACGCAAGCCAATCTATTGATCATCATCATGAATCCAAAAAATCTGACAGTTATTCCTTATATTTACATGCTCCTGATTCTGCAAATTCCCGTGCTAATAGCCCCGCTTCTGTCTCTATTTGTCCCGCCCCGCACGTGATTTTTTTTTAACCACGCCTATCGATGAACCAGTAGATTTATGGAGAAATAAAGTATTTTTACAATTTGTAATTTTATCACGGACAAAGACATTGAAAATGTAAATATTTTTATATAAATTACTAAAAGTGACCAACGACACGGAGACCGGACGTGTTTCACAGCGGTACAGATTTCTTTCTAAATAATTGGTTATAAACTTTCAAATTAAACATGTAAAAATAGTGTTTGGTAGTTTAGTTGTAGTGCTAGTTGTTTTTTCCTATTTCCTCTTCTTTTTTTTTATTACTTCATAACTTTGTTCTTTGTCCTGAGGAAGGGACAGGGCGTCCCGAAAATTTCACAATTTTTAGTTGATCGTGTTGTTGGTAATTTTTAGTACATTATATGATACAAAAAGATGTAGATTTTTTATTGTTTTATTATCTATTATTTATATGTCGAACGTAAACACAACATTATACACTGTATCAAATTTTTCAATACATGTACTTCTCTATTTCTCTCATGTGAGATTTTCAACAAGCAATGTTTCAAAACCCTGTCTAAAGATTGATCTAGTTCAGAAATATCAATCTTACATTTACCAAAACATGAAAACAGAAAATTAATGAATAAGGTATTGTTTAAATACAAATAAAGCTGTAAATTATTTTGCTCTAATTAATGCATTTCAGTTTTTTTTTTCTGAATACTGTCTTTTGTATCAAATACTGGGTCTATTCATAGGGCATTGAAAGCTAATTTCCCCCCCCCCACCCCCCAAAACGACTAATAATTCAAATTATCAGTAAAATGTGCCCGTTCGCTGCTTTTATCCTTGACGGAAATGAAATTAGAGCACCTGAAGTACAATATCCATAACATACAGTGCAGGAAACTAATTTTGTTAGAGCATCAATGCTGATTTGAATGCTTCCTTTGCTTGCTGATTTGAATGCTTCCTTTGCTCGCTGATTTGATGCTAGTAATCTTTATCCTGATGCTGTTTTATAATTAGGTCAATGCTACCGGAAGTAGCATCATGCTACCGGAAGTAGATAATGAATTTCAGCATTGCCGTTTAAAGCAATAAAAGTGCCTTTTACAATTATTTGATCATAATATCTCACTATGTATCAATAATGTGAATACTTTAACCAATATTCTTTCTTTCTTTTTTAATTTTTTACTGAATTAAAACTCATTGATTTTCTGATGCTAGTAGGATAATGCTGATTTTATGTAGGTCAATGCTGGTTTTATCCTTTGCTTGCTGATGCTGATCCTGGTAATGCTGTTTTTTAAATGCTGATACTGATGCTAGCTCGATCCTGATGCTACTAATGCTTATGCTGATGCTGGTTTATGTAACAAAATTAGTTCCCTGCACTGTAGTATAACAGGTTTCACAATAAGTAATGTCAATTAATGAAATAGTTATTTTTCAAGCTTTTACTAAAGGGGGGGACGTACATCCACTTCATCCGGGATTTTGAACAAAGTATATCTTCCTGCTATAAGCCTGTAGGCTGTCAGGAAAAAACTACAATATATATTATTGGAATGTTTCTGTCGGTAGTGGTATAAATTTAATTCTCCGCGCTTGCGCGGGATTTCATCTAGTTGGTACTGTGTAAGTTGACTTTATTTAGGTACAATCAACAATCTTGTTTTTCACTTTTCCTCATCAACTGTGATTTTTAATACTTTCCATTTAAAAGAAACGATCCTGATATAAATAATTAAATATTTATTTAACAATTTACAAGTTAATCAATCTTACACATTGGGCTAATTCTTGCGTAATCAATGCATTCAAAATGATGTTTTCTCATGTTATCTTCCCCCTAACTCCTGTAGGCATGTTACCTGGCCAGTTGTCTGTCTGTGTTCAAGCGAGAAGTGATTTCCTATCCTGACTTTACACGTTTGCGTGCATTAAATAAACAAAGAGACTAATCAGCAAGCGCTGGTTAAAATAAGCAACTATTAGTGAATCTCGCCAGTGAGGCATATTTATTTAATTTTGGCAAGCAAAAAAAAAACAAAAAAACAAAACAAAACAAAACAAAAACATGGCTCTGGAAAAAAAAACATACTGCCGCGCCATGCTAGCTTGCTTTAGATTTAACACTATTAAACACTTGCACTACGTATTAAAACTACGTGTTGAAACTTATACCGGAGCCGATGACGGAACATACTAAAGATTTGATATACTAAACACCTGATATGGACCTGATGAAAAAAAAAATCATATAAAATTATTAATTCAAACAATAATATTGATGATAATAGCTGATATTATATTAAAAATATACTTTTAGTCGGTAATAGGTAGATTTTTTTTGCTATATATCATGGTATATTCGCAAAACTTGATGACCTGATATTTTGATTGACCTGATGTTTCATCTCTATGGACCTGATATTTTTAAATGAAAATGTATTGCTGCAAATATTCATATTTCATAAAGTTTAACATTGAAATCTGTTTTATTTTCCTTGAAATATGTTATAAGAATAAATCAGGTCAGTGAAACCTATCAGGTCATTCCAAAATATCAGGTCTTTAGTAGAAAATTATCAGGTCATTTCAAGGTCAATTTTTTCATAAATTGCTGCAAACTTTTTTTGTGTCTAAAAACCATTTAAATGTTTCTTTTTTTTAAAAAAGAACGTTGTAAAATAAATCAGGTCATTTAAAAGCATCAGTTGCAAGTCATTTAAAAATATCAGGTCTTCACTGGAAATATTTGTTCATTCAAAATATCAGGCCATCAAGTTTTTGTAAGTACACCTTGATACATATATCAGGTCTTTAGTATGTTCCGCCGGTGACGGAAAGCGGGGGGAAATTCCGGAAAAAATATGAAAATTGCCGAAAAAAATTTAGGGTTTGGGGGAAAAAAGGGACGGTCGGGTAACCGGAACCACACATATTTTTTTTATTTGGCCTTTTGTAATCGCGAAGTATCAGTTGAGAGTTAATAACTTAGTACTGATGCTAATTTTACAAATCCATGATATAGACTGTGCTCGAGGGTTATTATTAATCGCAAATTCTACATGTTTAAGTTAGTTTACCATTGATTAATGAGAAAATAAAAAATTACCAATTTTACGAGCAATAATTTACATTCATAATATAAGTCTCATTATTGTTCACTACATCACTCCTTATTTATATCATGTTATGTAGCCTACGTCAAACCCACAACAATCACACCTACAACGAAAGCCACTAAGAAATCACCAAAGGGTTCAAATGGTAAAGAAAAAACTGATTATCAACCACAACTATCGTATCTGTATTAGAAGACCTTACATTGAATCCAATCACTGCACCTACGACATATGACATTACCACAACTCCCAACCTTATCCATATTCCGGGTTATGAACCCTAGCACAGGAAGCATTCATTGCAACAGATAATTATTTCTACAAGAGAGACAACTCAAGAATTTTTATTGGTTATAATCAATTTCTTTTATCCATGTAAATATGTTCTTAAAATTTGTGAGTAGTGTTTGATTAAATAAAAAGAAATATTATGATGTTATATCCCTTTTTTAATCAAGATCGCTTCATTTAAACTCTATAAAATTCATTTGTGTGTGTCGGGGGGGGGGGGGGGGGTGAGGGTGTGTGTGTTTGTGTTAAGTCAGCATAAACATAACAAAATGGTTCAACAACAGTTCATCTACTTTCAGTACACATGTGTAAGTTAATTTCCATTTAATAAACATTCTGATTTTCAGGTATCAAGGTATTTTGGTAGGAGATGTACCTGGTACATGTATATATTTCTGGAAGGTGTCTATTTATATTAAGACTGAAATATAAAACTTGACCTATATTCTAATGATCAAGAGAAGAGGGAGTACATCGAACACTGGGTATAAATATCAATCATCTTCAAATGGTTAGAAAATGTCTCACTTTTGTAATCATTCTATGAATGGAATTTTACAAAAAATAATTTTGTATTTCTTCAATATAGAAAAATGCACTAATGCCATCCATCATTTACTGTAATGATAAGAGTTATTCCCCTTTTCTATAGAAAATGAAAGTATCCCCAAAATAACAGGTATGTCCAGTGTACGATGTTTTATCGATATTGTCGACATCGCTGTATATATACCTATAAATTCATAACACACATTTACACATTGCTTCTTATTCAAATAGCGTTGTTATCTATTTCAACATCCCAATTTTGGATGACATCAAGTCGACATCGTGTAAACATTGCACTCTCTTATTCTGATTACACTGTCGATATAGCAATGTTGGACGATATCCTTGTGTTTTTATCTTGCAATGTTAAACGACATCGAGAGGACATCTTGTCAACATTGCATTCTTGTTTTATTCTCTACATCGTTCACATCGTCAACATCGCAATGTTTGGCGATATCAAGTCAACATCGTGTCAACATTTCATTCTTTTTTCTCCTTTACATCTTTCATTGCAATGTTGGACGACATCGAGTCGACATTGTATTTTATCAACATTGCCTTCTTTTTTTCTTGTTTTCTCTTAGTCTACTTGTAATCCAAGTATTAATGAAATCCGGGGTCAAAGCTGTAGGAAGAGAAGAGTTTTGAAAGAACATATTTGATTCTGCACACTGTTACGGAGTTTTCACATAAGTTTAATTTTTTTCTTGCCCAATGGTTCTTGAGAGGATTTTGAAGATTTTTTCCTATACAATCCCATGTAAAAAAAAAATGTGGTCCCACCCTACCCATGAGGTCATGACTTAGATAAACTTGAATTAACACTATGTAATGAAGTTTCACATAACTTAAAACTTTTTGTAGGTCGAGGCTCATGTATGATACCCTAAGGGGTAAGTTTACCTGTCTAAACAAATCAGTTGAAGTTGAGTGAGTTGTTTCAAATTATTAAAAAATTCAATTTATATTTGCATACACTGAAGACAGTTGTGTATTTTCTAAGAGATTTAACTGAGGAACTTACATGTTCTTGAGTAATAGGAGTTACATGTAACATTTGTAACAAATTATGAAAAAGACTTCTGGTTGTGTCCTTTTGTAATTAGATGTAGATCAAAGACATGATTGTGAGTAAACTTATTTTTTAACATATCTGGGAGGGATATCATTCTAGCTGCAGTATAAATTACACAGTATAAAGTCCTAAAAATTTGATCAATTAAAAAAAAATTTTTCTTATACTATTCCATTTTAATTTTTGGCCCTAGTAGATGTCAGAAAGAGAGAAAGAAAAGGAGGGAGAGAAAAAAAAGCCAGGTTTATAGTCTTATGCAAAACTAAAAATTTATGATCGTAAGTGCTCGGAAAGAGCTACAATATTTGAAAAGCATTTTTTTTTTCATGCATTTATTTTCAGAATAGTGTAACTTTTATCCATGTTGAAAAACTGCATATTTTAGAAATCGGTATGATTATAAATAGCTAATTTTAAAATGTGTTTTGAATAGCAAAATCAAGCTATACCAGTAAAGCTAATTCCACCACAGAGTTTAATCAATTTTAAGATGCCAGACCTGTTCAACTCTTAATCATTCTTAAAATATTTATATCATCATTCCAGATTCAAGGGAGAACTAGGAATATGACCAGAAGTCTTTATTATTGAGTCATAAACATGTACATGTATGTTGTGAGAAGAGTAAATTATGATGACAAGTCGGAAGTGGGGTTAATATTCACAAATAGGTGTTTTCAACAATTAAGACATGCAGAGATAACTCCTTCTCCTCCCCCCCCCACCCCCACCCCCAGTTTGTTCATGCATGCAAACCAATACTCTGTTTTGACATAAAAATATCATTAATTAAATTCTTTAATTTTAGACTGGTATTAAATTTAGTATTTGAAATACTTACGTAAGAGGCCCATGGGCCACATGTTCACCTGAGGATTTTGTGCTCGTTTTGACAAATACATGTACTGTGTAAATTATGCAATTATTCTGGCTTTTTCCTTGGTTACCCAAAAATGAAGGAGTGTGCATTTAGACGCAAACACCTTAGTGCGGGTAATACTGTCTTATGACAGCATCTAATTATGATCTGTTATATGGACAAGATCATTTTAATGTAAATAATTGACACATATATTTATGCATTTACATTTTGAGTTCCATTCTATTTCGTTCCACCACTACCTTCACCCCCCCCCCCCCCCCCCCCCCACAATTTATCTACTAAAGTGTTTTAAAATATGACATCATATATTCTCTGATAAATAAGAGAAGCAACAAACACTATCTTATCAGTAGGCCCTATTCAAACCGGTATGACTTATATAAACTGCTGACAATATTAATAGTGCAAACAGATTTAAACAGACCTACATATGTAGAAGAAATTTGGCATGCAGAACTTACATGATACATATAAGGATAAAATTCTGAAGTTAAAAATCCGTTTTTCTCACATGTCACTGGGTATTTGTAATGAAAAATAATCTGATTTTATCTTCTTTCCGTTAAAATTAAGTTTACACAAGTACTCTGAAGTTGACATTAAAAAGATGCTTGAGTTTCTGATTGACAATATCTATGTGGTTTTTCGAGATCAGGTCTTCCAACAATCTATTGGAATTTCCATGGGTACCAATTGCGCCCCGTTATTAGCATACCTTTTTTTTGTATTCATATGAAGCAGATTTTGTCAGAAATCTTATACGTGAAAAGAAGAAAACACTTGCTGTGGTCTTCAACTCGACATTTAGATATATCGACGACGTATTGTCAATAAACAATAGCTATTTCCATTCTTATGTCGATACGATATATCCCGGTGAGCTTGAGATAAAAGATACCACAGAGTCTGACACATCTTTTTTCATATTTGGATATTTTACTTGAAAAAGACGTTAATCACTTAATGGTAATCTAACAACCAAGCTTTAAGATAAATGTGATGACTTTAACTTTTCAATCGTCAACTTCCCTTACTTATGCAGCAATATACCTTCATCACCTGCATACGGGGTATGTATCTCTCAGTTAATTCGATACGCAAGAGCATGCTCTACGTATGTACAATTTCTAAAACGAGGTAAATTATTGACAAACAAGTTGATGAAACAAGAATATCAGCTGTCTCGTTTAAAGTCATCATTTCGTAAGTTCTATGGTCGATACAATGACCTTGTCAGCAAATACAATTTATCATTGAGTCAAATGCTGACTGACGTTTTTCATACTAATTGTTAGACCATTATTTACACACTGAATTATCGACGGCTTTTCCGTTATTTCCCCATCATGACAAGGAGCACACGGCGGGTGTGACCGGTCGGCAGGGGATGCTCACTCCCCCATGGCACCTGATCCCATCTCTGATGTTCGGAGGTCTGTGTTTGCTCTGCTCCTATTTTGTTTTGTTTAATGGACTTATATGAGCTTGAATACTGTTCGTTATCTCCACATATTTCATTACCTAAAAAAATTGTCGCCCGCGTGGCGCAGTGGCTAGAGCGTCTGCACTAGAGTCGCAAAGTAGGGAGTTGATCCTTACGTCGCGGATTCGAATCCTATTGTGGGACGTGGAGACCGGTCCTTCGGATGAGACCGTATAAACCGAGGTCCCGTGTCGCAGTAGGTGCTGGCACGATCAAGATCCCTCACTGCTCAATGGCTGTAAGTGCCGAGCATAGGACAAAATTTGCAGCTCTCCACCGGCAAATGGTGGGGTCTCCATATGAGTGAAAAATTCTCGAGAGGGACGTTAAACAACATACAAACAAACCAAAAAAATTCTTGCTGAGGAAAAAAACACCATGCATTAACATGATTACGATAAAAATATATTTCGCATTGCATACGTTTCATTATTTGGTTGTATTTTTGATTATTTTTTATTGTAATATTAATTTTGTTAAAATTCGATCTTGGCGATCCAGAGGAGACTTTTTTCATGTCATACGTCGTTAATATTTTCAAAATAATTTGAAGCACCCGAATATTTGCTAAATCATACCAGTTATACATCTGTCATGAATAAAACTTTGCTTTTAATTTAAATCAATATGTTTACATTTGGCTTTTAAATCAATTGTCATCCCACCATGTATGTCCTTCCGTAAACTTATTCATCTCAAAGACTGGTGAATCTTTGAATTAATTGGACGTGCTATGTTTTTGTTAATGCGTACATGTATCTTCGTGGGCATCTTTTGTTTACACTTTGTTTCCAAAGGTGAGCTCATCTACTTTTGAGAGTTTTGGCAGCTTTAATTTGTAAATAATACAAACATTTATAATATTTAGTTTAATTATTGATATGATATGGTAAGTACATATCAAATATTATTTTTTACAATTTGTATTAATTTTTTTTTTAATAAAGATTAACGAATTTTGATAGGAAAACAATAGTAAAGCATAAAAAAAGCTCTGTTGAGTTGCATAAAAGAATGGCATTTCCTTAAAAACCTTTTTTAAATTTGCAGTGAACTGTCGAGATATATTTCAGTCATCACTAAGTTACATGGATGTTTCAGTAGTTAAAAACAATCTTTGGAATGCGATTGCCGCTGAAGACCTCGGAGTGTGCGCCAAGAAGTGTGCTTTTCTTTCCAGCTGCAGATCATTTTCCTATAATTGGATTACAAAAGATTGTCGGGTATCTCTCTTTCTCTCTCTCTCTCTCTCTCTCTCTCTCTCTCTCTCTCTCTGTGTGGGGGGGGGAGGTGCCAATTAGCTAGCAAGCTACTTCTTGCAGTATATAAACCACGTCTCTTTTTCAGGGACACTCCATGCTTTTTACCATACAGTCAGAAGAATTGATCCCCGAACCTGGAGCACAATACTTCTATAGGAAAAGTATGATAAACTGTGTACATGTATTTAGAATTTTTAAAAAAAGTCCTTCATTTTGAAGTTGGTGTAAAAAAGATGAATAAGTATGAAAGTAAAACATAAAATAGTTGCCAATACTTAGTATGGCGATCACCTCGAGGTAATCTACCTAACTACCGCTTGAAAAGTCGAGATCGCATTTAATAAATTAAATCTTTCAAGATTTCCGGAATATAACATTGTTTACAATGATAATCGAACCATTCGAACAACTAGTACATTAGCCAAAAGTACAATGTATTGCCGAGGATTGAACTCCAGAAAGTTGGCGTCTAATTCGAAATGTTTAAGGTCAAGATTGAGCAAGTGAAAGGTGCCTGCAGATTTTGCAGTGATAATCGAACCATTCGAACAACTAGTACATTAGCCAAAAGTACAATGTATTGCCGAGGATTGCACTCCAGAAAGTTGGCGTCTAATTCGAAATGTTTAAGATCAAGATTGAGTAAGTGAAAGGTGCCTGCAGATTTCTCAAATTTGAGAAACGAGTTCTTTCAATGATCCTTTACAAATATAACTTGGTGAAAGGTGTGTTGGTACCATATATTTAAATAAATGCATCGAAAAAAACAGGTTTTAAACTGTTATTTTCAATGAAAAATGAAGAAGGTCAGGTATAAAAATGGGAGTTTGTTTAATCTCGGAAAAAGGAAATGTGTCAATTTTGCCCACAGTCTCTCAGAAAACGGTTTTTCATATCTTTTTGACATTTTCTTTAAAATGATATAAAATCGAAATATAGGTATCGGGGTTAATTTTGACATAATTTCAAATTAAATTCCATGAAAATGCTTCATTTTCTACATTATTTTAGCGGGAGAAAATCAAGTTTAAATTAATTATGACGTCATAATTGATCTAGCACCAAAAGACAGTCTTAACAATTTTACTAGATCTTGACTCCTCTTAATTTTTGTTAGCGTGGTCCACCGAATGTCGGCAAGATATTTCAACAGAATTTCTTTCTTATGTGTTCTTAAAGGTCTACATTAATCTCACCGACTATTGAACAGCACATTGCCAACAGCTAATAGACGTTTCTTACTTTCACAGCGTAATTCCTCTAAATTATGTAATCCGGATTATGAAGTATCATTCTTAGTACTGATGCTAATTTTACAGATCCATGATATATACTGCGCATAAGGTTTATTATTAATCGCAAATTCTACCTGTTTAAGTAATTTTACCATTAATTAATGAGAAGATAAAAAATACGCGAAAATTACAAATTTTATGAGCAATAATTTACATTCATAAATCTCATTATTATTCACTATATCAATCCTTTTTTTATATTCTACTATGTAGCCTACGTCAAGCCCACAACAATTCCTCCTACAACGGAAGCAATCACCAAGAAATCACCAAGGGGTTCCAATGGTAAAGAAAAAACTGATGTATCAAACACAATTACCGTCTCTGTATTAGATGGCCTTACTTTGGATCCAACCACTGTACCTAAGACAGATGACATTACGTCAGAAACAACCAAATCTCTGCTACTAGAACAATTTACTACGGAAACAAGCACTGCATCATAGGAGAGAGCAATGCAACTCAACACTATGTCGATTTGTATCTGGAGGATACAAAGGTGGTGTTCGTGTTATTATGAAATAAAAGTAATTGAACTAACAGATTCCAAAATTGGTTACTTGTTCAAATAATATTTGAAGGCTGCTAAATTTCGTGTTTTGGGCACCAAAACATCAATAAGAGAATCAACCAAAAAAATAGCCATATAAAAGAGAGAATTAAATTGCATTGCATTTCAACGAACAAAGATACCAGCGTAACCGTAAACCACAAAATATGTAATATTTAAACATTTGAGAAAAGATCTCATATTAAAAATTGAATTGAATTAATTTTGAAATACATGTACTCAAAATTTCAATAAAAGATAAATCAAAACATTTCAGAATTTTATGAATGGTTTCAAATAAAAGATTTTCTCTTTTCATTTGTTGTTTTGAAACATTTTCACACCTTTTAAGTACTTTAGGAAACAATCATTGGATACACAAGGGTACTAAATGACTACCAGGTATTGGGAAGGGACGTCAGGGAGTGTATAAAATGACAAAGACTAGTACTAGGGGCAGGCACATTGAGGCATTGAAAAGGCATCACAGTGCATCATATGGAAATGCTCAAATAGACAGAAAAATGTAGGGAAATTTCTTGTATATTATAGACTTTTTGGAATCTCAAGGGAAGAGTACTGTAGAGTAACACGAGGTCTTTGATTGGTTTATTGATGTAATTGTGAATCTTTGATAAAGGTCTTTGAACATCAGTCAGAGTTAATCGTTAACGAGATATAAAGGTTTTTGAATAAGCAATCAAATAATTTAAAATGTGTAGCAACTTTGCTGTGTATTGATCCTTTGGTCTATTTTGATATAGAGTTTATAGAGTATGTTTTTGCTCTGTTCAGGATTCGTATCGTTTACAGTATTTACGAAATCGATCAATATCCTTTAATGTCATCTTTTTAATTAAAAGTTTATAGTGCTGGTAGCTCTTGAGCCTATTGAAGTGTAAATGTATGACATTAAAGCAAACAACATTCATGGATGTTGATATAGATCTATTTGAAAATTTTTTGAAAGAAAATTCAATATTTTTCTTATACTCGTAATTTTGAATTTAATGTATGTGACACTGAAAAATATCAAATGATCTATTTTGCTTATGCAATATATTGATTTTAGGTTTATGGGTAAAATTGTAACATTATCAATACAACTTTAAAACGTATGTATACCATAAAAAATACATTTTTGAAAAGTATGTCAAATTTGACAAATATTTAATGCACATTTCTATGTTGAACATACATTAAATATGTAAAGTCCTTTTTAAGGAACCCACTTGTAGCAATTTTAGACGATATCGTATATGTACATATTTGAAGGATCAACAATGATTTTACCTGATAAATTATATAGGAGAAAGCTAATAATAAGTCGTGGACTGCTTAGTTTGCAAAGAAACGTCAACAGCAGGTAATTACGGCTCATGTGTTTCTTTTTAAATGTGTTCACTTATTTAAAAGCTCCCTTATTTGCATGGAAATAATTCAACCAGTAAACATATGAGGTGAATTTATTGTCAAATAATCATTCAAGATTTTTATGTTTTGTCTATAAACATCAGCCCTTGCTTATTTAAAATGAACAATTAGCAACAATGCTAAAAACACCCATAAAAAGTTCAATCTTTTCTTCTTACTTTTCAATATACCTAATCAGTTATCATTACGTAAATCATATTGTATGGCAGGCATTAAGCATACAATTCCTGGATTTTTTAAAACCTAATCCTGTATTTAAAAACTCATTTTTATTTTCAAAACAGTGTATAGTTCCCTGATTCACAGCATATGAAATTAATAATTTCCATTTAATCATGCCTATTTTTCCCCCAAAATTGAAATTATTTTCCATGTCTTAAGCTTTATGTCATTACCTTTCCTTTGAGGTGGCTTAAAGTACATTTCTCATATAAGTATCATAGACAGATTACTGGATTTCGACGTTGAATGTGTGTGTTTTTTAAGAGTTTGAAATGGCAAATACAGCTTTTGTACCTTGCGTTATGGCGATTTTTTTTGAGTTTTCATAATTTTAAACTTTCGCAACGAAGTTGGAGGGGATAAAGTAATGCAACTGTGTGTTTGTGGGAAGGTTAATTTGTCCTTTGCGAAACGGAAGTGACGTAATTTGCACCGGGATCGAATATTGCCTTGATATATCGTCAACTACAGGTTTACGTATCCACGACTATTGTTGGTATTTTTTAAGCATGTAAACATTACTCCTTAACAGCGCTTGTCCATTCACTACATATTTAGCTATACATACATGTAGCTTGCCTACATACAGTGATGTCACCAATTACGTGTTGTATTAGTTCCAATTCATTGGTATGTATTTTATGCCATATTATTTAAATTGAAGCACAGAAAAATTAACACACTGCTCAAGAATTGATTTTTCTGTCTGTAATCAGTAACAGAATTTCGAAAATCAACATAAATGTTTTTGTTCCTGCAGCAAGGCAAAAGTTGTAGTTTAACAATAATATCGCAAAGTATGGCACTTGCATTCATTTAGAACTCGATAATCATTCATAATGATCACTGCTTAAATAAATTTAGACTAATTAATAAATCGAACGGTAGCAGCGGTCCACATACCTCATGACATGGAACAAAACTCAGTATGCTCAATATTCAAAACCTAGTGTCAACGTTTTATTTACATTGAATAATAAAAGTATACTCCAAGGTGAATATAAAAAGTAAAAATTGTGATTCCCTTGCAAAAAAATAAATAAATAAATAAAAATAAAATAAAATTTATCCCCTCCCAAATTTCTAAAAAAAAAAAAAAAAAAAAAAAAAAAAAAAAAAAAAAAAAAAAATATATATATATATATATATATATATATATATATATATATATATATATATATATATATATATATATATATATATATATATATACATATATATATGGTTTTAATAGAAGACATTAAGCACAATGTTTGAAAAGATTCATTCGAATATCTTCGTGTTTAACCTTTGCATAAAGTTTGTTATAACCAATTTCGAGAGTTAATATACATGTACTTTTTTTGTATATTGTACAAAAAAATCACTGAAACGTGCATAAATCAAACTTAAAGATTTAGGATTTTCATGGCGTAAATCATAATTCAGACCGATTTAAAAAAAAAAAGAAAGCTAGAAGTATAAAGATATACGATCAATTATATTTATACTGTATGCGTAGCATTTCCTTGGTAATTATGTCTGATATGATTTTCAAAAAAAAAAACGAGGTACGAACCATACATATACCCATTTTAAATACTTGTAATTTCTAAAATTTATTGACTCTGAGATAGTGCCCCAGTATCTTAAAAGTGGATTGTCGGGAAATTTTTTGTCGTACAGAAATTTTGTCGGGACATGTATGTCTGTAACAAGCAATGATCCAAGGCTATAGATTGTCGCTTTAAAAGACCTCGGAGAGTGCCATAAGGAGTGTGCTTGGTTCCTTAGCTTATAATTGGAGAACCAGTGATTATCGGCCATATGCTATTCTCTTTCTCCCTCTCTCTCTCTCTCTCTCTCCAGTAATATATCCATTTTATTATTATGTTCCCCAAATGGTATTTTCGAAATGCTGACTTTGATGGAGATTGTTGAAAAGCCCTAATACATCATCTTATTTGTCGGTATCCTGCCTGTTTAAAAGTTGATCGTATACGGAGCATGCTCTAGCGTACCGAATAAGTTAGAGACTTACACACCATATGCAGTTGATTGTAGAATTTTACTACATAAACACGTGTAAGAAGAGGCCGTTTCGGAAATCATCCCGTTTGTCAATAGTTTAGTTGTTAGTTGGCAATAAATGTTTATAAGTAGTAAAATATGAAAATATGAAACGGATGAAAGAGAAAGATTAAGACAACAGTTTTAAGCGATAGGCACTGTGACGTATCTATTGTGAGATTCTTATTGTGTGCTAAAAACTCAAAAAATGAAATATGTATATAACGACCAGTAATCAAGCTCAAATGTCCATCGGAACATTTCATTGGAGAGGTGCAAAGAGTCCCTCAAAAATCATCAGAGGTGGGATCAGGTGCCATGGAGGAGTAAGCATCCCTTGTTGACCGGTCACACCGACTGTTCCTCATTGGAATGATCGGGCAAACGGAAAATCCATCTATAGACAATTCAGTGTGAAAATAATGACTTAACAATTTGTATGAAAAACGTCAGTCAACATTCGACTTAACTGTTGACAAACAAGACTGTTGATATCCTTGTATTATCCACTTATTTGTCAATAGTTTCTCTAGTTTTAGAAATTGTTCGTAAGTAGAACATGCTCTCGCGTAACAACTGAGAGACATAAACACAGTATGCAGGTGATAATGGTTTATTGCTACATAAATAAGGGAAGTGGACGATAGAAAAGTTGAAGTCATCAAGTTTATCATTGTTTGTTTTTTGTTAGTTTCCCATTAGTGTCTTTCTCTAGTAAAATATCCAAATAGGTATAATAGATCTAAACACATGTAATGCTCTCATATTACATTTTAATTCCGTGCACATGTTCTTCCAGTGTTTGTCAGAAAAACGTAAGAGAATAACACGTTCAGAACCAAACACTGTCATCAATCAACTTTTTTTTATAAACTTTGTATCACTCTGTTCTGATGGGGGTTATTTTTTCAAAGGGGTCAAATTTCAAAATGTTGCACATGTAGAATATTGATCCGTAGGGTTCTTTTTCTACAAAAAATTCATTTTTCTACAGCTGGGAGGTCATTTTTCATCGTTGAAAAATGACCCCCGGTTATTTTTCTACGGGGGTCATTATTCGTCACCGGGAACGAGAATCGAACCAGGTACCTCCCGATCATTAAGCGTTCTTCCATGGTTACCGCCACAGGTGTGCAGAATAAAATCGCACGCACTACAGTTATTGAATTTATTATAAGCATTTCATCCCTGTCCTTCCTCATATGAAAAAATTTTAAGTTTTTCCCCATTATTCTTAAGGTATTATATGCTCACCGCAAATCTTGCTTTGTATCTTAATAAAGAGGTATCAGTCAGGACCAAAAAGAAAATCAAGATAATGAAAGAAACCAAAAAGTCAATGTTTTCTAGTTTTGTAATTTCATACGGAATATATTTTACTCGTGAGAGAGTTTTTTGGTTGTTCTTTCATTTGTGCTTTTAAAACTTAATTTAAAAAAAAATAAAATAAAATAAAAAAAAACATGTCCCACTCGTGAAATTACTTTCATGATCAACTTCAAATCATTGAATACCTCTTTAATCATAACTATGACTTGAACGTATATTCATTTTGCTCACTCGTTTTATTGATACTGGTTATAATTCAAGGAAGGCTTCATTTTCCAATGGATTTCTTTAAAATATAGCAACTTGAATACCAACTAATTATTGAAACTTTGAATATTGATAAATATGTAAAATTCACTTCGAATGCAAATGTCATATACATTCAGAGAGAGCGTTGAAAGAATAATTCATGAATGTAGTGAATTTTGACATCTTTTAATACGGATCTTTTTTTTTTACTATGTGTCATGTTTTAAAACATTCACAAGAGATATGAGCGTAGTATATCTTTTCATTTCGTGAAAAAAGGGTTTTAGAATACATGCATTAGTTAATTAACGTATGTACCGTTATTATGGGTCAATGCCATCTTCTCAAATTAATAATACATGTCCAATTGTTTAAAGCATAACAAAATTGCATGCAAACTTACACAGAAAGGTTCACAGACCCTTAGATTCATAGCAATTTTGATAGGCCATCCATCAACGAAAGCCGAATCTTTCATCTGTCATTTCAGTCGGGATTAATTTTAGACTCTGTGAAATGAATATTGGGACATATATTTTTCTTTCAATTTTGGTTCAGAATCAGGAAGGTAAAGTTCGAGGAGTAATTGATTTTTTTCTTTTATTAATTACCTTCTTTGATTTTTTTGGTATTTTTTTTTTAATTAACTCTCAATGCATTTATTTCCCTTTTTCAGTTCTCGGTAGAGGCATTTTCGACTCCTCGCCGGATTTTATAGGCCTTGGGATTATTAAACCTAAATTATGCATCTGGCAAAGTCCAAAACCTGCAAACAACACTGGAGAGTGTGCAACCATCTGCCACTTGGAATCTTCATGTCTAACTTTCACATTTAATCTTAAACTCAAACATTGCCAGGCATGCAGGGGAAGTTTTAATTATTAAGTATAATAAGGGTTTAACTTGATTGATATTTCTCGATTTCAAACATCCAACTTCCACACAGAATAAAAAACATATAAACTTCACTACAAGTAAATTATTTTTTTAATGAAATATTCAGAGAAAATATACGGAGTAAGTCTTGTAACACGTAATCTAGGAATTTCAGAAATAATATGATATACTATTAGTTACCATGATATTATTTCTTATTAAAATAGAATAATTCCTTAAAATAATTACCTTATAGCAATATAAAAAATATGGTTTTGAAAACCACGAATTTCAAACAATTTTTTTCAAGATAAAATATTCAAATTTCTTTTTATTGATGGAGAAAATGACAATCCATGTAATGAATCTCTGTAATATTTTAATACAAAGGCACATACAGTAGTATTGAATAAGAACAACTCTGATTTGCAAACAATTGATGGAGCGCACTATTTCTACAAATCCAACATCACCATGACAACAAGTATGTATAGTTTATTAATTCCGTTTGAAGAAACATTATTATTTTTTTTTTACTTTATCTGAAATGTACTATAGCTAAATTTTCGGAAATTCCTCTTTAACCTCAGATTTTAAAAACTAATTTAATCTATACCTGTATTATTTTCTATTAAGTTTTTAAACAGTTATATTCTTTACATGAAGATATTTCGTTAGATCACAAGCTGATATTTTAAACACAAATTTGAATTAAGCCTAATCTATAATAAACGTAATGAAATGAAATTATCAAACATATTATTAATGATTAAATACTCGACAATATTCAAAATAATTGTATCATATTTTTTTATCATTTTTATACTCTAAAAACAAATATTTCAAGGCTAGTATGAAATGTGAAAGTAACATACAAACAATAAATAATCAAGCTCAAGAGTCCATTGTAATTCAGGATTAACAAGGATGACTTTTATTTAATTTTAATTTTGAAACTTTTATTTTACTCAAGGCCTTACATGACTCATTAGACTATACAAACATAATGCAAATGTCCTCATGGTAACAGAGATTTGTTACACACAATTTATTTGCTATGAATATTACACTTAATATAGCATCCGAACTCCTAGTTTCCTTAGTAAGGAAAAATCAGTAAAAGTAGTTTCTGCTCACCTGGTCTCCCGCAGCATTTGAAAACTTGAGTGTAATAAGATTTTTATGTATCCTTCATGGGTACAGGGCTGCCTGTTTGGTCCATAAATACTTTTATTAGCCTTAGAAAAATCAAATGGACCTAGCCTTTCTGTTTGAGATAATGGTGGAATTAGAGCTTTAAGAACATGTTAATTATTTTAAGATGTATTACTTTCAGCTACGATAATGCCTACAACAACCATGAGAAAATGGAGAAGAGGGAAAAGATAGAGAGGAAATTTATACCTGGGTGTATTTGGATTTTAACTTTCATCTGTCATCTTCATGGAATGAACTGTTGATAAATTATAGCTGTCACAGTATTGCTTATTTAGAGTTTATGCAATTTCTTGTTATATATCTTCATCTTTTCCACAATGTTGAAATCTCGCGTTGCATATTTCCTTGGTTGAAAAATGATCATAGCTAAAGCAAGAAGTTTAAGACTTCATTTTTCATATAAATTTACCAAAACAGTTATGTGAATAAAGCAAATCCATGGTGTAACATGTACAAGGAAACATTAATGTGAAATTCAGTCTAATCCTTCCTCCGGAGAACTCGCTCTAGAGTAAGGTTGCCCCCCAAAAATATGCTTTAGAGTAAGATTTCCCCCACAAAAAATTGACTCTAGATTAGGATTTCCCCTAACAATTTATATGAAAAACGTCAGTCAACATTCGGCTTACATGTACATGTGTCCCCCCCCCCTTTCACACAGAGCTTCGACTTTACGACGATCATCCCGATCAAGCCACGATCTGAAAAAGTTTTGGATCGGAGCCGATCGACGTCTAAATCGAGCAATTTGGCAAATTATGGTCTTCATTACGACCGTACTACGATGTCCCTACGTCAAACACGCTGCTAACACGCTTCTACTACGATGTTACGCATACCGTTGACGACCAACGGCCGCGTTTACTGCGTTTACACTACGCTGCCGCTACGACATTCAAGATCATACTACGACGCTACGCAGACCTGGATGACTGTACGACGATATCGCTACGGTGGTGCCGATCGTATTACGATTGTATTACGCTTCTAGTACCATTTTGGCGATGATGTATATATATCTCGGGTTTGAAACATATTTTTCGCTTCTGTCCAAACTTTAAACATGAAGGGACGTATTAATGATGATCTGATTCATCTGGATTTACTTCAGCAAGAACAAATGCTAGTTGAACTTGAAATTGCACAGATAGTTAACAGGCGGAGGCGCAGAAGAAGGCCAAGAAGATACTGGGTACGGCCATGGCTATCTGCAGATAGGAGGTTCCAGTTTGGACAGTATGACACACTCCTGCGAGAACTCCGAATGGAAGACACCAATTTCTTCTTCAACATTTTGAAGATGGAACCAGCGATGTTCGATGAGCTGCTCCAGAGAGTTGGCCCTAGGATTCAGAAGAAAGATACAGGCTGAAGGAAAGCGCTAGAACCAGGTGTCAAACTTGCCATTACTATCAGACTTTTCGCTTCAGGAGATAAGTACCCTAGTCTAATGTATAACTTCAGAGTGGCTAAGAATACGATAGCGTGTCTCATTCCTGAGGTTTGCCAGGCTATTTGTGAGGGATTCAAAGATGAAGTGATAAAATGTCCAACAACTCCAGATGAATGGACTCTCATAACAGACGAGTTCAAGAACAGATGGAATGTCCCACATGCATGCGGTGCCCTAGATGGAAAACACGTGGCCATCAGATGTCCCCCGAACAGTGGCTCGCTTTACCACAATTACAAAAACATCTTTTCCGTAGTGCTACTAGCACTGGCAGATGCTGATTACAAATTTCTATGGATTGACTGCGGAGGTCTTGGTTCTATGTCTGATGCTCAAATTTTTTAACGAATCTGGGAGATGATGCATTTGGGTTGAGGACATATCTGATGAAACCTTATTCGCAATGAGGTCTAACCAGAGAGCACTTAATAACAAACTACAGAATATCAAGGGGTCGCCGTGTGATTGAAAATGCTTTTGGTATTTTGGCACAAAGATGGCAGGTATTACTCACACTCATGCAGCAATTCCCAGCAGTGATTCAAGACATCATAGAGTGTTGTGTTTGCCTTCATAACCTCATGAGATTGCGCTACCCGACTTTACAAAATACCCAACTTGACCAGAAGGATGATGATCACAATCCGGAGCCCGGTGCCTGGAGACAAGAAGCTAACATGCACGACGTACAGATGCCAGGAGGACCAAACAGGGACAGCATCGCTGGTAAGAGACAAAGGGAACTACTTAAACTCTATTTTAACAGCCCGGTAGGATCGGTACCATGGCGGGAAAGAATGATTCCCGACTAGTATTTGTTATTATGTACATTGTTGGACATTTTAAGCATTATATGTGCGGTATAATCTCATTCTTAAAACATACACAAATAAAAAACGAGACAAGACAAGACACACTGACAGACATAACAATGAAATTTTGATTGAAAACCAAACAGTAATACAATCGAGTTTACACAAGTACAAGTATTGCCTTTATAAATACAAATTTTGAACTAAAGAGTATGCACAAAATTGTACATATAAACAGAGTGCAGCAAAAATCTGCTGCTGCTGCACCCAAGCACGTTCCTGAGACCCCCACACAGACGTTGGATTGACGATGGCCATTGTGAAGGATTAGACTGTCATTGTATGGAACAGGAATCACTATCCTTGTTTGAGGAAAGGTCAGGTCTAGGCTGGAGCTGTTGTTGCTGCTGCTCCTGCATGTCAGTGTAGCGGCTGACCAGTTGTTGTACGTCAGCCTGGAAGCGGCGCCAAAGAGTCTTATTAAAGCCTGCCACGGCTTTCTTAACCCAGTCCATGAAAGCATCACGCTCATTCGGTTCAGGTGTATTCTTTATGCGACCCAGCAACTCTCGCTGCAAGCTAATAAGCTGTTCCCGACTACTTGCCAGGTCTGCCAAGATTGCATCATCGGAGGACCGGTTTTGAGTTCGGAAGGCTCTTGAATACGTTAATGTTGAAGATACACTTGTGGAAGTGGATACCGTTGTAGTGGAATCATCGAGGGCGTTAATGTAGAGAGCGCCTGTACGAGCGGTTTCAGCTTGGGCGTCAGCAGAGTCTGATGTCAAAGTCGCTTTAGGGTTTGTTGGGACCAACTTCGCCGTCATCTGTTACGAAAATAAGTACGAATTAATACATTATCAACATTTTCATGTGCAATGAATATAACATAGAAAACAACATGTTGTCCTATTGTACAGTTTGGCTTTTTTACCAATAAAACCATTATGATTAATGATTTTGAATCATTATCAATTGACGGCTGATCGGGATCCAGTCAGTTTTCGCTTGGAAATTTGTTTGTTCGAAAGGCATCAACACTCAAGCATAAGACATAATTTCGACCCTATAATGAGTGGTTATCTACTTACACTAACAGCGGTGCGTTTTTTGACTTGATATGATACAATGATATGGGGCTGCAGGAAACCAAACTCACGCAGGATACAACTGTCCTTTTCTGTTAGTTCCTCATCTGGAGCATCGGATCGCGTTTTCTTCAGCCGCCCACACCTTGTCCGAATGCTACTGTACCAGGTTTTGATGATGTCAACGTCTTTACCAAGCAGATTAGCCTGTTCCCTCCAGAGATATTGTTTCTTCTTGGTTTCTTTATACCCCTTTAGCTTTTTGCTGTAAAGGATTGGATGTCCTCTGAGCCATTCAACCATATCCTGCTCCTGGTCCTCTGTAAGGTCTGTCTGCATTTTCCTGCGTTTCTGCTGGAGAACATTTCTACTTTCTTCTACATTGAATTGAGACTCAATAGAGGGATCATCAGGCTGAGGGGTTTCCGTGGAAGGAACGACACCAGTTCAACGGTCGAAGGTTCGTCATGCTCTTTCCTGACCTCAGGATTTTCTGCTGCAGGATTTTCAAGGTCTTGAGTCACAGAGCTTGCAATTTCAATTGTAACTGTAACAAGATGTGAAAAGTTCGAAGTAACTGCAAATGATCGTCAAGTATAGTGTCACCCTTTACATGAAGTTGACAGATGATGCTTGATCAAATATCAGCGCTATAAAAACAAATTGCTGCCTGATAGGTCGTGGTATGATCGGCGTAAGGTCATTGTAGGTCTTCGTAGGATGGTTAGGAACGTAGAGAGGTCGTAGTGGGAACGAACGTAGTACGAACTTAGTGGGAGCGTTGTAGGAGCGTACTTGATATGTTTCCGACTGTACTACGCTTTTACTGCACTTTTACAACGATCACGAAGATCTCTCCACGATGCTTCCGCGCTGCTTGTACGATTACGGCGCTTCTACTACGCTCATTTTACGACTTTACCCCGATTCTTGTTGGCCACGATCCCGCTACGCTTGTTTTGAGCATGTTCAAAATAAGCGTGGCGAGAGCGTAGAGCTCTCCGATCATGAAGACCCTACCGCCATCATACTGCGCTTATGAAGACTTCACTACGTTTCTCCTGCGATTTGCCACGATCGGCCACGTTTTCGGCCACGCTTTGATCGTAGTAGAAGCGGCGTCTATGTATGAACGGGGGCTTACGATAAATTGTATTTACTAATAAGGTCATTGTATTAACCATACAAGAACTGCGAACGATAGTATTGTTCTCCCGCCTACCATCAAGTCAGTTTTCAAAAGTTAACACATTAAAATGATTTTTCATATTTATATAGATATTTACATGAATTTTCATAAAACAATCTCTGGGAAAAGAAAGAGAGATAACTCTATAATTTTGGTAAAACGTGTTTTTTACTGTAAAAATCAACGGAAAACGGAAAATATTTTTAAAACATCTTTTCCCCCCGTGAAACAAAAAATTCCTTTTTACAGGTAATATGGACTGTCATTCCACAAATTCATACCAAAGCTTTTTGTGTTTCACGGGGGGGGGGGGGGGCATATCTTTACAGACAAAAAGCTACAAACATGCTTATTTTTTTCAGCAATTTCAAAGGGATTTACAACTAAAACATTGTATTTTATTAATAATATACGTTTAATTTTATATGCGTAAACATAAGAAAAGACTTAAGGAACATATTTTCATATCCAAGGATATTTTAAAATGTGGTGATGCTTTAAACCCCGATTTTAATGGAAAATATAGTCTACCCCCCTTATTTTAAAGAGCTGGAATTAGGGGTAATTAACTATTTAACACTTGAATTAAAATTATCTGTCAATTGCCATTGAACTGTTCTTTGCATTCAACAAAGATTTTAGGGCCAAATTGCCATTAGTATTGAATTAAATGGGTGTAAAATGTAGGCGGGAATCGAGAGTTAGCTTGCGTAGTTCTTTGCAAAATGTTGACTTTAAACGAGACCCTTGATATCCTTGTATCATCAACTTATTTACAATTAGCTTGCGTCGTTTTAGAAATTTACAAATAGCTAGAAATTGTTGTAGAGCATGCTCTTGTGTTGAGAGAAATGGGAGATATAACCCCCATAAGAAGATGATAAAGGTATATTGCTACATAAATAACAAGCATTCTGAGAGTATTGCATTAGCAATACTAGTCCCCTACCGGCAAGTGTAATCTGGTCCCGTTTAGAATTGAAAATGCCATAAATCCATCAAAAACTAGTATTAATTGTAACGGGGACCGTTACAGATGTTCCCCAAACGCTCCCCAACTTCCTTATGGTGTCTTATTCCCTGTAAGCTTCATTAAATAAGGCAATCAAGTATATTGGGGGGTTTTTACGCATTACACGCGCACGCACGGGCATGCATGTACAAAATGACCATGTCAACTTGTCTACACTTTTAATACATCTTTATATTCAAATTTCATTAAAAGATAAAAAAAAATCGGCTATATTAAGTATATCTGTCATTTTACGCATTGCACGCGCGCGCACGTGCATACATGTCCATGATGATCGTGTCATCTTGTCAACACTATTAATATATCTACATATTTCGGGAATCAAATCATTTCATCAAAAAGTATAAAAGTTACAGCTATATCAAGTATATTGGTCATTTTAGCATTGCATGCGCGCGCACGTGCATGCAGATGCATGTTGACAATGTCGTCTTGTCTACATTTATAATATGTCTATATATTCTGAGTATCAAAGCATAACATCAAAAAATGTAAAAGTTCTGGCTATATCAAGTATATTGGTCATTTTACTCATTGCACGCGCACGCACGTGCATGAAAATGCATGCATGTGCGCGCTGATCATGTCATCTTGTCTATACTTCTAATATATATTTATATTCTGAGTTTCAAAGCAATCCATCAAAAAATATACAAGTTAAGTCTATATCATTTGTATAGGTTATTGTAATCATTGCGCATGCGCACACATGCATGAATGTGCATTCTGACCATGTCATCTTGTCTACACTATTAATATATCCTGATATCCTGAGTATCAAAGTATTTAATCAAAAGATATGAAAGTTATGGCTATATCAAGTATATTTGTCATTTTACTCATTGCATGCGCACGCATGCGCACGCACGTGCATGCATGTGTGCGCTGATCAAGTCTTCTTGTGTACACTTCTAATATATATTTATATTCTGAGTGTCAAAGCAATTCATCAAAAAATGTACAAGTAAAGTCTATATCAATTGTATTGGTTATTTCAATCAATGCGCATGCGCGCTCGTGCATGCATGTGCATTCTGACCATGTCATCTTGTCTACACTATTAACATATCCTTATATTCTGAGTATCAAAGTATTTCATCAAAAGATATGAAAGTTATGGCTATATCAAGTATATTGGTCATTTTACTCATTGCACGCGCACGCACGTGCATGCACGTGCGCGCAAAATGACCTTCGTTCCGCAAATCAACATAACATTCCCATTAACCATAAAAAGGTTTCAACTCAATCGGATGTATAGTTTCGGAGATCACTCACGGACAAAAAAAGTACCCAGGAAGAAAAATAATAATAATAATAAGAAACAGAGTAAAAACAATATGTTCCCAAACTTCGTTTGGGGAACATAATTAATGAAGCGGGACGAAATGCAAACTTGACCTTTAACTAATCAAGATTAAGTGACTTACCAAAAATCAGCTCAATATCTGAAAGCGTTTAGAAGAAAATTGCGGAAAACCCCTAAAAATTGAAAAGGCCGTAATTCCGTCAAAAATCAATGAAGCGGAACGAAATGCAAACTTGATCTGTAACTCATCAAGATACACTCACATACCAAAAATCAGCTCAATATCTGCAAGTGTTTAGGAAAAAAGTGCGGAAAACCAAGTGGGACAGACTGACAGACAGACAGAGGGACAGACAGACTGACGGACGGACGGACAGACAGACGGACGTACAGACTCAGAGGAAACCTATAGTCCCCTCCGGTTTCACAGGTAGGGGACTAATTAAGGAAAGTTGACGATAGAAAAGTTAAAGTATCACGAGTATCATAAAGTTTTGTTGTATGTTTGCCACTAATGCCTTTCTCTTGTAAAATATCCAAATATGAAATAAGACTCTGTGGTGTCTTTTACTTCAAGTTCAGTGGGATATATGGAATCAACATGGAAATGAAACTGAATATTGTTAATTGATAAAACGTCGTCGATATATCTAAACGTCGAATTGAAGTCCACAACAAGAGACTTCCTTTTAACATGTAGAAGTGTTCTGAAAAAAATATGTTGTATATGAATACAAACACATCTCTGCTAATAAGGGAACGCTCCATCCGATTATGGATGTTAACACATTTTAAAATGATTTTTGAGCATATACTTTAATTTGAAATTTTAAATTAATTCAAGATTCTACTCGGTCTAAGATTATATTCAGTTAAGACAATGTAACACATTCTCAATAGTGAAATACTATTATTTATCCATGGAACAAAACTGGTATCTTCACATACATATGTTTTCACTGTGAAAATACTCTTTTCTACGGAAGCCGGTAGGTGCCAAGTAGAAAAAATATTTTATCTGGTGGCCGCCAAATAATTATCTGGCGGTGCCAAATTATTTTATCTGGCTGCCGCCAAATAATTTTCCGGCGGCCGCCAGATAAGTTATCTGGCGGCCTCCAGATCTTTTTTATCTGGCGGGCGCCAGTTATTTTTGTGGCGACCGCCAGAAAATTATATGGCGGCCGCTAAATAATTTTCCGGCGCCCTCAGATAACTTTATGGCGGCCGCCAGATAAGTTATTTGGCGGCCTCCAGATCTTTTTTTATCTGGCGGCCGCCATTTTTCTACCAGGCACCTACCGGCTTCCGTGCTTTTCTTATATCTTTGTAGTTAGAATAATATATTTTGAAAGACAATCAGATGGACTTTAAAAATCTATACGTTCTGAATACGTTTTAAGTATTTTGATGATGGAGAAAAAGTTTAATGCTTCCAACTTCCGGATAATTGGTATCACGAAATATATTCAAATTCTCCAATGAAAGATTACTTAAATGCACTTTCCAGTGTTTGTGTTATTGAATGTTTTGTAAATGGTTCTATTTAAAATCAATACAGGTGCTTTTAATCGAAATCAATATGACATTGCTAGGTTTCTAGAAAATTTTTAACCAAAATTAATTTTAAAAGGGTGCATTAAAGAGTGTAAAATTTGGAAATTATGTTTTATGCTGAGGTCAATGTGATCTATAATTTTATCACAATAATCAAGTGTCTGATGGTGAGTTTTCAGCATTTGAAAATAATATTTATAAAAAAAAAACAACGATTAGGAAATTTTATAACCTTTTGATAAGAGGGATAATTCTGAATGGGAACAATCACTATTATTCGTTTATAAAACTGTCAAGATAAAATGCAAATATTCTGTCAAATTTTGCCCTCCAAGGTATTCTGAAAATTTGGATATTTTGATTGTGCATTCAGATATCTTTTTGGAAATCATTAGAGTTAATGAAATTTATATGAGTGAATAGAGGGATAAGGGACCTTAATGTATAACTTTTTTTTTAATCATTATTAAAATTGCTTTCTGTTTACCGGACATTCATTCAACGTTAAGTTTGCAGCTGGAGGTTTTATGGTAAACTACTTTCCAGCAAAATATTATAAATAGTTATAAACCATTACAAAAAAATACATCAAATTATTCTTTTTAAGTGAACACATTCCATCAAACTGAATTTAAAGCAATTCCTTAGTATTATTATAATTTTTGTTTTGATTACTAGAAAAATGACGTGAACCCCCCCCCCCCCCCCCAAAAAAAAATAATAAGAACTCGATCGAGTAACATACACACTTAACACCATAAAAGTGTATATCAAGAAGATAATGATAATCTTGTTTTAATTTCTGTTAATTTTAATCAATTGCTAAATCAAAGGACATTAAGTTATTTACAAATAAGTGATGTAAATCAATGAGTTAATTTTAACTGCCTTTTTGGAATTTGGAAGAGATATTTTAATAGATAAAATCTTTAACAGAATATTAAACTTTCAAGGATCTCGGTATACAATGTTCTTACAGAATCTTTTCTGTACACGGTCTGCCTCTGTATATAGATATCTGATCATGAACTACGTAATGATTTTTTTTTTAATTTTTTTAACTGTAATGTGAAGTTAGCTACACGCTTCATCGATGACTATTTTTTGCAAGCATCTTTTCTGTAAATTGTCTACTAGTATCTTGATATGTTCCATTTTGAATTCGCATTTAAAAGGAAAAGATGATGGTTAATCCAGTTTAGTATGATTATCATATATCAAATATCCATTAAAATAGTATGTTTCTAAATGAAAATCTTTCATAGTAATAATATAATGACGATTTATTAGAAGGTCGATATGGTCTGTCGGCGCATGCTCGAAATCCTGGATCATTTACGCATGTTACTAGTGCAATTGCGTTGGTTTTTCTTATAATATATATTAAACATTATTATTCAAATTTATATCAATTAAATCAGAAAACAAGCTGCATAATACATAAAATTTTCATGTATATGGCCCCGGAGGCAGAGGAGTGGTGACGCAATTTAAAAGCGTACTCTTAATCGAGTTTGCTGCTGTATATGACGTCGTCAAAAGCGCCCCAGCGCACAGGGATGTAATAAAATAATGGTTTGATTGTGGTATCTCCCCCTCAAAGACGAAAAACATAACAATGTTATTATAGAAGTTGTTTACTGATACATGTAGCGTAAGAGCGTACAAAAGCCAGTTTTTTGAAAGAGAATGATCATGATGATAGAAGAGACGTAAATTACGTTTGCTTTCGTGCGCCGACCTACACTATCATGCTTTCTTTGTTTATACATTATTTTCTTATTAAAAGTATTATCTAATGAATCTTGAAATTTTTAATCATTAAACATTGCCTTTTTATATGACAAGAAAAGAAATTTAAGTTATGCTAGAAAAGAGATACTACGACTTTTTGGGACAACCCTCGTATACTCATTTAGAAATATCCAATAAATCACTCTCCAAAAACATATACTCAGCACCCTATAAAACTAATAACTGTTTTACTGAGTTTTCAGACAGAGATATAATTTTCGCCGATTTTGGCGATGTATAAAGATTCACCATAATAAAAATCGCTTAATCTAGGTACTATTTTATGTATTTCATTTTGCATGTTGGATCAAGATAGGAATTTATGGGCTGTCTGAGATGTGTTTTATGGTTTATTGCACAGGCATATGTTTCTATAATTACATAAACAAGTGCCTGTGATTTATTAGTTTATATTCAATATACATTTGCAAAATATCTGAGATAGCCATTTTGCCTTCATACATGTACGACATAATTGAGTACATTAATTCAAGCTGATCAAACAAATATAGTATGTACAATAACAATGTATTCTAAATAAATGGATGAGCATTCAAAAAAATTATCCTCCATTTTATTTATTAGTTTATGGTATATTTTGTTTACACACAACCCTCAAATTTGTGACCTTCCAAAAACCTGCTATGCGTTATTATTCATGTATAACACAAGATTTCTGATTTAAGCTGCAAATCGGTGAATAACTCTGTGATCTGTTCATTTTTAAAGAACAATGAACTCTTTTGCCTAATGATTTTCATTATATAGTAAATACAGATCTCGAACATAAAATAACTAGCAGTAAACTATCAAGGAAAACTCATATAACTCGCCTTATCAATCTTTATGTAAATCCGAAGGATGATTAATTCACATTTTGGACATAGTCGAATTTAACGTCATGCAATCATAATCGAATTAAAGATAAAAACTCTTTGATGTAACCATTGACTTTGATAAGATCTTTGCTCAAAGAATTGATTCCGGATTATAAAGAATTAAGTGCTTAAAATATCAATATATATTCCTGGTGAGACATTTCCAATGTTCACTTTCCAGATTGTCAATTTTTTTTTTCATTCAGGAGAAAGAAATATCCTGTGTAATGGGTACTTTGGCATACTAACAACTAAAACGTCAATGATGATGCTTTTAATTAAAATCAATATGTATTGCATCTAGTTTTCGTAATAATTTTTTTTTCGCTTATGCATCATTTTTAAAAACCAAGAAATCTTAAAGAACAAATTAAACTTACACAATGCTTGTAAAGATTCACCCGAAAATTTTAGTGTATGTCCTTTGCTGCTACGTTTGTTATAGTCCTACTGGTAAGTTATTGTAGCTTTTGAAATCTTGATCAAAGTTATATTTTTTTGTTTATTGTGCAAACACAAATATTTCTAAACCATAGATAAATTACAAGTAAAGATTTGGAAATTTTCTTTTGCAAATCATTATTGGAATGAATATAAAATAAAACTCAAGGTATTATAATAAATAATTAATTTGTGTGCATGACACTTCCTTGTCATTTTGTGTACTAGGATTTTAATACAAAGAAAGACGAAGTATACATTTCCGCATCTTAAATACATATACATTTCTTCATCTTAAATAACTAATAAAAATGAATGTGCTTGATGGCTTCACATCTGTATCACTGTATTTTAACAGTGGACTGTCGAGTAATGTTTCGGTCGTCCAGCACCTTTGTTGGTATGTCTGTAACAAGCAAGGATCCCACGCTCAAGATTGTCGCCGAAGACCTCGGAGAGTGCGTTAAGGAGTGTGCTCAGTTGCCCAAGTGCAATTCCTTTTCCTATGCTTGGGGAACTAGTGATTGTCGGGTATATGTCATTCTCTCCTTCTCTCTCTCTCTCTCTCTCTCTCTCTCTCTCTCTCTCTCTCTCTCTCCAGTAGTTTATACATCTTACTTATTATTTCAATCATTTGAATAAAATGATTTATCCAGGGATACTCTGAAGTGTTTACGGCACAGTCTGGAAAGTTAGTCTCAAGTCCAGGAACGCAGTATTACTACAATATAGGTAAAAATTATTCTTTATGTATTTTGCAAGGAAACTTCATTTTCATCTATGCTCCATGTTATTGCTAATTTTCATCAAAGTGTTATCCCTCCATCACTGTTTTATGTTTTACATATACACTGGGATTTTCAAATAATCTAACATTTTGGGGAGAGAATCAGCTTTATATATTCCTTATTTCAGACTACATTCAACCCACCGTGAACACCCCGAGTACAACCACTACAAAAAAGTCTAATGGCAATAATGTTAAAGATGACTCTGGTCAATCCCAAGGAGAACTAATTACGACAGAGGTAGCTACGGTTTTTCTGGCGAAACGAAATTCATCCACGACAATCACCTCTTCTCAGGAGGAAATTCTGACAGAGGTAGATGCTGTGTCTGAGGCAGGAGTTATGTCAACAATCTCTTCTACAAATGAACGAAATTCGTTACCAATAATCACCACATCTGAAGCAGAAAAGATTACCTCAAAAATATCCACCATATTCGGGCCAGAAGAAACTACTTCAAAAATAACCACTACATACGGGGCAGAAGAAACTACTTCAAGAACAATCACCACATACGTGGCAGAAGAAACTACTTCAAAAATAACCACTTCATCCGAGACGGAAGAGCATGCATTGAAAGTAGACACCACATCCAAGGTAGGATAGACTTCACAAATAACCACTACATCAGAGGCAGAGGAGACTACTTCACAAATAATCACCACATATGAGACTACTTCACAAATTAACCCTGCATCTGAGGCGGAAGAATCTACTCCACAAGTAGCCACTACATCCAAGACAGAAAAGACTTCTTCACAAATAACCACAACATTCGATACTAAAGAGACTAATTCACAAATAACCAGTGAATTCGAGACGGAAGAAACTACTTTACATATAAACACTTCATCCGAGACAGAAGAATACACTTCACAAGTAACGGAAGAGACTATTTTACAAATAGCAACCACATCAACGACGCAGGAGACTACTTCACAAATAACCACTGCATCCGAGGCAGAGGAGACTACTTTACAATTCAAAATCGTATCTGGGACAAAAGTTTCTACTTCCAACAAAATAAATGCATCCGGACTGGTAGACATCATCAACACAACTCACCATGACCTTGAATCAGGAAAAAATTTAACTTAATTATGTCATTAGGAAATATATCTATTATTGGCATTTATAGACTGAAATCTAATTTTACAGTTATTTTTTATCACAACTACAAAAACTTTTGACAAAAATGAATTGCTTCGAATGATTACACCTTTTCTGATTCAAAAGAAAATTTTGAGTTTAACTGAAATTTTCACTTTGCCTCGGGTGATTTAGTTTTTCTTGTTTGTGATTATTTTTTAATTATTTTTAGCTCACCTGAGCCGAAGGCTCATGTGAGCATTTGTAATCGAAGAGTGTTTGGCGTCCGTCTGTCGTGTGTCGTCTGAAAACCTTTCATATTTTCGACTTCGCAAGAACCACTGGGCCAATTTCAGCCGAATTTGCCACAAAGCATTCTTGGGAGAAGGGGATTTTTGTTTACAGGAAGTGCCACGCCCTCTCTTTCAATAGGAGATAATTAAGATTTCGTGAAAATTTGGTAGCATCTTGAAAAATCTTCTCAGGAACCAGACAGAAAATATGAAACTTGAGCTCCATTACATACTGTAGATTCAAATTTGCTCATATCATGACCCCCGGGGATAGGGCGAGCCACAACAGAGGGTCAAAGTTTTACATAGGAAAAGATATGAAAACTCTTTAAAAATCTTCTTTTCAAAAGCAACGAAGCTATTATTAGTCACATTAATTTAGAAGCATCCTAAGCTAGTGTAGATTGAAATTTTGGGGGTAGGGCGGAGCTACAACAGGGGATCAAAGTTTTACATAGGAATATATAGGTAAAATCTTTACAAATATCTTCTTTTCAAGAACAACAAAACCATGATCAGTCATTTTGATAAAGAGGCAACCTCAGGTAGTTCAGATTTAGGTTTGTTCAAATCATGACCTCTGGGGGTAGAATATTGCCATGACAGGGGATCAAATTTATACAATGGAATATAGGAAATATATTTGAAAAAAATATTCATGTCTCACTTCCATACACGAGAACCGAAAAGAACAAGCTGTTAATAAAAAAAACTTAACTTTGTTTGAATGTAAAATTTTGATAAGCTCCAGATTTTACACTGAGATTTAGCCTTTCTCCAGCTATTTGTAATATATTCGTTAGATCCTTCCTTTAAAGGATGTATCCATATTTTCAAAAGATTTGACTTATAGGGGAAACAATTTCCTAGAAAAAGTCACATTTAAATAATGAATGTTCATTAGTTATTTTCTACCAAATGTTGGTCTAAAATTTTCAAATTTGCATTTTAAATCTACAATTTATCATTTGCAACTTTAAAATTACCCTCGAAAAATGCTTAAAACAGCATTTTCCCCGTTAAAGCACCGATTTTTCCATTACGTTGGCCTAGAAGTCCCTTAGGGCAGGGTGCTCCTAATTAAAATTATGATATCTTGATAGGTTGTGATCTAAGGAATAATGGACTTTTGCGAGAAGCACAGACTTTTACAGTCGACAGCTGACTTTGACATTTAAATCTGCGTTATGTACAGAGGTACGGAATTGATAATAGATAAGAAATCCTTACTAGTGGTCATAGGTATGGTGTTAGGGGCACTAACATGGTTTACCTGTATACAATCAACACAAGAGACGATTGGAGGCAGAATAACATAACTTAAAATACCTTATTCGTGAGGGATAATATCTCCTTTCAATCTCAATTTCTGAAGAAATCGAATAAGGAAGAAAAACAAACATTCCGGAAGGAAAACTTGGCTGGAGTTGGTCAGTGTGGGAAGGGAGGGGTTGAGGATACGGTGGTTGTCGTTTCCTTCCTAGACAACGTAATTGTTAAACTAAATATTTATATTACAGAAGAGCTTCCGTATATTGTACTCGTGTAATCGTAAGCCGTCGATGAAAAAGTCAGCGCTTCTCACAAAAGACCAATTGAAGATAAGATTTTTTGGGAGCCATCCCTGCACTAGGGTCTAAATTCACAAAAAAATACAAAAAATAAGGAAACATGTTTTTGTCAAACTAGTTCATAATTATAAAACCTATCTTCAAATTAGCTCAAGATTAGCTCAAATGGTATAACGGCTGACTATTAACTCAGCGGGGTACTTTTTTGGAGTCATTATTCGAATCTACCTGGTGCAACATTTTTATAGTTTTAAATTCTCGCCTTTTCAAAGACTTTTTAAAAAAATTTTTATAGGGGCTTGTGTATTTTTCTTTAATTATATATTTTTTATGCATGTTTATTCTTTATATAAAAGACACTAAGAGGAGACAGCAAATAAGTAAATTCCATTGTACCTAAAACACAGTCAAACGGAACTATACCTCAAAATTGCACACTTTCTTCGAGAACAAGAATGATTAACTCTGTGTTATTCGATACAGGTATTCTCATCTTTAATGAGCTGCGATAGATTTCTATTGTATACAAATGCCTTAGAATTCAATCAATTCAATGTATTACATTGCTTGTATTTCCTCTGTTCTTGTCCTTGTCTGCATTAGTTATTGCGCTGGAAAGTAAAAAAAATTATGTATTGCTTATATTATTTTAGCTCATTATAATTACAATTAAATTACATACATGTTTTTGTAGTCAGTGTTCTAAAATTCAGATATCAAGGTTTGAAAAAGTAGGGTTACATATCAGTAACTGTACTCTTTTATATCATTTGTATAAAGTAATGGCAACGTTTTTATTATATTCTCGGAAAGGTGTCGTAAAATAACTTCAAAAAAAGAATTAAGACCTTAGATATTATGTACAATGAAAAGTAAAGAAAAATATCAAAAAACATTTCTAGATAACAAATTCAATATGCCTTTATAATATCATGATTCATAGTTGATATATATGAAAAAGTTTCTCCTATCTCTACATTTCGAAATATTTATTTATTAAAAACAAATTAGTACATGTAAAAAACCGAAAATCATTGACCAAAACGGTAATGGACGAGCTTTTTGTAAAGATTAAAACCAATCCCGGCCCTATAGGTCCAAGCTCCATTTATTATTTCTTTGTTGTTATCTCACCTTCGAGGTAAGAAGAAGTTTCTACGTCCTCTAAGCCATGTCCATCGATCATTACTGGCTTTCTTAATATGCTGAGTTGAGTCTCATTACTTTGGTTTTGTTATTGTTTATTGTTTTCTTATTGTTTTTGTTATCACATGTCTCGAATTCGAAATTGAGGAGTAATGGATTTAAACTGTAGATTAGGAAAAAGTGGCTGGGTCCTTCAGTTTGGGTTTTACAAGATTTGATCATTTGACCAACTCGCATAAATTCCCAGTGAAGTTTTGAGCTTGTTTTTTTTTTTTTTTTTTTTTTTTTTTTTTTTTTTTTTTTTTTTTAAATTTCTTAATATATTTGGGTTTCCCTTTTTTATATACAAATGCTAAGAGTATACTGTATACAGGGTTAAAATCGCCCAGTGTAACTTTCGCCCTTTCACACTTGCAAACAATTTTGTCCCTTTAAAATTAGCCCAGTCACAATTCTGTTTAAGAAATTATACTATGGTTTTTTTTTTTTTTTTTTTTTTTTTTTTTTTTTGATTCGCCCCGTTTTAAATTCGCTCATGTGTGAGAAGGGCGAACATATTTTATTTTAATGTGTGTACATTTTGTTAAGGGTCACGTAAAATTTATAAATATACAACACTTACGGTAACATTGTATAGAAAAATAGTACCATTTATATAATAGTGTTGTACTTTGCATGCACTATGCCTAAATAGTAGTCAGGGTTTGACACATGGTGCACGAGCCGGAGGCGAGTGCACTATGTGTCAAACCCTGACTACTATTTAGGCATAGTGCATGCAAAGTACAGCACTATTGTTATTATTATGCTGACTGTTGTATAAAAACGACAATATTTTCTCCATTTCCAATGTTTCATCACCTCATATTTACATTTGCAAATGTTTTCCCTTATATAACACTATTGAAAGCAACGTGTATCTATATCCGTATAAACACGGGTTCCTCGCGTCATAAACGTTCGACGTAATTTCTCAGTGACGTCATAAAGGGTCGACGCGCAAACAATGGATCAAATACGTTCCGTTGAGTTTCAAAAATAAAACATTTCACACGTTAAAGATTATAATCAGGAAAATATAAAATATGAAAAAGTCATAAATGTAAATATAAGTAATAATGTATCATTTTTAAACATCTATCGGATATAAATACGGGTTGGTACGAGATCAAATTTACCATAAAGCCCTTCGGGCTTTATGGAATTTCATCTCGTGACCAACCCGTATTTATATCCCGATAGATGTTTAAAAATGATACATTATTTATTAATTACATTCATTTTAGTACACTCCTATTATGACGTCACGCTGTGCTACATGTACGTCATAATCTTTTTTCTTTAATTTTGAATGTTCCATGCATTAGGTATATGTACAGATAGTTTCAGAGAATTTTAGTTCAGTGAAGGGGATTGCAAGAAACTATTTTAGGAAAATTAATTTGATTATTTTAGTTCTTTAAGTGTAAAATATTTGAAACTAAGTTCATATATATTATAATACAGAACTTCAGATAACAGCGTCTGTGGCATAATCGGAAGCGCGTCGGACTGACAATCTCGGGGTCGTGAGTTCGAGCCCCGGCGTGGGCGCTGTCGGATTTTCTTTAGAAAAAGAAGGCGTGCACTATTTCGGCATAGTATGCTTACGCTATATAAATCCTTAGAACACTATGCGAAAATAGTTGGGTATTGATTATATAGAGACAAACTGACAGGAAGCATAATAATATTGCATGGATCGATAAAATAGAATAATTCAGATATTAAGTTTTGAGCTAATGGAAAAGTATTTTTCGATTTCAATAAATATTTGAAGTAAATTGCTAAACAAAGCTTTATAGATGAAAACTTAACGAAAACAGGATAAGAAAATGAAAGTTTTCTTTTTTATTTTTTTTAAAAAAAAGTGACATATCTTTTGAAAATTGTAGTAATGAAAAGATGAAGATAACTTACAGAAATCTATTTCAAAGAAATCTGCAAAAACAAGTCTGTGATCAGGGCATAAAAAATGGTTCCCCGGAAATTCCAGAGGTGGGATCAGATGCCTAGGAGGAGTAGGCATCCCCTTAGACACTGCAATAAATTTAGAACTAATTCATTTTAAAAATTTCACAAGGATCGCAGCACTTTTTAAATAGCTCAATACAATATGTTTAAAAGATTATTTAGATGCATTGAAGGTATGCCCTTGCACTAGATCGATTTATTAGAACCCATATACTACCCTCCTATGTTCCTGCATACAAATATACGGTAGTATCAGTAAACTTGGTAATGTAAGTAAATATAAGAACAAATCATTAAAAAAGACATCGGATACAAATTCAAAGCCTCTTGAATATATGCAAATAATATTGTATTTACTTATAAAATACATTTTTGTTGTGGAAATATTACTTGATCCGCCTCTCCATGCGTTTTACAGAATGACGTCACATAAACAAGTAAATCAATGACTTGTTTATATCTTGCTATGTGAGATTTAACTAACGAAACACAACATGTTATAGTGCGTTTTGGTGTACTTTGATGCTCTCCTATAGTTTAAAATCGCAAATCATTTCATTTTGTGGCATTTTTAAGAAATGTAAGTTTTGTATGATGTCATAGTTAAGATTTCTCGTGAAAATTAAACTCCGTCTCCTTTATGTAACCTTAATTATGCTGCATAGGGCTCACGGAAGTTGTGACCGGTCAACAAGAGATGCTTACTCCTCCAAGACACCTCATCCCACTTCTGAATTTCTAGGGGTCCGTGTTTTATGCCTCCATTTCTTTACAGATTTGTATTGTTGATAGTTTTTTTTTAGATCGATCACTGTTCGTTATCTTCACCTTTTTCATTTAACATTGAAGTTATCTGTGATTTTTTAAGTCGTTAAACAATTATATAAAAAAAATATGTCTTTAAAATTGCTTTTTATCTTAAAAATTCGAGATTTTTTTAAAATAATAACCTTAAAAAGCGTGTTTGCGTTCAAAGTTTTGCATAAAAAATGACCCATAAAAATTTACTCCCATTTTGTCAGAATGTTGAAAAATCATATGGCTGTTACATGTAGAATGACCTTGATTGAAAATACCATATATCATTCAGTCGAATTTTGATTAATTTGTTTCATACCGATTTTTAGACAATTATTTTCATATTAATGGATATTCCGTTTACCTGCAATACAGAGGGCTCACCATGGATGTGACCAGTCGACAGCGATGATTACTCCTCAAAGGTACCTGTTCCCTCCTTGATACACAAGATCATGTTCTACGTACAAACAGTTTCTAAAATGAGGCAGACTACAGATAAATAAGTTGATGATACATAAAGAAGATATAGACAAATTCGTATATGGTAAACATTTCGAAAATTCCAAAACCAAATACAGTGTGTCGTTAGGTCGAATGTTGACTTATGCCTTTCATACAAACTGATAAGCCATTGTTTTTAAACCGAATGGTCTACGAATTTACCAGATCATGACAAAGGGCTCACGGTGGGTTTGACAGATCGACAGGAATGTTTACACTTCCATGGAACCTGATCCCACTTCTGATGTTTGCTCTGCTCACAATTCTTATGTTTAATTAGACATTTGAGTGTTATTACTGTTCCTTTTCCTCACATTTCAGTCTATAGTCTTCGTGTTTATTCCTGTTCTCGATTTGTATTGTTAATAGGTTTATTGATATCTGTCTAAATAGTTCTTTATAGCTATATTTCTTTCATTTTGAATATTTCATTAAAGTTTTGATAGTTTGTTTTTGTCCCTTTGAAAAATTTTTACTCATATTAAGACAACTTGCCGGTGGAGGGCTAAAAAATTCATACCTGTCCTTAGGCCTTTGTGGATTCTCGGTGGATATGCTTTCTATAAGTCTTGGGATTGTGATTCATCAAAAGGTTACATTTTTCTATAGATTTATCAAATCAAGGTAACAGAAGAGTATAATTTACGATGAAATCTAATCAATTCAAGTTACAATTTAAGTATCTGGTACTCAATTGATCTAGATAATAATATTCACAAACCTATCAAGAACATATCAATTTTAGGGGGGAAAATATTCCAAAATTGAGTGTACAATTTTTTTCATGAATTTTTTGGTAGAATATAACAATATTTAACTGATATCGATGAATGATACTCTAAATGTTTAATATATACATTTAAAAGGGAATGAAACTGAATAAAAAATATACTTTTTTATTTGAGAAAGGAAAAATAGAAACATCAAAACGTCTTGATAATGGACCAAAAAAAAAAAAAACCACATGGTAGAGCAGTAAATGTTTCATACATGATTAAGTAGTATGTCAAATCCTTATGCCAATTCTTCAACCCTTTTCTCCACTCCCAAAAGAAGAAAGAAAGTGACTTATAGACATCCAATTGATTTCAAGTACAGAAAAGTTTTTTATTCCATCATTTTAGTGCTTTCTATTATGGGATATTTATTCATTTGTTGTTTTATGGTAAATACAGCGTTATCGACGTAGATTCAAAAGAGACAGCCATCAATAAAAATGGATTTTTACAGGTCTCTCATAAACAAACATATTGACATCTTGCCACCACACAAAATACGAACATTGTTCACCTTCATATCAGCTGATTCATATTATCAAAACAAAAAATACTCAAGAAATGTCTATTTCTTGGTTTACCTTTGAAAGAACTTTAACTAAGAAAGAAGCAGTTTTATCAGTATCAAATTACATTGGGTATACAACCATGTCTGTCATTGTTTGCACATTTCCTTAAAAGATAAATTAAATTCACATACTTATTATACTGACCTTACTTAATACATAATAAGGCCTTAAAAGTTCAAGTTCTTTATATGTTTGTGCCGTACAACACAACAAATAGGCTATAACAATATGAGCGTGAGCATAATAAATAAAAAGTACATAGAACTTGTTTTATCATGTAATAATTATGAAACTCTAAAGAACTGCTAATAATTCATTCTACTAAGGGAGGTTAACCTTTAAATAATTTTTTTTGCGAGATTACAAGGTTCCTTCAAATTTTGTGCGAATACAAGTTGAATTAAAATCTGATTTTTATGTTTCCTTTGGATAATACTTTTTCAAATATTACAAATAAAGGTCATTATAAAATTGGATAAGGACATTGTGATATTAAATGAAATTTATCTTCAATTTTATTTAGTGAATACATTTCTAATTTTCCTAACTGTTTACATGTATATCGTTACATGTAATTCCTTCAACATTCAAATTTTGAGCGGAAAGTCCAATTCGTGCACTTTGTATATTGTACATGTAATTCATAGATTTACGTGAGGAATATTTTACATCAAAACTATCAACCAGTTGTTGGTATGGTATAACAGACTTTGAGCACAAATTATTGTCCAAATCAGCCTAGCCAACTACCAACTTACTCAGTTCATCTTGTATTTCTATGTTCAAACTACCGTTATCGTTTAGACTTTCTTCCAAACATAATGTCAATGGAATATTTTAAGTGCCCTTTAATTTTAAGAATATTCAATAATTTCTAGATTTTCTCCTAGATCTACTCCTTACATGTACTTCAAAAACCCTAGAACGTTACAAGAACATAAATTTACATGAAGTAACTTATTAAAACAGACTATGCATATCTACATCTGGAGCTTTATAATATCAATACACCTATGCTCCATTTATAGTTAAAAATTCTATACTACTTACATACGTATCAAAAAGTGATATATGCTTTTAAAATTTCAATCAAAGTTGCACAATTTTTTGTTCAAAGCAAAGTATGCTTTTCTTCTTTGTTCAGCAAAATGTGCTTTAAGGTAAAAAGTAAAGGATTTCTTTGGAATTTCAAAAGAATTGGGCTATAGGAGAGAACAATTTCCAGCTAAAAAGTCACATTTAAAATCAACATTAAATAGTTATTTTCTGTATATGTCTAAATTTTCCAAATTAGCAATTTGGATTTTGGACCTAAAATTTATTTTTTGCATCTTTAAAATTAACCTTCAAAGTTGGCTAAAACAGCATTTGGTGATATTTTGATAGGTTGTGGTCTAAGAAATAATTTGAATCAGGAAATTTTTTTTTTTTTTTTTTTTTGACAACCTGCTTCATATATAGAACACTTAATATCATAGTTAGAATACCTCAAATTGTATTACTGCTGTCTAATTAGACCGCGGGTACTTCTTTTGGAGTCGGGATTCGAATTCACCTGGTGCCACTCTTTTATAGTTTTAATTTCTCGCCTTTTCAACACTATTTTATATGTATATTTTCTTTTGAATATCCATCTTTTATGCATGTTCATTCTTGATATATAAGTCACCAAAGAGGAAGTAAACTGTAAATCCCGAAATTCCAAATGTAAATAAAACACTGTTAACGCGGAACAATACCTCAGTTGAGCACACTTTCGAGTGACAAGAATTATTCACTCTGTTTTACTCGATACAAGTATTTTCATCTGCAATTAATTAACTGCAATGATTTTTCTATGTATCTAAACCGATTTCTTTTTTCACGTTCTGTCTCATTAATCCGAAAATTCGCGTTCTCTATCCGGACGGCCAATTTCTACTACAAAACGTCATAGTTAATTGAAAAATGACTCGTTTATCCGGACGGTAATTTTTAAAGAAACGACTTTTTCACACCTATCTTGCAGTAGTGTTAATTGCTGTAAAAACATTGGCCATGCAGTCAGTTTGAAAGCGGTTACATGTGACCTACAAACAATAGCGCGTCTATAATTAGCGTGTGTATATCCCAATTAAATCACACGTCTATTATGAAGCTTACACTGTTCATTAATTAAATAAGAAACCGTATAAAAGCATATTGCTAACCGTATATAACATCTGTAAATAAATGAGAATATGGGAGAGTTATTAAAAAAAATGAACAATAAATTACGAGCGATTTCGTAATGACCTTGATCATGTTGTCCGTGTTGATTTTAAATACGATTTTCCATTTCTATAAAAACGTAAATGTATTTGAAACGCTTTTTTCACAAGACTGTTTAAAAAGATAGAATACATAATTGAAGAAATGTCTATTCTATTTAATGTAATACCGTCTATAAACGTACATGTATTTTACTTTAGAAAAGAAATATAAAACTGGCGTTAGGTATAGAAGTTTATTACGTTTTACAAGGTATTTTTTTAAATCGAAATTTAAACTTAGAGTGTAGAAAAAATATTGATGTTCATTAAGATGGCTTGTGTTTTTGTTGAATGTTTACAATACTCTCACTGATTGCGCGTGTTTGAGTTATAGCTTTCAGTGTTCAGTTACTATAGTAGCCCTGTGTCATGAATATACGGGGTTAGTTTATATATGAACATTTTCAATGATGATGCTGTCATATTGTGTGAGCTTCAATAATTATAAAATACGGCGAAATAAAAAACAGCAGATCAAAATTTACTCAGCCCATGAAGTCATATGCCAAAGAGAGGGCGAATAAAATTCTTTGTGTTAATAAAAGGAGATCTCGGCATAAAATTGCCTATCCATATTTTTATCGTGTAAATAATATTTTAATATATTTTTTCTTTAATTAATTACTTCTTTTAAAACTACAAAATAAAAACAATAAACCAAAATATCTAAGTTTAGTTTTTCCTTTGCCTTCACATCTGATACCAGTATGTGCTTTTATACATTCTTGAAGAGGGTTTTTGAGAAGTGATTCACTTATCCGGACGATTCATTTATCCGGACAATTTCGTAGGGGACTGAGGCGTCCGGATAAACGAGGCGCCACTGTAACTTCTATACATTAATGGCATTTTTTAAATTATCTATCCACGAACATATGTTGTAAAATAAACAGGCATCAAGAAGAGAATTAAAACTATAGACATTAGTATTACCATTACTATGAAAAGTAAAGAAAAATATCAAATACCATTTCGAGATAACAAAGTCAAATTGCGTTGACAATATCATGCTACATGTTAATGTCTATGAAAAGGATCCTCCTATCTCTAATTTCTACATTCATTGACTAAAAATAAAATGATGGATGAGAAGCGAATTAGTACATGTATGTAGCCTTAAGTCATTTACCGAAAAAGAGATCGAAAGGCTTTTTGAAAAGACTAAAATTAGTCCGGCCCTATATATGTGGGCGCTACATTTATAACGAAGTGTTCCTTTACGATTAAAGTGAAAGCATCTCTAAATATTCACATATACTATTTTAAGTCCCTTTCCATTGCAAAACTATTTTTTTCATTCTGATATATAGTTCCACTATTTCTAAAAACTGATTAATGAATTCCATAATGTATGCAGTCTGCAATAAGGTTGTTTTCAGATAATCCATTTTTCTCTGCAAGATGCCTAAAACAATCATCAATAGATCTCAAGTGCGTGAAAATTTAAATCTAAAGGTATACATTAATACAAAACATTAATTTTTGGTTGGACCAATAAAGATACTGCTTCTGGATTTTTTAAAAGGTTTAACATATGACAAAGTGTTTTAACTAGCTTCCGATAAACTTGGGCATAATTAAATTTCTATGTAAAAATGAAGAAGCGGTATTTATTTCTTTAACGATTCTCTGCAGATCGCGTTGGTCAATTTTCAATAGAGATAAAAAGATAATTCTAGTTTGTTTACTTGTTATCCTTATTTTCATATTTGCCGCTTCGTGATCGGAAGCTCAAGTGTTTGAATCACTTCCGCGACTGACCAAAAAAAAAATGAAGAAAAAAAAATAGGTAGCAGCTGTTCCTTTGCCAAGCGCTCGGCACTTTAGAGTGAAAGTTGTGGGTCTTTCGAATGAATAGGTAGCAGCTGTTCCTTTGCCAAGCGCTCGGCACTTTAGAGTGAAAGTTGTGGGTCTTTCGAATGAGACATTAAAAACCGAAGACCCACGTGTCACGGTAGGCGTTGGCACGATAAAGAACCCTCACTACTCCATGGCCCTAAGTGCGCAGGTACGTTAAGGCTTCCCAGAGAATATCGCAGTGTACTATGTGCCTTCAATTCTCTGAACTACAAATGTATGACGTCATAATTGAAAATGACGTCAAGTCACTGCAAACTTGAGCTGTTGGGATGAGGAGAGTGTCATAAACTTTACATCTTATTGTAATCTGCATATAAAGTGTCAGAGAGCTAGTGTAAAATAAATAGAGGATATTCAATGTTTTGTAGATGAATATGAAATTTATTTCACGAGTGGGACAGGATTTTCTGATATTTTCACGAGTGCAAAACACGAGTGAAAATATCAAAAAATCCTGTCTCACGAGTGAAATAAATTCCATATTCATCTACAAAACATTGAATTTTCTGTTTATTAAATTTTCTTTGATTTTCCCTTTGCCTCTGTCTTTTCTTAACACAGTGTCATAGTTAGGCTTGACGTCATAGTTGAGCGGTTGAGACGTCATAGCTTAGCAGTTGTGAGATTGAAAACATTACATAGCATGGATTTTAGCAACATATTTGGAAAGAAAATTGCAGTTTTAGCTCTATCAAGATGTTAAGTTACTATCTCTACCTTATGAGAGGCCAGAAATTATTTTTTACTTACTTTGATATCCTTTCACACTGTGAGAGAATATCATTTTGGTATTCTTTCACACTGTGAGAGAATATCACTTTTATTCAATAAATAAATCACAGTATTTCACTGTTGAAAATGTAATAATGAGGATTTATTTGAGATCTTTTGTGGAAATGTGCAAGAAGAGTTTCCCCTCTAACTGAATCTTGCCTTTGAAAAATGTGTGATGGCTTTGTATTAATACAGACGACGATATTGAGTTGAAAATACCCTCAAATTTGTCGGTAAGTTGAATTTATTGTGAAATATTTTGTACCAGAGTAATAATATAACTTTTCCCAAGCATATTTCGGGTTCAGAAGGATGCGAAGAGTTTATTTATGTGACAAAAAGTTAATGATAATTGTGTTAATCAGCTGCGCCGAAGCGATTTATGTGAAACACTTCAAAAAAGTAGAAATGACCGTCACGTGATCAACGAGGGCATGTGATATCGTAACATATACGTTTATATATAGCCTAGAGAACTCTCTAAATAAATTGACCGTACCTAAGTACATAACTTACAAATAAAAATCAAAATCGACCTTGCAATGCAGTGTTATGTTTTGAACGCATTTAAAGCTTCAGTAAGCCTTAACATTACTGGTGCCGAGTAAAGGTCTAAATTTGAAGCCCTTTACAGGTATATGGTGACGTATCTATATGAGTGAAAAATTCTCGAACGTAAAAAACACACAATCATTCAATCAATTTCATATTTGCTAGGCCAACTAATGCATATTGGGGGTCGAGTTCTTTGCCAGAGTATGCTTTCACCCAGTGTCCTGAAATTATACTACCACTGCGACCCCCATGGTTATACCAGCATTGACCTCCAGGGTTATGCCAATTATACAAGTACTGTCGCTACTGTGAGATGTTATACCAGTTCGGTGAGCTCTCTAATTATAACAGAACTGTGAGCTTTTTGGTAATACCAGTACTGTAAACTCTCAGTTAAAACTAGCAGTAGAATTTGCAACCAAGTCGATCTCTTGTTCTCTTGCTGTAAAATTCTTTGAATTGTGATATATAAGTAAACTGGGTATGGCATAATTATATTTTATCGTTCACTTTGTTTTTGTATCAATTTGAATGAAACAAACGACAAAGCCCAATATTAATCGCATAAACCAGAAAAAAGACCACATCTACATATAATGTAGAAATATGTCAAAAAGAAGATTTTATTATAAAGTTTGTGACTTTGACTGCCGATGAAAAAAGTGAAGATAAGGAACAGTGATCGATATCAAAAAATCTACAAATAATACATGTACAAATCCGTGAACAGGGCATAAAACATAGACCTTTGGAAATTCCAGATGTGGTCTCATGTGCCTGAGAGAAGTAAAAATCTCCTGTTGACCGTCATACCAGCCGTGGGCCCTGTGTATTGATCAGGTAGACGCAACATCTTGTAGACAAATTCGGCAGAATAACAAAGACCTGACAAATGAAATATGTCAGCCAAAATACGACCCATAATAGGTTAATTTTTGCTAACAAGGTCATGGTAACGACCATAGAATATACGAAGTGTTGACCTGAAATGAGGTTGTTGAAATCCCTGTAACATCAACTAATCTGTCAGTAGCCTGCCTGGTTTCAAATTTCATCGTACTCAGAGCATGCGCCTGGGGCCCGTTTTACAAAAGAACTTACGACTAAGACCAAAAACTTGAGTTGATTGTAAAATTTTGCAAAATTAATTATTCTGTTTAAAATTGCTAGGGTAAAAGTATCTTTCTACATACCTTTTAAAAATATTAAAACCATTTTCTATTTAATGTAAATTAGAAAGTTATTAGCAGAATAAAGTTTTGGTCCTAGTCGTAAGTTCTTTTGTAAAACGGGCCCCTGAGTATTAAATAAATTGCAGGTGATAACGGAATACTACTACATAAACAAGGAAAGTTGGAGATGAAAAAAACTGAAGTCATCTCGTTTGTCATGCAATTTAGTTGTTAGTTGACCGTTATCGTCTATAGTCAGTAAAACATCCAAATATGAAACATATTTGGCAGACTCTGTGGTGTCTTTTATTTCAAATTCACTGGGATATATGAAGTCGACATATGGATGGAAGTAAGTATTGTTGATTGATAAAACGTCGTCGATATATCTGAACATCGACTTCTTCCCATGTAAGAGTTCTTTTTAATAAGTTCTTCTTCATAAGAATATAAAACAGGTTGGCTAATAAAGAAGCACAATTAATGCCCATCGAAATTCCAACACTTTGTTGGAAGACCTGATCTCCGAAGACTACATAAACGTTGTCAATGAGGAACTCCAGCATTCTTTTGATATCAACTTCAGAGCACTTGTAGAATCAGAATGTTTTTTAACAAAGTAATTTAACAATTAATTTAAATGCCAAATGATATAATAGGAAGCTTTATTTAGAGTGTTCTTTTGGGGATGGTAGGGTTAGAGTGTCATTTTTACTCCATTTTTAGTTATTATTTTTGTGAGGAGTAAAGATATGGCTTGATAGAGAATTTGATGGACCTGGCAATGTATCTTTGTAAGGATTTTTATGAAGTTTAGGAATCCAGTATCTTAAGGTAGATCGAACTTATCTTGAATGACTGGAATGTAAAAGTTTTGAACCCTTTTGAATAATTTCAGCTTTAGGACGTGAACTGTGAGCATAAGTTGGTTTTCCAGACGTAAAATTAAAACCATGTTTTTCTAAATTACAGTTATAATAATAAGCCTTAAAAACAAAGACGATACTATTACAAGCCTTTTCTGCTGGAACCATAACATATTGTTCATGTAGTCTTTCTAATTCTTTTATTACCTCCGATTTGGTGAAAACAGGATAGATGGTTTGCATATTGCTTTTAACTTTCTAACACGATTCTTCAATATATTTCTAAAACACTTTATCCATTCTGACAAAGTGTTCAGGTCTTCCCTTTCATATTTAGCCTAAAGTCAGGCATAATTTTCGATGGAATTTATAATAGAAAGAAAGTTCTATCGCCAATTGAAAGATTGGCGCTCCCTGTATTTAGTAGAACCTTTTAAGATGAATGCTTTAATTTTAATTTTCAACTGTATTGACATCACCAGAAATGACGTGTCCAGTGGGACTGTAGTTGAAAGAAGAGGTTCAATGCGAATATAATGAAGGACTATTTGTTTATTGACGTACGGGAAAGTAAATCAAAAGAGATATCATGTATAGGTGGTGTATTGTATGTTCCATGTCCATGACAATTCCTACGTCTAGGTGTATTGTTAAACAGTCCAATCGCATTCACATTGGCACATTGTTGGCTTGAAAGATTCTCTACATTATCTATATGGTCGTTGAGCTTTCATATGGAAATATATATCATAACTCCCAGTGCCGTAACAATAGCTTTTTGATTTTGAAGTCAAAATGACAAGGAAAATCGGGAAGTGCATGTATCCACTGTCTTGGAAAACGTTATCAAATTCAAACTATGTAAAACATTATTCTCTTTGAAATACTCAAACCCTGATTGTCTCAATTGTTAACGAGTGTCCTTATCAATAATCAGACAAAATACTTGAGGGTGAACATCGTAGTTTCCTTAAATAAGCAAAAACAACAAAATTTCCAGCACCTGCATCAGTTTTCATTCAACCTTCTCAATGTATGAACAATGCAATATGGAGGGCAGACGACGGGTATGGCCGATCGGTGATATAAGATGCTTTATCCCTCATACCCTAACAAAAAGTACAGTCTATAGTAAACTATAGTTTACCATAGTTAACTATAGTTTACTGTTGTATATCAAAGGTTTTTTACTATAATAAATCAAAGTATTTTTACTATGGATTTCAGATTGTTATTTTTTTTTCAATTCATACATGCACATACATGTATTTTTATTAAATGACTCTTTTATTTGTATATATTCCCATATTTTTTTCAAATTTTACATCACTGTTATCGAGTGTAAGAGATTTAAACCTTTGAAATCTCAAAAAAAGTTCAGGAGTAAAGTTTCATAGTAAATCAAAGTATCAAAGTTTTTACTATACGTCTAGTTAACTATAGTAGACAATAGTTATCTATAGTAATTTTTTGTTAGGGTAGGTATCATATTCCACCTCTAGTTTTCCAAATATCCGTATTTTTCCTCTAAAAGTAACTCATGTATGTTATAGAAAATTTAAATAACTCTACTTGAAAAATTTTCATTAATATTTATATTACGACCTTTTCAGTCGTCACTTTTCAACATCTAGATGTACTATCTCGTTTCATACATATTCATTACATCAACCAGTACCACAACTACTTTTGGTGCATATTAAACACAATTACACTAAACTTTCTTTACTTCATGGTGTTTCACTTGAAAAACATTTCCATTGACCAATTATTTTAAAATTCAAGGGTCTAATTCTGCTTTGAAATCTTTAGTAAAGTAAGAATATGTTGGCTTTCTTGAATTACTAGATTCTGACATAATTAAAAGAGGCATTGTGCTTTATACACAAACATATTAATATATATCCCCTTCTTTGTTGGCTTACACCCAACTTATAGCTACACCAATTATCATCATTGCAATCACTTATTAAAAATGCATGACCTCTGCCATTAGACGAAGGGTTTAGAAATATCGACGACGTATTGTCAATTAACAATGGTTATTTTCATTCTTAAGTCGACACGATATATCCCAGTGAGCTTGAAATGAAAGATACGACAGAGTCTGACACATCTGTTTCATACTTGGATATTTTACTAGAAACAGACATTCATGTTAATCTAACAACCAAGCTTTATGATAAACGTGATGACTTTAACTTTACAATCATCAACTTCCTTTACTTATGGAGCTATATATCTTCATCACCTGCATATGGGGTTTATATCTCTCAGTTGATTCGATATGCAAGAGCATGCTCTTCGTATGAACAATTTCTAAAGGTTATTGACAAACAAGTTGACGAAACAAGAATATCAGCAGTCTCGTTTAAATTCATCATTTCGTAATTTCTATGGTCGATATAATGACCTTGTCAGCAAATACAATTTATAAATAAGTCAAATGCTGACTGACGTTTTTCATACTTATTGTTTGGCAATTATTAACACACTGAATTGTCGACGGTTATTTTCCGTTATTTCCCTATCATGACAAGGAGCACACGGCGGGTGTGACCGGTCGGCAGAGGATGCTCACTTCTCCATGGCACCTGATCTCCCCTCTGATGTTTCAAAGGTCCATGTTTGCTTTGATCTAAAATTTGTATTGTTTAATAGACTTTTGAGCTTGAATACTGTTCTTTATCTCCATACATTTCACGAAAAAAAAACCATCGATTGGAAATATTTTTTAATATTTTTATCCAAATACAAGTATCACTTTTCCTACAGAACAGACTTTTCATAAAAAGCAATCACTAACTTTAGTGGAACAGAATACCCCTAACAAAAAATACTATAGTAAACTATAGTTAACTATAGTTTACTATAGTTAACTATAGTACCAAAGTAAAAACTTTGGAACTTTGATTTACTATAGTGAAAACTTTATAACTTTGATTTACTATAGTGAAAACTTTTGAACTTTGATTTACTATAGTAAAAACTTTGGAACTTTGATTTACTATAGTGAAAACTTTGGAACTTTGATTTACTATAGTGAAAACTTTGGAACTTTGATTTACTATAGTGAAAACTTTGGAACTTTGATTTACTATAGTAAAAACTTTGGAACTTTGATTTACTATAGTAAAAACTTTGGAACTTTGATTTACTATAGTGAAAACTTTGGAACTTTGATTTACTATAGTAATATATATTATAGTAATATAGTTATGTTTTTGATTCCCTTTCTTTACATTTTATGATATTTCAAGTTTAAGATTCATAAAAGCTTTAGAGAACATTTTTAAAACCCGACCCCTCCCCTAAAAGAATAATGTACAAGATATGAATTTTAATGTAAAGGTTGTCGCTTGCGCCGATAAATAAGCAATATTTATTTCAATGCATTTAATTTTAATGTTATGCAGATGTAACGTAAGTCTTATTTATGGAGAAAAAATAATATATTATTGTGTCATTTAGAATCAAAATATCTCCTTCATCAACTTCAGTCAACATGTATTTTTTTAAATTTATAAATGTAAATATTGCATTTGAATTGACTACTTTGTATATTAAAATAAAGATAATGATGTACAACAAAAACCAGCCCCAACCAACCCCATATCCACCCCTCCCCTAAAACGGCTAAATAATAAAAAAAAATTAATAAAAATACATAAGTTGTTAAACTAATGAAAAAACATCTAATTAACACCACTTCTTGAATATGTTTTGTAGAGTACTCATGAAGTTTCTCCGTCACTGATTTAATATTTTTGTGAGCAGTGATAAAAAAGGCTTGGTGGAACATTATATTAACTAGAACTCTCATAGATAGTTACATAAAGAATGTTCGAGTCTTTAATTCTTCTATAGTCACCGTATAATATTATTATTGTATTCCAAAAAAGAAAGATCTAATAAAAGTAAATGGAAATGCGGAAAAAAATAAGTAATTGACAGAAATTCATAGCAGCTTGAATACACACTTACCACTGAAACTTTTCATATTGATGAAATACATCAAATTCACTTAAAATTCATATGTAATATGCACCAAAGAATGCTAAAAAAGATTTTTTTATGAATGCAGTGATTTTTGACATAAGATAAGATAAGTTAAGCTTTATTTAAAGTCAGTATGGTAGTTTAAAGACAACACAAGCTCTAATGAGCTTTTGACTGACTAAAGTGACATATATATAACGTAAAACATGCATAACAGTAAAACAATAAAACATGCAGCACTACAGACATACATTTACATCACAATAGTACTGCATAAGTGAGTCACATTAGGAAGACATATCAGATAAAGATACATATATAAGACACACATGTACAGACACACACATAAAGACTACACAGACCTTACTTAGTGGAGCAGGCTGTGTGTCGACAGTCCTTGTCGGTCTAGGAAGCTATGATAGATTTAAACTGTAAAAAGTTTGATTGACATTTAAAATTTCGGGTAAGGAGTTCCATAAAGCTGGAGCTGATTATCTAAAGACATTTTGCCATTAGAAGAAGTTCTAACTTTAAGAATTTCCAAAATATTTGAATATCTAAAACTGTACTTTGCTTTCTTAAAACTTACTAAGTCTGAGAGACATCTTGGAGAAAGGTCATGTAGAATTTTAAAACATTCAAGAGCCATATTCCTCTCACTTCTAAATAAGGTAATTTTGCTTTGTGTAGCAAAGTTTCATAGCTACTCTCCAAACCTTCATAGATGAAACGTAAAGCACGTTCTTGAATCTTTTCAATTTTTCTCGTGTTTTTCTTTGAACAAAAGTAGCAAACAAGAGGACAAAAATTAAAATTTGACAGAATAAAACTATAAAATACGGCAATTTTGTTTGCTCTAGTTAAGACTGAACCAATACGTTTAAGACATTTAGTTCTTGGGCAGCTTCTTTGCAAATATTACTAATATGAACATCTATTTGAGCATAAAATCAATATCAACCTCCAATAATTTAACAGTCTCTTCGCTCAAGATTTCTGCACCGTCAATCCTAAAAACTGCATGGCTAGTAGCTGTCCAGAATAGAAACAGAATTTGGAGAGAGACCATAAGCTGAGAGTTTACTTAATACGAGTATATATCGTAGTATATAATGTGGCAGACAATCAAAAGCCTTAGAAAGGTCTTTTAGAATAGCTGCCACATGTAAATTCTGATCTAAAGACATTTTTCAGTCTTCTAGGAGTCACAGAAGTGTGGTTTGGTATCCATGACCTTTCCTAAATGCACAGGGAGCATTATTAAAAATACCACCAAAATAGTCAAAGAGTTGTACACACAATATTTTCTCAAAAATCTTTAACACAGTTGGTAAAATACTAACAGGTCTATTATTAGATTTTAACAGAGGGTCTTCTTTTCTTTAAAGTTGGATGACCTAAGCTTGTTTGATTCTATCAGGAAAAGTATCTTTTTGTATGGATTGATTAATGAGAACAGAAATATGTTTACTCAAAACAGGTGCTCCAAATTTCAGAAGTTTAGCAGATATTGTATCTAGACCAGAAGATTTTTTAACATTTAATTTATTTATTAACTTAATCACTTCATCTTCATCAGTTTTCTTGAAATCAAATTTCTGAGTAGATGCAACATTTTCCCTGATAGCCTTCAGACTACAATAATCTTTTTCATTAAAAACTACATATTTATCTATTTCCACATCAGCATTCCTTAAAAGTGTCACAAGTTTCTTTTGGATCATTTAGAATTTTGTCATTTTCACTTAAAAGGATTGTATTTACCATAGGCTTTGACTTTTTTTTTTATAGAAATTGTTTAATAGTTTTCTAAAAATCTGAGCTTTTTTATCCTCCTACACATCTTTCTTGGAAATAATTTCTTATTGATACCCTTTTCAGTCTTGTGACAAAATTTCTTTGTTTTCTAAATTCTTCCCAATTCTTATCTGTCCTACACTTCTCAAACATTTTCAACATTTTTTTTTGGGGGGGGGGAGGGGGGTATTTTTTTAAATACCCTTCCTTAATTCACTATTCATATATGGTATACTATTTTTACGTTAACGCCTTTTTTACCAAGATGCATGTTTGTCAGCAATGTTTATAAATGCTGTTTTCAAAATTTTGAGATCAAATTTGTCACATATATCTGTTAAACACTTAGATTTCTCTACATTGATCAAGTCTAAATTTAAATCTCCAATAGCCTTGATTTTTTCATAATCTGTTGATTAAATTCTTTCCTTAATATATGTCATGTTTTACAACATCCCTAAGAAAAAAAGGCGTTGTATTCCTTTTCGTTTTGTAAAAAGAAGGTTTTAGAATGCATGCATAAGTTTGTAAACATATGTACCGTAATTATAACCCTATCCTGTTTGCTCAAATTAATAATTCATGCCCTATTCTTAATAGCAGAAAACAATGGCAAACCTGCATGAAAAAGGCTAACCAATCCCTGGTTTCATAGAAATTTCGTTAGAATATCGACAAGAGACAGACTTTCCATCTGTCATTTCAGTCAAGATTAATTCAAGACTCGAAAAAATGAACATTGGGACATATGCATATATTTGTTTTTTTGTCTTGCTTCAGAGTCCGGCGGGTAAATAAGAATTCGTTCCAGGAATGAAATGATTTCCATCTTTATAAATTCATCACCAACTTTGATATTTTTGCAGTAATTTATTACAATCCTATAATGAATTCGTTTTTTCTCTTTCAGTTCTTTGTAGAGGGATTTTTGACACCACTCCGGATTTTATAGGCCTTGGTATAAGTGAACCTGGATTATGCATCTGGCAAAGTCCGAAGTCTGCAAACAACACTGGAGAGTGCGCAACCATCTGCCACTTGGAATCTTCATGTCTATCTTTCACATTTAACCACAAATTGAATTATTGCCTGGTATGTAGTGAAAAAAAAATTATTTACAGTGATCGTAACTCTATGCATTAAGAGTACAACTGTTCATTTTATCTCCCCCCCCCCCTTTTCCCCTTTTGGTAATGAAAAAACTTAACTAAATATAAATAATCTTTTATTTAAAAAAATCACAAAAATTCATAAAATGAATTGTCTATTTTAGAGAACTCTAATGGTAACAGACTTTTTGCGAAACTCTCTATAAAGTACATTTTATTTAGGAATTTCAAAGTCACGATGATGTTATCTTACTACCACAAAATCATTATTTATCAAAGTAGATACATTTCCTAGATAAATCGCCATAAAAACATAAAAATACGGTTTTGAATACAATTAATTTCAAACATTTTTAAGATATTGATTTAAATAGATATTCAGATTTATTCAATGGTGTAGGAAATATTTTTCTTTCTTTCTAAAATGAAAAGCTACATAATGTAGTTTTGAATACGAACCACCCGGACCTGAAAGCAGTTGATGGAGCACGGTATTTCTACCAATCGAACATCCCACAGACAAGTATGCATCTTTTTCCCTTCATTTGTTCTCTATTTTCGTTCATCTGAAATATACCGTAGCCTGAGAATTATAAGGTTCTATGTGCCAAAATGGTCAAAAATGAGTTATGCATATCGTTGGAATCGGCTCGCTGAGATCTATCTACTTATGAAGTCATATATTATATTCTTTCAATAATAAAGGAAATATTAACAGTAATATTTAGTTCTATCTCTATTCAATACAAATTCATTAAAACAAGAGTGTTCTATCTCTCTGGATCAATCAAACTGTTTACAAATGGTCACATGAATAAAGATGATCCATAGAACATAAAGGAGCAGTGAAAAGTTGATGATGTGGGTAAGTTTGAATGTACTTTAAACTTGTATATATAAAACAAACTGTTCAAAATATGCAACTTAACATTGCATGAATGTTTAAATCAATGAAATGCTAAGCCAATATTGAAAATTAATTTGAATTCAGTGTAAAAACACCAATTGTTCTCGTTGGAAATAGAACCTTTTAATTCTGAAATTAAACGTTGTTTTAAAACACAGACAATGACATAGGACAAAACATAAATCTATAAAGATATTATAAAATGTAACTTTAAATCTGTTGTAATAACAAAATAATGAATTCTACAGTCAATTAATTTAAATTTGAATTTCATTTATATTGATGTCTTTTATTTGATTTAGGTAAAAAAATATAATTCTATTTCTACCTTTAATGCTAAAAATTCTACACATTTTTCAACCTTATTTCTTTTATTTCAGTTGATGTAATGAAGATAACGGATCTCCCTAAATGTATCATAATAAAAATCTTTAAATACTTAGATCTGTGCACTTTACTCCAAACAATTAAACGAACTTGTCAGCAATTTTATCGTATTGTGAAAAGTACATCCATTCTTTGAAGGAATTTTTATTTTGACATCCCTCTGCATCTAACTGCGGATGATGTTACGGAAATTTTCCGTCATTCTCCATGCTTTAGAAGATTTCTGTTGACACCAGAAAGTATACATTGCAAAACTACTTTTCTGAATTTCACATTTGTCCAAGGATTTCAAAAATCAAAACATCTTACTTGGCTGGACTTAACTGACTCAAAACTTCCAACATTAATTTTTTTTTACACATTACACCAAATTTAGAAATTCTAAACATCTCTGGATGTCGGAACTTAAGAGATGCTAATTTCATTGTAATTGCAGATTGTGTAAAGCTTGATCAATTGTACTTATCATTTACAAATATCTCATCAACAGTTCTTGTCCAACTAGCCCAAATGCTAGATTTGATATCACTTGATGCCTGGGCAGTGACTCTCTCACTGAATGAATGCAAAACAATAGTTGAAAACTTAGAGAATTTAACATTCTTTCATCTTTTTCTCAAAGACATAAATACCTCTGAATTTGACCAGGTGAGACACGTTTATCAGGATTGCTGTTTCCGTTTATATTTACAATGAATGTGGAAGATGCTTTACTATTGTTGGACAGACTGTGTGAAAATGATAATGAAAACCAGACTGTTAAAGAGGTCAACCCAGTCATTGAATTTCCTCAAATATATCCCGATCTTGACGTGCAGAATTAAGAATACATTTGTAAAGAGGGCAACATGATAGAAGATTTGAATAATAATGAAGATCTACATGACAATTTTGATAGTATAGATCAAGTTACAACACCTATTGATAGTGATACTGAAACAGATCCAGATTACAATGTGAACGAAGATTCAGGTGATAGCTTAGGTACAGATGATCAACATCTTAAAAAGCCAGCAGATAACAACCCCTCTTTTCTTGTCAAACAAAGCGGCGAATTTCCAACTCTATCTAATGATGAACTGAGCTCAGAAAAAGGTGGGGGAAGTCCATGCTTCCATAACAGATGAAAGTGCAGGAAATGACAAAACTAGGGGGCAGAAAAAGAGTGAGATGTTATGAGAATTGGAAACAGAATATCAAAAAGAGAAAAAGACAAGCGGGGGAAAAATACACTGATGTGAAAGGAAATCCTCAGCGACAGAGAGAAATAAAAATAACAAAAGATTGTCATGGCAAGTGCAAGTTTAGTTGTGCTAAGAAATTCAGTAGGGATGAGCAAGAAAGTATGTTCAATGAGTTTTGGAAACTAACAGACAATGAAAAGGCTCACTTTTATACAACAGAGAGAAATCAAAAGCAGCGTAAAAGAACAAAAATGAAAAGTCGAGGAAAAAAACTACTCATTTATCTCATCATATCATGATGAGATCATCATACTCATCATATTGCTTCCAAACTTATTAATTACAAGAAAACTTTACAGGGTCTGGATATCGAATATCTGAAACATAATCCTCCATCGTGTTCATGTTCTTCTCCGCCCTATAACTATAGTCCTGCTAGACACGTTATTACTGGTAACGTAAATATAGTTAATAATGAGGACCTTAGATCACTAATTTTAAAAGGTCCTGAATTTAGGGAACCCCGATCCTTCAACTGGCGTCGGAATTTCATAAATATTATGGATTCTGTAGAGGACTACGCCAGGCGATGGGCCAGACATGAAAAAGACGACCTTGACACTTTGTCAGATTGGATTAAATGTATCAGATGTATGTTAAAATCGCGCATTAAAAGATTGAGGGGCAATATGAGAATCATCTATCCTTCTGTATTCAATAATCCAGAAGTGAAAAAAGAATTAGATTACATGATCAGTACGTACTTGTCCCTGCTGACAAAGCAGGTAACAACATTGTCTTTGTTTGTAAGGCTCATTATATTAAATGTATTTTAGAGGAACTTGGATTTAATTCTACAAGTGGTAATCCAACTTATACTCATAGTTCCATTTCTAAGGAAGAAATTCTTCAAAATCATATGTCAGTTTTGAATATTTTTAATATTCCAAACAACCAAAATGAATTTGAATTACCATATTTATATTGGATTCCGAAACTTCATAAAAATCATTACAAACAAAGATACATATCGGGTTCCAGTAAATGTTCAACCAAGCATCTTTCTTTACTCCTCACTAAGATATGAACAGTGGTGAAGGAGAAACTTCATGAGTACTGTGCAACACTATATTCGAAAAGTGGTGTAAATCAGATGTGGATACTTAAATATTCCAACTTTGGAAAATTTGAAATCACAAGATTTTACTAAAATCAACAGCTTAAAAACTTACAACTTTTCAACTTTACACACAACCATTCCCCACGATAGATTAAAGTCCAGGCTTTTTGATATCACTGACAGCTGCTTTTTCAATGAAAATGGAACTCGTAAATATACTTACTTTGTCATTGGTCATTTGCAAAATTATTTTGTTAAAAAACATTTTGATTGTACACACAAGTACTCTGAAGTTGACATTAAAGAGATGCTTGAGTTTGTGATTGACAATATCTATGTGGTTTTTGGAGACCAGGTCTTCCAACAATCTGTTGGATTTCCCATGGGTACCAATTGCGCCCTGTTATTAGCAGACCTTTTTTTGTATTCATATGAAACAGAATTTGTCCAAAATCTTGTACACGAAAAGAAGAAAACACTTGCTATGGCCTTCAACTCGACATTTAGATATATCGACGACGTATTGTCAATTAACAATGGCTATTTCCATTCTTATGTCAATAAGATATATCCTGGTGAGCTTGAGATAAAAGATACCACAGAGTCTGACACATCTGTTTCATATTTCGATATTTTACTTGAAAAATACGTTAATGGTAATCTAACAACCAAGCTTTATGATAAACGTGATGTATTTAACTTTTCAATCGTCAACTTCCCTTACTTATGCAGCAATATACCTTCATCACCTGCATACGGGGTATATATCTCTCAGTTGATTCGATACGCAAGAGCATGCTCTACGTGTGTACAATTTCTAAAACAAGGTAAATTATTGACAAACAAGTTGATGATACAAGAATATCAGTTGTCTCGTTTAAAGTCATCATTTCGTAAGTTCTATGGTCGATACAATGACCTTGTCAGCAAATACAATTTATCATTGAGTCAAATGCTGACTGACGTTTTTCATACCAATTGTTAGGCCATTATTTACACACTGAATTGTCGACGGATTTTTCCGTTATTTCCCGATCATGACAAGGAGCATGCGCCGGGTGTGGCTGGTCGGCGGGGGATGCCCACTCCTCCATGGCACCTGATCCCACCTCTGATGTTTGGAGGTCCGTGTTTGCTCTGCTCCTATTTTGTATTGTTTAATGGACTTTTGAGCTTGAATACTGTTCGTTATCTCCATATATTTCATTAGATATTTCTTCATCAAAGATGAAGTGAAAAGCAGAGTATGTAAAAAAAATTCTATTTGGGAACTCTTCATATTAGTCAGAAGAGAGTCGAAAATTACCATAAAAAGGAAGCACAGAGTGTTTTTATTGATAGACGAGGGACACACACAAAAGGGTCCATTCCAGAGGAAACAAAGGCATATATAAGAGATCATATAAACTCATTTCCTAGAATACCATTCCATTCTTGTCGAAGTACTACCAAAAGAGAATACCTTGAACCCGAGCTTACGCTGTCCATGATGTACAATTTATATGAAGAAAAATGTCAGGAAGAATCTGTTGTCCCTGCAAAGTCTCATTTAAACAGAAAAATATTTAACACTGAATTCAATTTAGATTTTCACGTCCCAAAGAAAGACAGGTGCGATATTTGAATGGAAATTGACGCACAGGAAAAAGCAAAGACCTTGAATGAACAACTACAGCAGAAATATAACCTTCACTTAAGGGCAAAAAAGAAACCCAGGAAGAAAGAGATAGCGACCGAAAACTCGTTGATGATACAAAAGCGGTAACCTGTTGTGATTTACAAAATGTCTTGACATTCCCCAGGGCCTATATCTTTAAAAAAAAAATTTATGAATGGAAGTTGAATGTATATAACCTTACAGCACATTGTGCAACACCGAAAAAGAAAAAGGCTTACTCTGCTGTGTGGCCTGAAAGTGTTGCGGGACGAGGAGGGAATGATATAGCAAGTGCTTTTGTTGTTATTTTAAATTGTGTCTTGCAAGAAAATCTTGAGTTTGAAAAATTGGTTCTGTGGTCAGATTTTTGTGTGGCTCAGAATCGAAATTCAATGATGACACTTGCTCTTAAGAAGTTTATGGAAGACCATCCCAGCATCAAACAAATAGAGCAAAAATTCTGTACCCCGGGGCATTCCTCAATTCAAGAAGTAGATAATATCCACAGTCATATTGAGAAAATGTTGAAGATATCGGAGATATATAGTCCTGTTAACCTTGTGCGAGTACTGAAAAAAAGTTCGACCAAAGAGCTCTGCAGTTTTGCAGTTTATGAAAGAAATTAAAGTTCTTTGACTATGGAAATGCTAACATGTGACTTAGGTACACACAATTACCATTCACTAAGGTAAAATATCTCGTGCTTGAGAACAAACTCTGTTTCAAAGACACATTGATTTCGATTCGTGGAGTCGAAAAAAGGGATTCAAGTCTCTGCAGATAGCGCACGACTTCCTGTCATCAAACAATGTAGAAAAACACCAAAACTTTCCACCGAAAAGAAAAATTATTTTATATCAATGCTTAAATTCATGCTCCAACAAGACAGGGAGTATTTTGAAATTGCATGTCGATTGCCTAAAATTTAAAAAAAAAAAAAAAAAAAAAAAAGTAAATGTGTAAAATTAGTCAATGATGTTCAAAAATGCTTTTTTGTGTCATTCATGTTCTTGAGGTTTTCATATAGCTTTCAATACTGATTGGAATGTATGATGCTGTTCTAACACAGTACTGTTCAAATGAATGAAACTGTGGGAATAAAATTTTGGACTGTGTTTAAGTTTTTTAAAAACATTTAAAGTTACCTGCATTAATGAAAATGTAAATTGTTTTTCGAATGAAATTTTATTGTATCATTTTTTTATCTTTTAATTTCATTTGTTTTTGTTATTTTTTTCTATACAGGTAGTATATTTGTTCTAAATATAATTCCTTGGATTTTGTTTGTCAATTTACATATCAAAGTTTGTATGTCGTACATAATTATACTTAACTATTTTCATTAAAGATTCAATAAAATGCATAATCAATTCCTATATGATTTTTTTTTTCAAATCGCCTTTTAAAAATAAACACATTTATCTATTTTTATCAATTCTAAATGTTCTATCTCCAAACTCACTATAATTCTTTCAGAAACTTCAAATAAATTCATTTAAAATATTCTCTGTCCATTTTTCATTTCAGATTTTAGATAATACTACTTCGATTTGAACACAAATGTATTTTTTAAAAACAATACCACAAATTATTAACATGTGCCAAATTTTGAAATTCAAAAGTTTAACATACGGAAGATTTTGATCTCTGAATTTCAACATCGTTTTCCCAAAATTTCACAAAAATGTGATAGAACCTCATGATTCTCAGGCGACGATATGAATTTTGTATTGTTCCAATTGACTTTTGAGCTTGATTACTGTTCGTTATCTTCATAATTCATACACTAAGTCAATGACTTTCAAACTATCATCGATAACCTCAGATCTTTTTTGATATAAAAAATAAAATAAACCGATCATAAGAATGTTCGTTTGTAAATGCAATTTACCGTTGCGTTGTATTTTGTATGACATATTTCATACCATTTGTTAGTTCCTTGTTTTGTTTTTTTTACTAATTTGACTACGGAATATTCCGTTTACCTGATCAATTCGTAGGATTCACGGCGGGCGTGACCGGTCGACAGGGGAAGCTTACTCCTCCTAGGCACCTGATCTCACTTTGGTGTTTCAATGGGATCCGCATTTTTGATGTGTTTACGACTTGTTTTGTTTACTGGATTTATGAGATCGATCACTGTTCGTTAATCGCACGCGTGGCGCAGTGGTTAGAGCGTTCGCTCTAGAGTTGCGGAGTAAGGAGATGATCCTTATGTCGCGGGTTCGAATCCCACTGTGGGACGTGGAGACCGGTCCTTCGGATGAGACCCTATAAACCGGGGTCCCAAGTCGCAGTAGGTGCCGGCACGAAAAGGATCCCTCACTGCTCAATGGCCCTGAGTGCCGAGTATAGGTCAAAATTTGCAGCTCTCCACCGGCAAGTAGTGGCGTCTCCATATGAGTGAAACATTCTCGAGAGAGACTTTAACAATAAACAAACAACTAGTATTAATTGTAACGGGGACCGTTACAGATGTTCCCCCAAACGCTCCCCAACTTCCTTTTTGTGTCTTATTCCCTGTAAGCTTCATTAAATAAAATTAGTATACTGGGTTTTTTTTTACGCATTACACTCGCGCACACGGGCATGCATGTACAAAATGACCATGTCAACTTGTCTACACTTTTAATACATCTTTATATTCACATTTCATCAGAAGATAAAAAAAAGTCGGTTATATAAAGTATATCTGTCATTTTACGCATTGCACGCGCGCGCACGTGCATGCATGTCCATGATGACCATGTCATCTTGTCAACACTATTAATATATCTACATATTTTGAGGATCAAAGCATTTCATCAAAAAGTATAAAAGTTACAGCTATATCAAGTATATTGGTAATTTTAGCATTGCATGCGCGCACACGTGCATGTGCATGTTGACAATATCGTCTTGTCTACATTTATAATATGTCTATATATTCTGAGTATCAAAGCATTTCATCAAAAAATGTAAAAGTTATGGTTATATCAAGCTTTAAGTATATTCGTAATTTTACTCACTGCACGCGTACACACGTGCATGCATGTGTGCGCTGACCATGTCATCTTGTCTACACTTCTCATATATCTTTATATTCTGAGTTTCAAATCAATTCATCAAAAAATGTACAAGTTAAGTCTGTATCAATTGTATTGGTTATTTCAATCATTGCACACGCGCGCACGTGCATGCATGTGCATGCTGACCATGTCATCTTGTCAACACTATTAATATATCCTTATATTTTGAGTATCAACGTATTTCATCAAAAGATATGAAAGTTTTGGCTAAATCGATTATATTGGTCATTTTACTCATTGTACGCGAACGCACGTGCATGCAAGTGCACGCATGTATGCGCTGATCATGTCATCTTGTGTATACTTCTAATATATATTTATATTCTGAGTTTCGAAGCAATTCATCAAAAAATGTAGAAGTTAAGTCTATATCATTTGTATTGGTTATTTCAATCATTGCGCATGCGCGCACGTGCATGCATGTGCATTCTGACCATGTCATCTTGTCTACACTATTAATATATCCTGATATCCTGAGTATCAAAGCATTTCGTCAAAAGATATGAAAGTTTTGGCTATATCAAGTATATTGGTCATTTTACTCATTGCACGTGCATGCACGTGCGCACAAAATGACCTTCGTTCCGCAAATCTTCATAACATTCCTATTAACCCTAAAAAGGTTTCACCTCAATCGGATGTGTAGTTTCGGAGATCACTCACGGACAAAAAAGTACCCAGGAAGAAAAAGAAGAAGAAACAGAGTAAAAACAATATGTTCCCAAACTTCGTTTGGGGAACATAATAAACACTATTCGTTATCGTTGCGATAAACTTCAGAGTTTTTCACTGAAGAGTGTTGTTTTAATTTCAATAAACGTGAGCTTTTGATATTTGGTATTTTAAGAATTTCATTACTTTGCAGACAAAATTATCAGTGTTTTTTCAAATGTATAAACACATAAATAAATAGACCTATAAGATAACTTTATTTTTATCGCAAAAATTGGAGATTTTTTTTTATTGAAACTTTCACTAATTTGTTCTCGTTCAAAATGTTGCAAATATATATATATATATATATATATATATATATATATATATATATATATATATATATATATATATATATATATATATATATATATATATATATATATATATATATATATATATAAAAGACCCCAATACAATTAACCTCAATTTATCAATCGCAAAATTCTATTGTTGCTAATATTATCTTGTTTCCAAATACAGCATTCGTCGAACTTTGATTAATATGTTTCTTCCAATTGTTCGGTCATTAGTTTCATACTAATGGATATTTCTGTTTACCTGATCAATACAGAGGGCTAACCATGAGTGTAACCAGTCGACAAGAGATGCTTGTTCCTCTTAGTTACCTGATCTCACCTCAATACGCAAGAGCATGTTCTACGAACGTACAATTTTTAAAACGAGGCAGGCCAATGATAAATAAGTTGATGATACAAAGTATCACCAGTCATGTTTGAAGTTAACATTTCGATAAGACCATGGTCGATACGACCTTGTTTACAAATACATTGTGTCTTTAGGTTGAATCTTGACTAACATCTTTTATACAAATTGATTAGCCATTATTTTTGTACTGAATTGTCTACTGATCTCTTCGTTGATCCGATCATTACAAGAGGCACATGTTGGGTGTGACAAGTCGACAGGGGATGCTTACATCTCCATGGCACCTGATCCCACCTCTGATAGTTTTAGAGGTGTGTGTTTGCTCTGCTCACAACTTTTATTGTTTATTTAGACATTGAGCATGAGCATAGTTTTGTTATCTTCAGATTTCGCACTGTAGTCTCCGATCCGTCTTTATTCCGGTTCTCAATTTGTAGTGTTAATAGGTATATTAAGATCTGTTTATCACTGTTCTTTATAATAATATTTTTTTTCCATTTTGTATGTTTCATTGAAGCCAATGATTACTTTTGTGCATATCTTTCTTTAAAAACAAACCAAAATTTTCCATTTTTCTGTATGAAAATCGATATACCAAACTACAGAAAGGTAAAAGAGTGAAAGTAGTTTCTTTAAAGTTAATATTTCACATCAAGGAAAATCTAGTATGATGAGATTGTTTATGTGTATAATTATGTACTTACTCAATACACACACAGGCTTGGTGCGTTTGGTTACCGAAAGCCAAATACTTGTGCATACTAATCGACCTGGTTATAGCTCCTCTGTCTGAAGGAGAATAATTCTCGGGGTTTAATCTTTTTCAATTTTATTGTTTTACGTAGCAATGATGCCTACTACAACCAAGAAAGGCGGGAAAGGCGGGAAACCATGAAGAGAAGGTGTAATAAGATTTTTATAGAAGAACAGGAGCATGTCACCATGAAAAGGATAATTTGAATAACTTTCATCCATTAACTTCATAGAATGTTACTTTATTACTGTCAATATCGCTTAATTACAACTTATATTATTCCATTGTCAGACGATTGTAGATGCCTTGTTTATTAAATTATTAAATACATACAAATGTTAAACAAGTTTATGATAATATTCAATTATGGATTTCGTGTAGGTTCATATATGTGGGTTATAAGGACACATGTCAAGTGATAATGACCGGAGACACAGAAAGTCAGAGCGATCAAACTTGCGAGGTCGCTATCATTTTCTGTGTCTGAGAACAATATCACTTGACATGCATATGGGTCCTTATAACCACATATTGGCCGTTCAATGAAGTCCCTTATAATTTTATTATATTTCACTCAAAAAAATAAGCTGACACAGTCATAGCTGTAAATGTACCGAACTATATGTTTGATGAAGTCATGTAACGGTAGAAAGACTGCTTCTAATATCATGCATTACGTCACATTATGTTACGTAGTTTGGCATGACAGTTTACGGCGAGACGGTGAGCCGTGCGATATCATATTCCGCGGACGCGCTTTCGCGTCAATATCACAAAAGGAGGAATATCACATGACGGCCTTTCAGTCAATGCAATTAAAGAAAATAATCCTATTATATTTTTATTTATACTGAAAGGAAAAAGAAACGCAAGGTAAACGTTTGAGGTGATTTAGAGTTATTCAATTTTTTTTTCAATTTTGTTATATAACATTTCAATATATCTTTATCAACAAGTTACCAAAATCCCACCACATTTTGACCTTTAATTCATGAGTTATCGAAACACATTCGATGGTAACCCCTCTCGCCCTGGTCATCGACTTCATGCCATCATCTCGTATTGGGAAGAAAATCACAAAAAGTCTGGGAGCTCGCAGAACAAATTTGTACTATCAGTTTCTGGGTGACTGTCTACTGTAGCAATTGCGGTAAGATGAATACCCGTCACGGTCGGTCGGCAATCCTTCCAGTTCCTCTCAGACGACAAAGACGCTCTATGGTTGAACATTCACAATGAACTGTACACAGGCCCACTAATGATTTGAATTCAAGGCATGTGGTCTTGATTAACTAATTCAAAGGTTATAGGGTAGAACCGGTTTTAGAAATAAAATAATCAGTAAACAGGAAATTGCTTTTTCTTTTGAATACATGTACCATGAAAAAATGTGTTTCCATACCTTTTTGATAGATTTTTTTATGATTTTAAATGGAAAGGATGGAAAAAGGGGTTAAAAAGTATATATGCTACTTAATTTTCTATTTTGTGATAATTTACGGCAAAGTTTGGAGCTCAGTATCGACTATTTTTCCAAAGTCGCCTAATAACATGGCAGAAAAAATGTGTAATATCTCAACAATGACAAGTATATGTTTAACTTATATGGCTATTGCTATTATTGCCCACAATAACATGAACAATTGCCCAATCATTAAATGAATAGATATGGATGTTGGCCTACTACAATTTTACATTTTACTTCGAATGCGTTGTGCAGGTCAATCTACGACTGCAACTGCAAAAAAAACAATTGAAAATAGTTTAATGTTTTTTATTTATATATTTTTAAAAAGAAATCCACATGACATCTGTATTCACTGATAAACAGACGCAAATAGCCTTCAAAATGGTTTTGAGAAACCTAGAATTTTACGTTTATTTTAAAATTGTTTATAAATGTAAGCATGGAAATAATGGATAATAATGAATATATTGTTTATTATTGTGTTTTTTCTGATTGCGAGTAGATTAGGTTTTTCAAGCAAAGAATTCCTTTACTATTTGCAGTTACCATAATGAAGGTCAATTCATTCAGCTGATTCAGTCGGTTATGTCACATTGGTACCTCTTTAAGCATGTAAATTTAGCCGGACGTCAGAAAATACACTTCCTATTCAAGCAATTTTAATACATAACTGCAGAAAATAATGTCATAACAAATATTTATTGAAGTTTGAATAAATTCTAAAGTACATTTACAATGGGGAAAACTGAAACTTAACATTGTTTTTTCTCCCTTCACATCTACACTTCCTTGAATAATGAACCTTATCCATAAACAGTTTCGCTGTAGTCTCACTAAATCTCTCCAGAAATACTTTGACTCCTCGGGTATTATAATTTGCAGTACACCGAAAAAAGAAGGTTCCGTACACATTAGTAGGGGTGTGTACAGCAACCTGTTGTATCGTTGCCCTTACTCCTCTAAGCTTAATTCCCTCAGCCGTACTATCATTGTACTATAGTAATTGTAAGAAACTCTTATTTGCTTTAAATAGCGGAAGACGGTGTGTTTACCTCTCCTGAATTTCTAATGGTATGACTTGATGTGTTAATTCGTCGTCATCCTTCTGAATTTTTTCAACTTCAGTATATTTATTATCATTATTTTTATTTTTTCCTCTATTGTTGCCGGTTTTCTGATAAGCTTAAACTAGATCAAATGATCAAGGTATAAAACATCTTATAAACTGGGTGTTTCTATTTTAAGTTTCCAAAAAGCTTACAAATATTGTGTTTTTAAAATTTCTGTGAAACAAAAATAGTGATGACGCCACACTAGTCAGTATATACTGGGCATTTCTTGAACAGATACCTCAGCTGCTATTGTTATAGTGACATCATAATGAGTATAATGTGACAATGCCTTATATGAAAATCTATAGATTATTAGGACATGGATTTTTAAGATATTTCTCAATTACTGATATAAAAAATAATAAAACAAGTATAGCCTTTTGATTCGGTACATTCCCGAGAAAAACAAGGAAAATGGTGTACATCTGATCGATTTTAATTACGGAAATGTTTTTTTTTTTGGGGGGGGGGCGGGGTGTGCCATCATTTTAGAGTTTTCTATTATTTTCTATTAGGGAGTATTTATCGATGTTGTCATATGGTAATTAAATATAGCGCTGTCGACGTAAATTCAAAAGACACAACCATCAATAAAAATGGATTTTTTCAAAGCACTCTCATAAACATATCGACATCTTACCAGCATACAAATGAAGAACATTGTTCACTTTTATATTACCTGATTCATATTGTGACAATAAAATACTCAAGAAATGCATATTTATTTGTAAACTTTGGAAAGAGCATAAATTAAGCGAAAAAAACATTGAAAGAAATGATGGGAAGACAAAAACATTTTTTCAAAGAAAAAAAAATATAGTTAAGTCTGAGAAAGAACCAGTGTTTATTGTTAACAGATTACGTTTGATGTAAAGCCATGTCTGTCATTGTTTGCATAGATTTCCTTAACAATTCAACAAAACAAATTCACAGACCTATTAAAGTCAGCTAACTTAATGCATAATAATGCTTACGAAACTCAAAAGTTTATGATATCATGCGATACAACAGAATACATAGTAAATTACTGAATACTTACAATGATAAAGGAAATATAGAGTTAACGAACGGTATTCATAATACTGGTACGTAAATAATGGCTTTTAAAACGATTAGTATGAAAAACTAAATGATAGATTGTATTTGCTGACAAGGTCATTGTATCGACCATAGAACTTACGAAATGATGACTTTAAACGAGACTGTTGATATTCTTGTTTCTTCAACTTGTTTGTCAATAACGTACCTCGTTGTAGAAATTGTTGATACAAAGAGCATACTCTTGCGTATCGAATCAACTGAGAGATATACAGCCCATATGCATGTGATAAGGGTATATTGCTGCATAAGTAAGGCAAGTTGACGATTAAAAAGTTAAAGTCATCACGTTTATCATAAAACTTTGTTGTTAGATTACCCTTAATGTCTTTTTCTAGTAAAATATCCAAATATGAAACAGACGTGTCAGACTCTGTGGTATCTTTTATTTCAAGCTCACTGGGATATATCGTGTCCACATATGAATGGAAATAATTATTGTTAATTGATAATATGTCGTCAATATATCTAAATGTCGAATTGAAGTCCACAGCAAGAGATTTCTTTTTCTCATGTATATGATTTTGAATAAATTCTGCTTCATATGAATACCAAAAAAGGTCTGCTAACAACGGGGCGCAATTGGTACCCACTGAAATTCCAACAGATCGTTGGAAGACCTGGTATCCAAAAACCACATAGATATTGTCAAACAGAAACTGAAGCATCTTTTAAATATCAACTTCGAGGTACTTGTGTGTACAATCAGAATGTTTTTGTAAATGACCAATAACAAGGTAAGTTAATTTACAAGTTCCATTTTTATTGAAAAAACAGCTGTCAATGATGTCAAAAACCTGGAGTTTAATTTATCGTGGAGAATGTGTGTATACAGAGTTGAAAAGTCGTAAGTTTTTAGCTCTACTGGTCAGAGACCAGAAGAGCTTATGCGATAGTAAGGTGTCCGTCGTTCGTCCCTCTGTCTGTCTGTCTGTCCGTCCGTCTGTAAACAGTTTTTCAAAACGCTACTTCTCCTACAGTTTTGATCTGATTCCAATATAACTTGGCACACAAGTAGACTACACTAAGATACATAATTCTGTGTATCGGTTTTTGATTTCGATGAACGGTGTTGCCTTAGTTACTAAAAAAAAATAGAGATTTCTGGGAAGCACTTTCAAAACGCTACTCCTCCAACAGTTTTGAAATGATTTTAATATAATTTAATTTTGTTTGTATTCTAGCCTCTGATTGGTTAATATCCAAAAAGGAACACAAATTATTTCTGTATAACCTGGTTTGGTATGGGGACACACACCCTTGACAACCAGCTGAATCATCTGTATCCATACAATCCTCTCATTTCCAGTCCTCGGGATTCATGGAAAATTCCAGATTTAATAAATGTACCTTTAATTTCAAACGATAGTTCGATCTTACCACATGTAACCAAACAACATGGCTGCTAAGCCTATGTATCAGTTTTACCTCCCCTCGATTCCCATCACTTCCGTTACTACGGTTGTATTATTGAGCGGCAAATTTGAACTAATAAAAAGTAACGAAATTTTACACCCATAGTTATTTAATGATTTTAAAATTAAATTATAAGGAATGACTCTAATTCTTGGCCAAATTATTCGAGTATAACCTGGTTTGGGTCAGTTTACGCTGTTTTATAATCCGCTTCGCGGATTATAAAGCGTTAACTGACCAAACCAGGTTATACTCGAATAATTTGGCCAAGAATTAGAGTCATTCCTAAAATAACTTAGCACACAAGTAGACTATACTTAGATACATAATTCCGTATATCGGTTTTTGATTTCGATGAACGATGTTGCCACTGTTACTAAAAATGGAAATTTCCTTGAAATACTTTCAAAACGCTACTTCTCCTACAGTATTGATCTGATTTCATGATAACTTGGCACACAAGTAGACTACACTAAGATACATAATTCTGTGTATCGATTTTTGATTTCGAAGAACGGTGTTGCCATGGTTACTAAAAATAGAAATTTCTGTGAAACTCTTTAGAACCCAACTCCTCCTACAGTTTTGGTCTGATTTCAGTATAATTTGGCACACCAGTAGATTATACAAAGATACATAATTCTGTGCATCGGTTTTTGATTTCGATGAACGGTGTTGCCACTGTTACTAAAAATAGAAATTTCTTGAAATACTTTCAAAACGCTACTCCTCCTATAGTTTTGATCTGATTTCATTATAACTTGGCACACAAGTAAACTTGACTATGATACATAATTCTGTGTATCGATCTTTGATTTCAATGAATGGTGTTGCTTTGGTTACTAAAAATAGAAATTTCGGTGAAATTCTTTAGAACCCTACTCCTCCTACAGTTTTGGTCTGATTTCAGTACATGTATAAATTGGCACACAAGTAGACTATACTAAGATACATAATTCTGTGTATCGGTAATTGATTTCAATGAACGGTGTTGCCATTGTTACTAAAAATAGAAATTTCCATGAAATACTTTCAAAATGCTACTCCTCCTACAGTTTTGATCTTATTTCAGTATAACTTGGCACACAAGTAGACTACACTATGATACAAAATTGTCTCTTGTTTATTTATTTATTTTTTTTTTTTTTTTTTTTTGATTTTGCTGAATGATGTTGTCATGGCTACTAAAATTGAAATTTCTGTAAAATTCTTTTAAAAGGCTACTCCTCCTACAGATTTAGTCTGATTGCAATAAATCTTAAGAATATAAAAATCTCAATAAAACAAAAAGAGACTACACCAAGGATCATTATTCTATGTATTGCTTTTGCAAAGTTTCAAGTCCAAGTGCTACTTTTAGGTACAAACCAGTAGAGCTACAGTCTCATCAGAGATTTCTGGTTATGTTATTGATTTTGGTAAAATTTTGTGATTTCGCCCGCGTGGCGCAGTGGTTAGAGTGTCTGCTCTAGAGTCGCGAAGTAAGGAGTTGATCCTTACGTCGCGGGTTCAAATCCCACAGTGGGACGTGGAGACCGGTCCTTCGAATGAGACCGTATAGACCGAGATCCTGTGTCGCAGTAGGTGCTGGCTAGATAGAATGTTCTATCGTTAAAATGATAAATGTCCTACGGACCTAACTCAGTGCATTTACTATGAAAAATCCCGAGAGTTCAGAATGTCAACATGCATGGTGTGTAAATTTAAAACGAGTAAAAAACGTTGGTGAAAAAGTGTTGAAGTTTTCCATTATATGGATTAAATTTTTAGATGAAAGGTATTTACAGTCTCAAAAAGGTTTGTTATGATTAATTTGACTGTTATTTTCAATGCAACTTCATTAATTTCCTCCTAAATCGTTTCGGAGCGATTCTGCAATTTTCTGCTACATTACGGGTATATGGGAGGCATTCTAACTGTGGTGAGGGCCTGTCCCGAGACACAGTTAGATTAATCTAACTAGGTGCTGGCACGAAAAAGATCCCTCACTACTCAATGGCCGTAAGTGCCGAGTATAGGACAAAATTTGCAGCTCTCCACTGGCAAGAGGTGGCGTCTCCATATGAGTAAAAAATTCTCGAGAGGGACGTTAAACAACATACAATCAAACAATCAAATTTTCCAAAAGTTCCTTGGAATTTTCAAGTATCCACATCTGATTTACATCACTTCTCGAATATGTTGTTGCACAGTACTTTTGAAGTTTCTCCTTCACTGAGAATCCACACCTGATTTACACTACTTCTAGAATACGTTGTAGCACAGTACGTCTCCTTTACGGCAGTTAATATTCTTGTAAGGAGTAAAGATAAGGTCTTAAATGAGCATTTACTGGACCAAGCAATGTATTTATGTTTGTGAGGATTTATATGAAGTTTAGAAATCCAGTATAAGTAGGATAGATGGAACTCACATTGGTTCACAAGAATGTTAAACGTTTTGTTTGTAAGTTTGTTTAACGTCCCTTCGAGAATTTTTCACCCATATTTAGACGCCACTACATGTACTTGGCGGTGGAGGGCTGCAAATTTAGACATGTACTCGGCACTTACATGTAAGGCCTTTGAGCAGCGAGGGATCTTTTTCCTGCCAGCACTTATTGCGACGGGTCTACGGCTTTTCACGGTCTCATCTGAAGGACCGGTCTCCACGTCCAGCAGTGGGATTCGAACCAGCGATATAAGAACCAACGCCTTACTCTGCGATTCTACAGCAAACGCTCTAACCGTTGTGCCACGCGGGCAACTAATATTAAAAGTATTAAACACTGAAATGTGATTTCGAAGAATTTCATCATAAGGAAAGTGATCTGTGAGTATTAGTTGGATTTCCAGACATAAAATTAAAATCAAGTTCTAAAATACAGTCATAATAATGAGCCTTACAAACAAAGACGATATTGTTACAAAACTCCATAGCATATCGTTCAGGTAGTCTTTATAATTCTTGTATCACCTCCGATTTAGAGAAAAAAAGAGGGGTTGGTGGTCCGCATATTGCCTTTTAACTTTCATATATATACGATTCTTTAATGTTTCTAAATCATGTTTCTAATCACATAATCCACAAAAATACATTTTTAAAGCTCGAGTCTTGTTCCTCATTAATATTAAGCTTTTATTGCCTACATTACTCACTCATTTATTTATATTTGCTTATTTCATAATTTTTCAACTGTCAATTTTGAAAATGAGGATTTTTTTTCTTTTGTATGTATATTTTTATCAATCTTCCATTAAACAGTATTGTTTGTATGCATTGTCTTCAAACTAACCTAATTAGGAATGAGTAATTAGTGTTTGGACATATACATGTATCGAATAATTTTTAATCAAGCCTTTGCATAGCGGTTGATAAACATTTGTTAAAGGATTCTTACTAATATTTGGTATGATTAATTCGAAATCTACAAAGCATACACATTTTGTTTTAGAATTTTAATTGGGAACAGTATAAATATAAACAATCTAAAATCCTATTTATTTACCTATTTTGGAGTATTTAAAGGACACAGATTGCATTCTCGTTATTTAATCTTGATTTTTTTCAGCGATTTGCCAAAGCATGAACATTTGGATTAAGGTTTCCTTCTTACTTTTGATAAGTATTCATGAAGGTAAATAATGACAAACTTTAATTTATTGGAAATAAAGATAAATCACGGAGAGGTCTTATATAGGCAATATACATTACTGCATTACACGTGGGAGAGTGTGCCGGACTGTGTTATCGTGTTTATTGTGTCCAAGCCTTTTTTGTGTAATTCACAATAAAATATTGAAATGAAATAAATGTAAATAATGAGAAATATGCAATTTTCAAAAGCATTCTGAGATAGGACTAAAACTAAATACGAACTGTCAATAATTATTGCACGTTATGTAATGAAGTTTTGAAGATACATGTTTACAGTATTTTCCAGAGATGTTTTCGACTCCTCTCTAGACTTAATGGATGTTGGAGTTACTAATCCGAATTCATCTATCTGGATAAGTCCCCAACCTGCATTACACGTGGGAGAGTGTGCCGGACTGTGTTTCCTGGATATCACGTGTTTATCTTTGTCAGGTATATATATATATATATATATATATATATATATATATATATATATATATATATATATATATATATATATATATATATATATATATATATAATTTGAACATTTTTCTCCGTCTTCTAATTTAATATTAATTGAATGAAAGAAAAATGCTTCCATTAACGTATCTTTATTTTTTGGCAGTTGTACACCTACAGTTTTGCTAAAATAAAATATGAGGGATACTAGTATGAAAAAGGAAGATGCATTTAAATTTATCTTAAATCTAGGGCTGATTTTAAATAATGAGTGTTTTCCAAAAGTTGTTAGATTAAAAAATGTTGTTTTCCAATGTCGTTGATAACTTTTACTGTTCAATGGCCAAGATATGTATAAAAAAAAAATACAATAGGCCTTAAGGTGGTATGGGATACCAAACGAAACTTCTCCTACATATTTATATACCCAAATTAGGAGGATTTGAAATACCCCCACCTTTCAGTATGTTAAGTTGTAATTTTAATAATTTTTTTTATTTTAATGAGAAATACAAAAATGATTTTTTTTTTCTTGTATGATTCTTTTTCCGTAAGCTTAATATTATAGGCAGGCGTTTACTAATATAAAGTGCATATAAAAACAAAAATGACATGTGGAAAATATTTAATGCATTTAAATTTTTTTGAATTAAAAGATTCGAGCGGAAGAGCTATCCTTTATTTTCCAAGGGTTGAAAAAACCTGGGTGCTATTTCAGAAATGATGAGCAGTTTTTCCCAACCATAAGAAAATCGCACTTTGTAGTTTTCAGCTTCGAACTGTTTTGAAAACAATGCATGGACAATCGCTTTCCAGGACGTGTCTTGTTCAGAGCAATTGTATTCATCTAAATGTTTTGGGACTTTGTACAACAGCTAGCTGATTTGAAACCAAACAGTTACTTCTTGAATTAAATAACAAAGAAGTCCAGCTCTGGTTAACGTGATAATTGATTGGTGATAATTCAGCACAATGTGAAGTAATCGCACTTATCCATGCCTCACCGCACACAAGGTGCTGTACAGTTACTCAAACAATTGAAATACAGCTTTTGCTTAAAAGTGTTCAAAAGCAGCAATGTTGAAATTACCTTTTATAGGGGTTTGCTTTTTAAATGTCCGTTGTACAATTTTAAAGTAAATTCATATAAGATTTTTTTGTCTATTTTTACTTAAAATGCCGACTTGTGAGAACTTGCATTGAAATAGGCTTCAGAGTGTTCTTTTCAACGGGTGTATCCACAAATTTTGACCCGATAATAAGCACTGAATCCGGGATGTTTCGCGCCGATTCTGTTTCGCACGGAGATGGTTCGCGCCAGGATGATTCGCGCCGATTCGGGCGCGAAACATCTCATGTTTTATTTTAAATATTTCATCACATTTTCATCCGTTTTAAATTATTTATCAAATATGATATAAATATTTTGTGTGCTCAAATTCATGACTTAATAACATGCACTGCTATAGTTAACGGATTGTACGGTGCCCGTTTGCTCAGCGTGTCTGTTCAACAATTCAACAGTGTTTCATGAAGATTTAATTGTAATAAGTTGGAGATCAAAAGGTGAAAATTTAAGTTGATGTGTGGGTTGTCCAAGCCAGCAATAATTACTTAATTAGATGGCGGTATTATAATTATCTACTTATACGTAATTAGCACGGTGTTATAATAATTCATAATTATGCTATGTATGTATACTTCAAACACAGACAAATAATTTACGTCTCTGCTTCAAATATATAATCTTCTTAAATAAAAAAAAAATGTTCCAAAAATATCTATATTTACATATATTTAAAATCTAAAATTTTGTTAAATGAACTAAACTCAGTAGCACATTTATGTACTGGGAGTGAAACATCATGGGGCGAACCATCTCAGCGCGAAACAGAATGGGCGCGAAACATCACGGGGCGAACCATGCATAAGTGCGATACATCCCGTTACCTAAGCACTCATGCAAATCAAATCAATACTTCAAACGGAAATACGTCATAACGTGGAGGTATCCCATACTACCTGAAGAGAAAAATAAGTGATAAAAAATAATAAAAACAAAAAAGAAATAGAAATGAAAGAAAGAAAAGGGCATCAAATTATTAGAATTAATGGAATCAAGTGTTTGAGTTAAGATTTGAGAGAAAAAATATAACTCCTCTACCAATTAAAATCAAGTGGATATAAATTTTTAGGAAAGAAAATGAAAATTATGAAAGTTCCCTTTGAACATACATTGATGCTTTTAACTTGTTAGGAATATAAAAATGCTTTCAGCAACAGCTTACAACTGAATTGTAACAGCATAGAAACATCTACTTTGAAATCTTTTTAGAGCATTATTGATGAACCGCAAAATTCAACATTACTGACTACTGGGCGTTTTTTTATTAAGTGAACATTTTATAATACAGCAACTAATAAAATAGTTTCTTTTTTTTAAGAATAGCTTTAAAATATTCAAATCTCTATTTAATTGCAAAAAATTGCTATTTTGTCGAAATACGAGTACATGTACTCAATCAAAGAACGTAAAAATATGTGCAACTTATTTTTTCTCATAAGAAACTTATTTGAAAATGACCAATTGATAATTATCGGCCGCAGGAGAGGCCGATCTATTTGTGACTGTGTTAAAAAGTGTATATGTTGGAAATGGGGTGTTATTTCTTTATTAGTTCGGTAAAATAATTCTTAATGATAATATGTATAAAGATGCTTTGCGTCAATTTTACTTGTGACACATTGTGTTTAGAATCCGAGTGTTTATCAATACTTTTTGAATATCTTTGTATTTAAGATTGTCATAGAACTGATGCATTTTTCAAAAGAGAAATTACCACAAATATTAAGTTTAATTTGGATATCATGGCACCAGTATTTTTTAAACAATTAAAGAGAAATCAGAATTTTTTTTAAAAAGTTTTTTTTTCTTTAAGGGTTATAATATATTGATGGGAGAGAATCACCCAGACCTGATAGCAGCTGATGGAGTCCAATATTTTTACAAAACAAACCTTCCTTTAACAAGTAGGTGGCAATTTTTGTAACTTTTAAATCAGAAATGTTACATTTCGTAAAATTAATCAGATCCGCTACACTATACTTGTGTGTGTGTGTGTGTGCAAAGAAATGTTTTCTGACAACTCCACCGAATCAAGAACGAGGTTCCAATGGGTAATCGCTTACATTGTTTACACTCTTTGCCAAGTATGGTCACTTAAAAATATATGTATCTCAAATTCACGTAAAAATAGATGGAACTCCAAGTTAATGCTTTCCTAGTTTAAACATGTAACAATTGCTTGTAATTGTACCTAAGAAGGCGTAATCGTGTTGCTCTGGAGAAAATAACTACCTCTCTGCCTTAACACCAGTTTTATTTAATCTAAAATACATGGGCATGCCTGCGTATTATTCTGATTATTTATAGTAACGTTTTATTCAAGGTACAACTCTGTCCGCAACAACTACAAAGAAAGTACCATCTGGTGCAAGAATCAACTGAACAGATAAACATCAGAAGAAACAACTGCTCAAATTCAACTCCTTGATTTTCTTTCTTCATTGGTATCCTAAGAGTAAACCTTTTATGTATTTAAAGATATCTTTCCTTTAACAAATCTTGGAGTGAAAGGTTTTATTATATGTAACAATCCATTTATTGTGATCGCAAAAGTGTTTTGAAATATAACACTTTATTACATTGGATTTCATAAAAGAAAATAAGATCCACCATTTTTTTTCATTATTACATTTTATGTTTGATAAGTAAAACAAGATATCAATGAACTCGAAATCATTTACATTAAACAAATAATTTACATTAAACAAACTTTAATAAAATTTTATTCATTTAATGAGCTAGTAAATAAACATAGTTGTTATTTGTAAGCGTTGGTGTAAAAGAACAAGTAAGTTGTGGGGCATTTGGAACATTAATTGATAAGGAATTTCATGAAAATTAACCGTAAATAGGGAAAAACGAGAAAATATTTACCTTTCACCTTCTAAAGTTTAATCAATGGCACCTTGTGTGATCCTGGCGTCATAGTGGGTCTTCTGATAAATACTTTAGTTTTTCTCAATACATTTTGTCGATTAAGATGGTAGTGTTGGCCAATACAACATTTTGTTCTTCTGGAGGTAATTAACAAAAATATGGATTACTTTTTAAAAATTTAAAAGCATACGCCTAGAAAACAGAGGAGAGGTATTGACTTCCTAGAGAAAACTACATCTGGACGTTACAGATTGAGATTAAAACAGTGTGTGTTTTTTTTTTTTTAATTTTAATTATCAATTATTTTAATGTGTTCCCGTTTAAACTTTTTTAACAATTCTAAATGTAGATTATTTTATTTATTTATTGGAGGACTGTGTTTTAATAACATGTATACAGACAAATAAAAGAAAAAAGTATGCTCTGTAGAAATTTTGGGAAGAAATTTTACCGAGTCCAAATATATTTCCTCATGCAAAAAGAAAAAGCAAACCAATGCATGATGAAAGACGAATTACTATTATTAAACAGTGAACAAAAGTAACAGGAATTGCGTTTTATAAAATATTTTATACTGAATTACCTAATATTGATTGCATTTCTACAACTGATCAGTGTGTCCTAAAGCTTAATGTCTTTTTTTTTCATTTCATCCTAACAAATTTTGGAACGAGGTATATTTACAACATCTATTCGTTCCTACTACTAGTACTTGTCCGTTCCATTTCGTGTCTAACTTTAAACTTCTTACATTTAAAAACGTCTGTATGGTAAATTTTTCATATAAGTGTTTATGACCCGAGAGTGCTTCATGACATGACCTTGAGCAAAGATCCGGTAAAATGGATATAAAATTTTCGAATTATTGTCCTTTGGGTTATAACTGTGTAATGTGGAGATTGAAAACACTTAAATGTGACTTTTTACTCATGATCTGAAATAAGGTCATTTGAACAGACCAGTATAAAGGTGAAAAAATGAAAATCCTGTATAATGCATAATTCTGTAATTTAGAGTGAAAAAAGGTACAGATAACGAACAGTGATCGATCCTAAATCTGTCATTATTCATTTATTGCCAAAAGCTTGTCTATGTCATAAAAATATATTGAAACTTTATTGAACAACATGTCGTTATGGATATTTCACAGAAATATGTCTGGCCGGAATAAATTTTGAATTCACGCAGATTTGCAATTTGAAAAATAAAATTAATTTACAGAAAAATGCATTAAGCTTGGCACATATGACTTGTCTAACCGTAGGTTTCTTAACAAGATATTTAAAGGAGCATATCACTTCTGCGCAATTATATTAAATTTCCAAAGACTGGATGTTAGACTATTTGAGAAATACTTTTATTTAACATTTTAACAAATATCATCTTTCTGAAAAAGTGTCAAATGACAATCGATATATCAAGCATGTCAGGGAGAACAATCACTTCTAGGGTTTGCATAATAGCTTTGATAGTCAAAATTATTCCAAAGGCGTAACTCTTTTTGCCTAGGGTCGTTCCGTACTTGGAGAGAATCTCCAATCATTAAGTATTGTTTCGTTGGATAAAAGGTATCCCAATCACCGCCGGATGACAATCTTATTGATGAAACATTCTTTGTGCTGCAATAGGAATAAGATATTGATATGAAATGTATTGAAAAGAAATGAAAATTTGATTTTAAAATACTTTTTAGACCTTTTTAGAGACTGATGATAAATATATTAGTGTAATGTACGTGTTCAGTGGTTTGTAGATACTTCTAAGTTTCATTTGCCCACTCATACCAGGTGAGATTCAATGAAAATGAATGGCAGGGCATTCTTACCCCAACTTTGCAAAGTTACTCCACAAGTCAATAGTAGCTTTGCTGATGTCTGTATCCAGCTGATTCCAGGTTTGGAAAGCTGTCCGGATTTGAGGACACGTGACACTGGGGTCTCCTGGACACGGAATTGATGTAAACAAAGGTGTTCCGAACAAGTAGTACAGTTCCGATGCATGAATAATACCTTGACTCAAAATAAGAAATTTAATCATCAAGATAAGAAAGAAAATTAGTATATTTCATTTTCTAAGGTAATTAAGTTTTTTTACCCATCCAGTCAGGCATTGGATAATTACTGGACCGGTAATTAAAATCATATAGCCATGTCTTTGTTCCTATTAGATTCAGTTTGGAGGCTAATTGTATGTGTGGTATGATGTAGCCATAATCAGACTTCAGCTAAAACATTGCAAAAAATACGATCATTTTGGGATATACAGGTAAAATTCTGAGAATAAATTCTTGAATTTAAAACACCTGACCGAAAATGATTTTAAAAGGGACAAAAACACGCTGAAAATTTTAAATGACTAAAACCTTCAGTTAAAAAGATTATATTTTAAAAGTTTCTTAAATAAAACAAGATGTGTTTGTGAAACACTGATGCCCCCCTATGGCAACTTATAGTGAAGAATAAACTTTCTCAAATGCAAATCAAATATGTTGGTACCTAAAGTAAGGTCTTGTCTCGAGGAATACACCTGTGAAATATATAAGTCCTAGCAGTAACCATTGAAAAGATATGGAAAAGGTTAAAGTTTTTCAAAAGCAAATCAAACATCAAAAGTTATGGCCAAGGTTAAAGTTTTCAAAAGTAGGTCAAACTCCAAGGTCAAAGTCAAAAGGTCAAAGTTGTTGGTATTTAAAGGAAGGAATTATTACAAGGATTACACAAGTGAATATGTATGTAAGTATGAAAGCCCTAGCTCCAATTGTTCAAAAGTTATGGCAAGGGTAAAGTTGGTTTAAGTTTTGCAAAATATGGTCAAACTCCAAGGTCAAGGTCAAAAGTTCAAATATGATGGTAGCCAGAGAAAGGTCTTGTCAAAAGGAATAAACATTTGAAATATGAAAATCATAACTCCAACCAATCAAAAGTTATGGGCAATGTTAAAGTTTTTGCAGACAAACAGACAAACAGTTAGACAGACAGTAGGACAGACAGGGCAAAAACTATATACCCTCGATTCTTTGATTACAAGGTCATAACAATATTTAATTGTATGGTTATATACATATGTTTACTTGCATATATGTCTGCACGTTTGCATGGTCATCACTACCTAATGGTGAATAGTAACATGTGACTGCAGATTTCACTTTATGTCCGTGAAGAAATCTTCTACTCCAATTATCTAATAAGGAATTGTAATACGTGACGTCATATCCTCCATTGGAATTGAATATATCCGGTATTTCATCTGCCGATTCATTTGGAACGAATCCTGTCATCACCCTAATATTTTTGTTAAAGTTTCCTTTATCAAGAAGGTTTTCAGGTACATCATGTATAAAATAACCATCCACTCTTGGTGCGAACGCCGCTATCATCTGTGGATGCTTCAAGTCATAAAAATGAAAAATAAATTTTTCTTCGAATTATTTTTTAAAAAAAAGTCTTCCTTTATTAATTTAACAGATTTTCATTTGATGCAAACCTTTGGGTATGTGTTAACAACATCATGTGCAGATTTTTGTCTCAAGCAATCAACCAGTGCCTGTGATGAGTTAACGGGACATTGTAACATCAAGGCCAGATTCCTCGTAGTCATCGTTATGGAATGTGGCGGTCTATAGATGGAAAACGGACTGAGAGCACAACCACTTTGGGGAATAAGTGCTTGAAACAAACCTGTAAGAGTTTTTTTATTGTTTGAATCTCGTTGTTTTAGCTAGATGTAGCTTTAAATGTTATAGAATGCATACTAGTAATTGTATTTTGTCTTTTAGTATATAAAAAGATACCAGTGTGGCCGTATGTTGTAATCCCAAATGATATTCAATCCAAATATATTGTAGGATGGATGACTTAACATTCATTAATAATAATTTTGTATCATTAGTTAACTATCATTTAAATTAAGAAATATAACGTGTCATTTTAAAACTTATATCGGGATGTATAAACGGGTTAGTCAAGTGATCGAATCCTATAGTGCGGGCTTTATAGTAGATTTGATCACGTACCAACTCGTATTTACATCCCGATAAAAGTTTTAAAATGATACCTTATTACTTATTTTTACATCTGTAACTGATATGTAACAGATATTTGGGTACTATAGTTTTAAAACCATGAAATAATTGGGGCTTTTTTTAAACCTCAACAGTGTCAATCGACAATTCTCGGCTGACTCCGCTACGCTCCATACGAACCTCTTATGTGATTGGTGGAGAAATATGCATCAAATCGATACATTTCTCCGCCGGAAACTACCTTGTAACTCATTTCATATTTCGCTCTGCATATATTAAAGTTCTTCAAAAACTTTTTTAACTTGTCTGATCATTCCTTGTAGATTGGTTCTGATTACAACCTTATGTTATTAGTCTTTGAAAGCAAAGCCATACTGTTGGGCGTGTCACAAAGTAAATCAGATTTCAAAGTATTATAAAAACATTTGAAGGAATTTCAAATAAGATCACATGACTGTATCAGCAAAATGGTAGAAACCGAGGCTAGTGTGCGAGATACGAGCCATCCGAGGAGCTCCGAGTGCAACATTATAAAGAAAATGTGTTGAACACGTCACTATGAAATTACGACGATCGTTTACGACTAAACAGTGAATCTATAGGTGACGAACCTGTTTATACACAGACTTAAATACGCCTCGCTCAGATAATGTTATATAAGGGAAAACATTTGCAAATGTAAATATTCATTAATGATACAAAATTCATATATAGTGCAAAGTAAGTCCTACAGTAGAAACATCCTATAATGACACAAATTTTTGTCCTCTGATGAAAAAAAAATCATAAATATGTCATAAATTGATGCAAAGACATTTTTTGGCATCATTTTGATGATGATGCAAAGACCCTTTTTCATAAGATTTATTGTAGCAGCAAATTTTTCATTTGTTTTATCAATAATGCGCGTTTTTTTTAGATATTCGTGTGTTTTTGTTTTTGTTTTTTTTTTAGTTTGATTTACACTTAGGTTATTCTTCAATTTTAAATATTGCTGAGGCATATACATTATGTGTTAAGACTGCATACTAGGAACATGGACGTTTTAACGAGGCAAAAGAGCTAATTGTATAATTGATATTAAGAATAAAGAGTCCTGTATGATAAATGACTTTCAAATTAAAGGATTTGTGCTGTATCTGATGAAATTCTTTTAAAAAATCAAATCTAACGAAAAAGGTATACAATCTTATTTCATTAAATGTATTTTGTGCAGTAATCCTATAATCAAATAAGTGAAAACTTAAAAAAAAAAAAATGACGTAAATCTCATACCGTTGGAGAGGGGAGAAAACATATGGAGTGAAACGGATGCTCCTCCGGCGCTTTGACCAAACAGGGTCACTTGATCAGGATTCCCGCCAAAATGACGTATATTCCGATTCACCCATTTCAGAGCCAACACTTGGTCTAGTAACCCCTGATTACCACTGGTTACCGAATCATCAGTAGATAGGAATCCTTATGTATACACAAATTTAATTTTCATTATTTTGAAAGTGCTAGCGCTTGAAAAGGCTTTAATATTGGATAATTTTTATTGAAAATCTATTTACATTTATTAGGGTCTCAAAAGTAATCAATTCACATGTCACATTTCTTGTCCTTCTTAATGATTTGAGAAAAATCTGAAATTGTTATTGTGATATTAACCGTTTTGACATTTGATGAGGATAAATTAAATACAAGGTGAGATAAGAACAACTTTTTCAATCTTTCTTGTCTAAAATTCAAAACACAAATAAAGTGATGATAGGTTGTTATTAAAAATCTAAAATGATATCTGGTTTGAAATTATTTTCGATTTTGATTAAATGAATTACATAGACTAAGACGATAAATAAGGAAAACGATTCCAAATTTTATCATTCAGTTTTAATTTTCAATAAAACTTAAGAAACATTTCACTTTGGAAGCTAGTAACCGCAAGCGACAGCCTACTAACAATTAAGTGGACGAATCAAAGAAATTTATTAATTTCGTTTAAAGGCAACATTTTGCAAATTCTATGGTCGCTTTGATGACCTTGTTTGTAAATACAATCTATCGTTAGGTCGAATATTGACTAACGTTTCTCATACAAACTGTCGAGCCATTATTTTCATACTGAATTGTCAACGGATTTTTCCGTTTACACAATCATGGCGAGAGGCAAACGGCGAATATAACCGGTTGACAGGGGATGCTTACTCCTCCATGGCACCTGATCCAACATGATCCAGTCAGAGGCCTTTTGTATAGTTTAATAAGATATTGGGTATGATTGCTGTTCCTCATCTTTACATTTCATCTTTCTCATTTTTGTTCTGAAGACTGTCTGACATTAGTGCATATAATGTATAAACTTTGCTTTTGTGTGTCTGTGTTTTCTTGGAGAAAAATGTATACATTAAACGAAAAGTCAACAAGTTCATGACTTCTCTCTGTAATAACGTTGATTATATTTGTTCAATTGTACATATAACAGCACTACAATTACTGGTATTAAATTTTAAATTTTAGAAAAAGTATTTGAAATGTTATTTTCTTTGAAAATAATCTTAAAGAAAATATTCACATATATTTTTTCTTTTATATTTGATCAGAAAATTATATTAAAAGAGTTTCCCGGCATTAAGTATTAGATTTCAGTTTCTTACAAATTTTTGGGCAAATGACTTTATTAAGTCAACTTCAGTCCATCTAATAATTTCTTACCCAAAGCGCCCAGTCTATAATTAACTGTTACTACAATGACACCACCCCTGGACGCTAATATTCTTCCATCAAATTCTGATCCCGATCCATATCGATACGATCCTCCGTGGATCCACACCATTACCGGAAACAACTGGTTCACATTACTGGTATTCTGTTCCATTCAAAACAAAGTGGTCAATTGATAACGGCATCTTTTGAGAAAAGTTCGGAGTAAAGCTAAAGAGTGTTACATTTGCAAGTCATTATATCTGAAAAGAGTATGAATGGGAAAACTCGCGAATTAATATGCTTGTAATATAATTATAAAATATGTCAAATGAATGTAATATTTCAAAATATACAATTATCCAGAGATATTATTTTTAGTAAGTTTTGATCTTAAAGTAGCAATATGTAAGATGTACATTACAGATAAAACACATCTGACATTCATGTTATATTTGCTTTGGCTGTTTTGCTGCAACTTTTACATAACATTTCACTACCTTTGGCGCATATACATTAAGGTAGAGACAATCCTCTTCTATATTGGAGAACGTCTTCCCGAAACTATATCTGAAAAAGATTGATTTTTTATATAAACTTTTCTCTCTTTCTAATAACCTCTCGTCTTTTTGAGAATCCAATTGTTTTTCATATATAGTAGTGAGATCTGTCAGAGGTGAAATCTCCCACAAACAAAATTTCATTTAATTTTCCTTTTTTCCAAATGTTTTGTTTTAGGTATGGAACGCTCATATATAAGTATAATAACTGTAATGCATAAACTTACTGTTGCAGAAAATGCAAAGGTTGTGGACAAGCAGGGCCAAACCTAGTGGCATTCAGAATGTGTGGTCTCCAGTTTACTTTCTCCTTTGGTGGAGCAAATCGCAGGTCCCCTACCGGAGGCTCAGCGAAAGGAATACCCAAGTAGATTTCCAGTTGTCCACCAGAAGGCAAGGTGATACTGTAACCTTGGATTTGACCATCAGTGGTATCAGTAATTACAAACCTCTCTTGGGAATAATGAACAAAAAGCAACAAAAGCAAAAGAAATGAATGTAAAGTCATGATATTCTACATAGGCACAAAATGTGGTAAGAAAGTTTAGAATTGTGAGTTTTATCAGCATATTATGTCCAGATAGGTCCGTGTGTAGAAAGAGGTGATAAGAACATAATTTAGTGTCGGTGACCGAAATAAGAACATCTCTTTTGTATGGTGGAATATTTCTGCACCCTAAATGCAAGAAAAATTATGTTAACATGCTACATAATTATGAAGAAATGCGACTTATTTTATGTCAACATGTAAAATAATTATGTTGACATGCAAGTTACCAATCTCTTCAGAGAATCTAATTTTAATGTTGATTAACTTACCTACTAACGCCATTATATGACATAATACAAGCGGAAGTTGCAACCAAATTATGTAGACATATATGTCAACATACATGATAATTATGTAGACATGCATCTTATTTATGTCAACATGCAAGACATTTATTTTAACATGCAAGTTAATTATGTCAACATACGAGATATGTATGTTGAGGTGCAACTTATTATCTTGCATGTTAACATAAATACCTTGCATGTTAACATATATACTTTGCATGCTAAAATATAACTCGCATGTTGACATAAATAAGTCACATTTTGACATAAATAAGTTGCATCTTAACATAATCGTCTTGCAAGTTAACATAAATAAGTCGCATGTCAACATAATTCTGCTGCATCTTGCTTGTATGATGTCATATACTGGCGTTAGTAAGTAAGTTTTACCAACATTAAAATTAGATTTTCTCAAAAGATTGGTAACTTGCATGTCAACATAATTATTTTGCAAGTTGCATGTCTACATAATTATGTTGTATGATAACATAATTTATCTTGCATGTAGGGGGCAGAAATATGCCACCATATTTTTGTGATTGAAAGAAATGCTAAATATACATGTCGTTTAATATTAGTAAATCGATAACATTGTTTAGATGACTCGAGCCCCTGTTGGTATCAGAACATTTTTTTTTTGGTTTCAAGTTCACAGTAAAAACAGGACTGAGGCAAAATAATTCCTTAATTCGCTTAACACCACCTTCTGAAAGTTTTGCTTAAAGTTTTTTTTAAAAAAAATATGCCGCAAAATGTGATAATTAAATGACGCCCGAACTATTATAAAAATATCAAGCTGTTTTAGCCCTCTAACTGACGGAAATTTTTATGCATTCAAATATACTCGAACTGGTATATTATTATATACATCGCATACCTGCTACGGTTCTTTGCATGGTCAAAATGACATGATTATCCGAGTAAAACACAGAGAATCTGCTAAAGTATTGTGGCTATCCTTAGATACTTGTCAAAACATGATACATATATCGAAAGAATGACAAATTTTGTCTTGATTAAAAAAAATGAAGTGTAATAAGCCACTAATAACCAGTTGGAATATAAAGTTTACTATTGATATGACCGTGCAATTCAATTTCGAATTCTATTCAATTCTTTATTGCCCTTGAGTTTCACAACTCATCGGGTATCACAAAATGTTTCACAAATATACATGTTATAAAATAATGGGTGAGTTGACAGTAAAAAAACAAATTATTACATTATTTAAGTTGTACAATTACAGACATATACTGTCATAACATCAAGATGCAAAACCTAATAATTTTACAGCTTTTTAATTAATAAGAATTCATAAGTTATCAAGTTCTTCTGTATTTTCAACACTAAGAAGCTTAAAACTAATTTAAAGACACTTGTTTTTGTATAATAAAACCTATTAATATATTTCATCCTCAATTCAACATAAAACGGACATTTCAAAATAAATTGAAACTCATCTTCTATATCATTTTGATTACACAATTTACAAAACCTCATCTTCCTTAACACATTATTTTGTAAGCCTTTCTCAGTATTCAAAGAATGTGAAGTTGTTCTGAACTTTGCTATACATTTTGTCCCCATTTTTGCTAAATGTAGTTTTAAGATATAAGCTTGTAGACAAAAATCATCTATATTGAATGTTGAAAAAAAAACTCTTTGGTGAGTTGGATAGAGCAGATGATAATTATGTTTGTATATCCAATATCTTTTGTTCCATTACATGTATCATAATTTTAAAGTTAATGTGTAATTGATTCTGTAAACTTATATTGTAAACCTATGTTTGACAGCTCATCTTTCTATATTTACAACCCAGTTGTCGTTATGTGCAGTCACGTTTTCATTACATTCTTCCAAAATACGATTATTTCTGGTTTTAATTTTTAACCAGTAATTAAAAATTTTCAATTTTGCATTTATTGATGACTTAATCAAACATCGACTCAGTTTGTATCATTTATCAACCACCGTGTTAATAAAAAAAATACAACGTCGACAAATGATCAATCATATCAAATATTGATAGCTATGTCAATGACAATTTTGGTTATAGGTAAAAATTTGTGCACATGATTGAAAAAAAATGGTAAATTTATCATCCATTCAGTAATGCTAAATGTACCTTGTCCTTATTAATAGTTATAATATTATACATATAATACATGCTGCCAATTTTGTACAAGAACGTTTAAAAATAAATAACAATCCATTACATTTTTCTCTGGTGACGTTATGTATATACTGGACTATGGTAGTAACTTACTCACTGTGGGCGTGACAGATCAACAGGGAATGCTTACTCCTCCTAGGCACCTGATCCCACACTCTGGAATGTCCATGGGTCCGTGTTTTATGCCCTCTTCCTAGATTTGTATTGTTTATAGATTTTTTTTTAGATCGATCACTGTTCGTTATCTTCACATTTTTCAATTACGACAGTAAAGCAGAAGTATCATGATACAATTTACTTTTGTGCTGGAATGTGCTTGTCTTGGGGTATAACGTCATAGAACTATTGATGTAATTAATAAACACATTTTAAAGTCATTTTCTAGTATAAGTGGATGGGTTTTCTCATTTGATGATATATTTGACCGTCATTTTGATCCTAAATAGACACATATGTACTAATACAAACAAATATGGATGAGGTGATTGATAAAATTTTTCATCGATGTAGAATCATTAGTTGTTTACATGGCAATTCAAGTGATTATATTCACAGTCTATTTAAGACACGAGGTTCCTATAGAAGTTACGTTTTAGGCCATTACAAAGACATGATACCTTTGAGTTCTTGTAAATATTTTCTGTAATGCAACACATGAATGGCCATGTCCAATAAAATTAAACTTCATGTCTAGTTATGATTAAATCATGATGAGATTTATGCTATTTTTAACCTTTGGATTGTCAAATTTATTAAAAATTAAACTTTGCATTCTTCCCCCTGCACACACATTTGTAAACAAGTACTTCATTTAAATTAAAGAAAACTTAATATAAACAGAATCATTGTGAATAGAATTTCAGTAACGAATAGTTTGGTATTTAATATCTATGTTATAATATTCATATATTCATTTCTAAAAGTGAGTGTCGAAACTTTTGGACAACCATTCTAATGCATACTAGTACTATTTCTGATTAAGATTTGTTAGTATCTGATTTTGCAATTCTATTCCCTGTTCACTACTAAATTACGATTTTATAAGAAAATCTTTATGGTGCCAATTTCATAATTGCTTTCCTCAAACAAGGTCAAAAACCTACACACGTTTTAGTAGACTCGTTGACTGTTATTAGAAAAAAATAGCTGTTTTATTGAGATAGTAAAGTTTTGATTAACTGTACGTTTACTGAAAATATTTACAAACATATTATATATTTGCCTATTATATATAGATACGTTACCTACTCAGTACATTTCATTATTACGGACATAAAATTTTTGTAGCTTTGAAGCAATATCACAAAATAACATCAAAATATCTATGTTGCTCAATAAAACTCAGTGCAATTAAGATTTCAGAGGGTTCTGGGGATTGGAATACAGGATATTGTGTGTTAAAATTTTGGAACTTTTACAAGGGCAGTGTATAGCATTTTTCCTCTCGTATTCGTGAACAGTTTTAATGTTGCATTTTTTTCATAAAAGTAGAATTACACAAACCGGAAATATCTTAATTGATTTAATATCAAATGCTTGAATTAAGGGAAAATTGAACAAAAAAATTGTAGCCTCCTCAATTATTTCCTTTACATGCTTCCTTCTCATTTCTACGTGCGCATAAGCATAAACTTTTTTAAAAAAAATCCGTTCATCCCAAACGTTGCAAAATTGCAAATCCATTTTTCGAAATTTCATTCTCGACTCATAAAGAATTTCAAGAACATGTGTATTATTAAGAACTATGTATTTGCAGTGTACCCGAAACACTATCATTTTTCTGAAATTGGAATCGTGCATACTTCTGTGTTGTGTTGAAACAAACCCAGTGCAATCTAGATATATTTTAAAACAATATTAAAATTAACCATTTCTATGTTTGAAGTTGAACAGTTATGTGGAGGAGAAAAAAATATCTTTTTAAATCCCTTACATCTAAATATACATTCAAGATATATAAATAAATATACTTTGAATATTTCATGTTGTCGGAAACCAGACAAAAATCCCTCCTTAAATTTCATGGTTTTAGCCCCACCCCTCAAGCCCCAGGGAGGCAGAGACCATGAAATTCACAAATTTTGTTTACTCATAGATGTTTTCAGCCAGAGTTGATTGAAATTGGTTCAGCAGCCCCAGAGGAGAAGTGAAAATGTTCAAATATTAACGCACGACGACGGACAAAACAGATAGCACAAGGCCACCTGCCTCACTCAGATGACCTAAGAAGCAAACGGTGTAAAGTTTGCCACGTCATCCATTTAATTTTTTTTTTTATAACAAATATCTCTTTTAATTAATCTGTTAATGCATTTTGAAAGACTATTTTTGAATTTAGTAAATTTAGTAAACATCTAAGATAGTATAAAAATATTGGTATTAAAATTTCTCATATAGATTCCTGTTGTTCTCTTGTTCCCTTGATGGGGCAATGAAAAGAATATGTTTTGTAGCACAACCAGTATTAGGACAAAATTCCCTCTACACTGTATATAGAATGTATCTGTAAAATATTTTGGTATTTGAAAGAGTATTTTAAAATGATAAACCCCATTTTAATCACTTTTTTTTAATCTCAAACTGAAAGTCTTTTATCTATAGTTTCTTATGGCTATATCGATTGAAACTATATCTTTGGTTCTGAAGGAGAAAATGGAAAATTTAAAGGTTTACAGACAATACACTGCAACATATAACAGAACATCATCGGGCACATGTTCATCAGGGAAAAAAATACTTCACCCTTTCCTCTAATAAGCTTAACAGCAAACATATTGTTATTTTTATGAAAATCTATGAAAAAGACTGTAAAAATACATAGCCGAGTGGAATCTAAAAAACATAAACAGTGGGTAAACTATGGTCTGCAGAACACCCCATGTTGCTCCGTCCTTGAACATTGCACTTTGACCCTCAGAAATGACTTGGCCATCCAGTCCAATGAATGTTGCTGTGAACCAAAAACTCAAATTTGAAATAAATAGATAAATCAAAGTAAAACGTAAAATCCTGGATGGAAAACTGATTGTCTCTTGTTCATAACGTGCTGAATCTAAAATGAAAATCGTCTGAAAGAAAGATTGGAGCAGAGAAGAAACTTCAGCAACTTGAACTGCTGTGTTTTTATAACAGTAACAACCACTGGCTGCAATTATTCCAAAGGTATCATCAGCAGCCTGTCCAGTATTGGTCAGAAGCAAGATATATTCAGATGCACCTGGTCGCCAGACGTTAGTTTTGACGTAGGCTGTTCTTCGAAGAAGGTAAAAGCAGACGAAAGTCAAAATCAAATTAATCACATTATGTATGGAAACAATGCAATGCCAAATTTGAAACGGGGTACTAGTGTCTCCCTTGTACACGGTTGCCATAAGCAGAGTTTGAATGAAAAAAGGTAGGTTAGTGACTGCCCCACATATAGCTGCAGCTATCAAAGTCATACGTTCTCTTTCATGGTTATGGTCTAGTGTGATAATTTCTTCCGTTCCTCGAGATTCTGAGACGCGAAAAGTAGGCCACATCCGAAACACAAATATGGAGGCTAGAAGCAGGTATTCGATTCTAACAGGAATCAAATAGGGTCGGATCTTCGACGAAAATTTATAAATCCTCGATTTTAAATAGCACTTGGAATCCAGTGAGTTGTTATATATTGGATATTCGCTGTTCGTTTCATTCAAATATGAATGTGTAATTTCATCAGATACAAGTCTACACCATATCGATATATTACAAATAATCATCACAGCTACTGAATAATTCACCATCTTTCTGCTAACAAAGATGGAGTTCTGAAGATAAGTAATAAATCCCATCTGCCAAACTACATATACAATCTTAAACATTGATGTCACTATACTGAAGATATAGTATGTAGGGATTTCATCAACACTTAGACAGTCAACATTTATAGCAACAGTGAGAGAGGTCTGCAATATCATTCCACAACCAAACAACCACAGAAACTTGATCTTCAACCTGGTGGCAAGATCAGAGCTTTCAGAACGAAGGTCCACCCAGTTCGTTTTGTTTCGAAATATCATTAAAGTAAGGAAGACAACGCAAATCAGACTTGTCAATATTAATCCAACAGCAAGGGACCATATCAAAATCTTCGAGACGTCGTGATAAACTGACAACGGTCCAAATACACCTATAATTACCAAAATTATGGCCAGGAAGCAGGCGAAAAGCACAGCAGATGACACGTTTCCATCTGTTACCGTTTTATCACCGGACTGTCTAGTGTTTCCAACTGAAAGTGGTTGAATGACTATAGCTTTCAGAACTTCCTTTAATAAAGACATTGTTCCTTTCACCTGTAGAAAATAAAATTTGTTATTTATTTTTACTTAAAGGATTTTGTAAATTTTGGTCTGATAGCTAAATAATGAAACTCTGACCACGCAATCATTACAGGCATTCAAAAAAGATAGTTTAATCCCGTGGCGTCCATACCCAGCACCCGGAATGAGAGGACAAACCTAAAAAAAAATAAAGCAAAGACTATGGGGGTCAAAAGTTGAAAGAGTTGTATCGCATTGACTTCCTGGTGCTTAAGTATTCTGACAATTAAGATATTGGGTCTAAATCGACCATTAGCTTTGTGTTCAACCATTCATGGGAAGGAGTAACCGACAAATAACTTTAAAGCACGATTCGTAAAAGGTAGAAAATTTATCTTTGAAAGATAACATAAAGAGTTATTTTAAACGTAAAATTTATACGCTTTTTCGGGTTTCACCTGTGTGAATGTACTCTACATTGCCATCGTACATGTAAAATACCCGGTAGAGACAAAATCAACTATTGCGGCTTCTTCGGCGACAGTGGTTAGAGCGTCTGCTCTAGAGTCGCGAAGTAAGGAGTTGAGCCTTACGTCGCGGGTTCGAATCCCACTGTGGGACGTGGAGACCGGTCCTTCGGTTGAGACCGTATAAACCGAGGTCCCGTGTCGCAGTAGGTGCTGGCACGAAAAAGATCCCTCACTGCTCAATGGCCGTAAGTGCCGAATATAGGACAAAATTTGCAGCTCTCCACCGGCAAGTGGTGGGGTCTCCATATGAGTGAAAAATTCTCGAGAGGGACGTTAAATAACATACAACATACAATCAATCGGCGACAGGAGAAAAAGTTACTAAAGAAATATGACATCCACGGGTCATTGCAGAAAAACAAATACAAATACAAGTAAAATGCAGTAAAATTTAAAAATTAAAAAAAGCAATGTAAGATATGTGCCCATTGCATGCAGGTAGCGACTGAGCAATCAGGTATAACGAATGCAGAGAGGATTATAACCCACTGCTGATATCGGTGATAGGAAAACTTATGTGGAGTATCGCCATTTACGAGTCGTGTTCAGCTTTGATAGGAGAACTGAGTCGACTCTTAAAGAATAATATGTTTTTGTCCAATTTCTTTTCCTCGCCTAATACTGATGTAAGAAGGTACACTCAGTGCAACCTAGTGTTTACACCTTTGAGATGCCAGGGGCTAAATGGACACTCAGTACAGGCTAGTGTTTACAGCTTTGAGATGCCAGGGGCTAAATGTCCACTCAGTACAGCCTAGTGTTTACAGCTTTGAGATGCCAGGGGCTAAATGTCCACTCAGTACAGGCTAGTGTTTACAGCTTTGAGATGCCAAGGGCTAAATGGACACTCAGTACAGGCTAGTGTTTACAGCTTTGAGATGCCAGGGGATAAATGTCCACTCAGTACAGCCTAGTGTTTACAGCTTTGAGATGCCAGGGGATAAATGTCCACTCAGTACAGCCTAGTGTTTACAGCTTTGGAAGTCACTTTAAAGCTCATTAATTAGAGTTTTGAATGTGTTTTAATAGGATCCAGATGAAAGTTTCCCACAGATAAAATGTCTATTTATTCATTTTTGTAATTTGTATATTCGCCAATCTTTCGAGATTACAATTCTCGTTACAAATGCTGCAAGTACCATAAAATTTTCGGTTATAAGTGAAAACGGGGTGGTATTGTTAAATATTTTTAACGGATTTCAGAAAAAAATCGTATGGTGTACCTTTTTTCGTCGACGTAATATTTTACGTAGTTACGTGTACATTTCCTCGATGTAAACCGGCAAAGATTCGATAAATTCGAGCATGTGTTCAATTCAATATAGAATTATCAGATTAAAAATCGTGCAAGGGAATTTAGAAAGGGAAATTGAATTTCCAAATATGTTAATAGAACTTCCTATATAATTTTGGATATTAAAGGTTTAGGAAAGTGTATAAAAATTTAAGACATTTTAACAGTCCAAAACAAGTACATGCATTAAATTAAAATAAACATAATTTCGTTGTTGGACACACTTTTTATCTATCTGAGTCATAAAAAGTTTTCGTTAATCGGGTCAAACAGAAACCTACCTCGCTTGACTATGTTTCCTTCATTTCAAAGGAATATATGTCCATCTTTATCACTGTCAAGTCTATAAACATTTGTATTATAATCAAACAAGGAAACAGTTTATCAGCTCAACAGTGTCAAAACATTAGTTAATGCGGAAGCATTTAAAATGATATTTACATCCCAGATGTTCTAACGATACCACATACACGTGTCACATGCAATGCTTAATTGGTGCTTTAAGAAGGAAGTTGAAAAATGTACTATTAATAGAATAAAGAAGAAATACAATTAATACAGCACATGTAAATAATTGTCATCACAAATGAATTTGGGAGGGTAAATTGTTATTGTTCTACCTAATACCTAGTTTTCGCAGATGACTTGGGAAATCTAATGAAAAAGGTGAAGATGACGAACAGTGCTCGATCTCCAAGTTGTGAATGATACGTTCAAAATGGCCGCTGTTACCACGGAAACGGAGAAAGATCAGTTTGGGGTGAGGTGACCTATGCTATTGCTTGCAATCCAAATTCACTAGTTCGCTATCTTTCTGGAATAAATACTATCATTTCGGAAAATAATTATCTTGTTTAAGATTCTTCTGAAGCAGTCAGGCCCAAAACTCTGGCAATTGCTGAGACTAGTTAAGCAAAGCACACTAGGAGACAGAGAGAGTAACAGAGATGAAAAGATGGAATCAATGGAAAATGGAGAGAACCAATCAAAAAATGAGGAATGGGTGGATTTGGACATGGACAGAGACGATATGTGCATGAAGGAATAGTTGTAATAAGTAGACTTTTTCATGGCCTGTTAGTATTTCAGAAAGTGGAAGGCTTATTTAATCGGCTAGGGAGAAAAAAATTACCAGACCAGACCAAACCCGGGTCCCCTAAATCCCTAGTCAGGTGCCCTATCAACTGAACTATCCGGTAAACGGCGATCGAACCTTAAAGCCTTTTGCATCTGTAGACAACAACTCAGACTTTCCCTGGCAGGTCTTTCACCTGTCACATCCTGGTCATAGCACCAAATGTAATCGACGAGGGGAAAATGCGACAGACCAGACCAGGATTCGGACCCGGGCCCCCTGAATTACTTGTCAGGTGACCAACTATATCTGGCCATTTGCGATCGAACCTGCTTGACCGCCCCAAAAGAAAACAAGCACTGTTAAGCATTGGTAACATTTATATGCAGGTATCGAGAAAATAGCTGGTAAGGTTTTTAAATCATTCTGAATATCTTATATTATCCCAGTTTGCATAAAATTTACAGAAATATCCATAGAAGAAAATAGATTATGATGAATAAGGACAAACGTGAGTGCAAAGCGAATTATCTTCCTCTCATATTACCGCAGTGATACATGTGTCTATAGTAATAAACATGATTGCGAATAAGCATTTACATTGTTTGAAATGTCGTATTAATTAAGCTATACGTTGCATGCAAAGTATATTTATATAATTTGACAAGTTCAAGATAATAACAATGTATTTATCACATATGACAAATTCAAAATAATGACATACAAGGATTCAATGGACAAATATTAGAATAATGACAAAGAAATACTTTTGAATGTTAATAATTAAGTAACCTAGATGTAGATGGGACTGATTATATTTATTAAACATTCCAGAAAGAGACTGAAGTATACTTAGTATACTATTAGAAAAAAATCAATGAATGGGAAACTTCCAAAAAATTCGTGACGTGATGAAAATAATTTTCCTGTTTTCTTTATATTTTTAACATAAGGTTGGGAACGACATTTTGAATTAAGCAAAACTAAGTTTTATGTACTTATAACTTTAGTTTGAATCAGTTTTCCTTATGGCACTATTATTTATATCAGCAAGATTTTATTAACAAACTTTATCAACAATTGACATACTTTCAATGGAACATGCATTTCCATATTGAAAACGATTTATCCACGTCAGTTTTCTCTACAATTGTAACATTAGGGGACTTTTTCAGTTTCTCTAGCCAATCAGCAACCAACATGCCGCGTGTCAAGTTCCCATTGAGATCCACTGTGGCAAATATGTCCACCGATTCCAGCACAATAGAACTATCAATAGAAACAGTCATCGCTTGCACATCACATAAGCAAAAACCCGGTTCTCGGTTTGTCTTTTGTCTCTTTACAGTTGCTTTGGTGATGTCTTGAAGAAAGTTTGATTTAGTGGTATTTGAATTCAAACATTCATCTGCCTTTTCCTAAAAGCATTAAACAATGTTAAGGGGGATGTACAGCCATCTTGGATGTTTTCAGGTCTAAATTAAGAAATACCAAGACTGGACTTAATACCTTCCCCATTTAGCTAAAACTTATACAAAGTGATAATAAACTTATAATGCTCCGCTAAATACCAAAATAAAAGAATAATTATCTTTGTATTGTTTCTATTGGAGTAAAATTAATTACAATAGAACTGCGCAGCTGCAGCTCAGCTGCAAAATGGAATAGCATAATAATTATGTGCAATCGATTCGTTAACACTATGGCTACAATCATTTGTTTAGTGTTTTTATTGTCAGTGTACCCTTTTCCCGAAAAAGACAAGATATCTCACTTAGGGGTCTCGACGGCCATGTGTTTTCGTGATCAGCCATAACAACTAGAAAAACATAAAATTCTGAGTAAATCTGACTGTAAAATCTTTTGAACCTGACATTTTCTGGAAATGTCACTTTTTTTAAGGATCGCGTTACTTTTAAAAGCAGCATCGCACATCTGGTTAACTTACAAACGCATGTTGAACTGGTTCTGAAGCAAACCGGGAAAAAAGTCCTCCATTGGTTCGCCTTCTTCCTCTTGTATATTACGCCGCGTAAAATCTAAACATCTGTTCTTTTAAGATAAATACATTAACAACTCAAAAGTTACATAAGATATATGAACATCATATTCTATATACATTGGAATAACATGATTTCAACGAAAATCCTTAAAACTTATGTTTACTTGTGATCTCTTTTTTTTCGCATTAGCAGAATCTAGATATGTAATTTGCCCATTTCCGGTTTAGAAGAAGAGAGATTTGACGGTGAGTAAAACATGTGCATTTATTTGTTATACAAGGTGTTACATTTCCCATTACTGTTTCATACCAGTGCACCATTATGCGATATTTCTTAATATACTACTATGTTCTTTTGATCTTTCATCGATCGTCATAAATCGAGTAATCTTTTCTGACTATACTTATGGAGTATCGTCCCCTTATCATATTTTGTTTACATCGACTATTTTTAAGTATGGGCCCAGCAGAGTTTTTAGGAACTTATTTTAGAAAAATTGAATTACGTGAAATGTTAAGCACAAATTAATATTTATTTTCTATACACATTAAAAAGGTAAGTGTGTTATTAACTTTGCGTGTAAAAATCTTTACAATATCACTCAGTAATATTGCTCCCATAAGAACCTCACAAGAAAGACTGTGGACCACTGTCTTGTCAAAGGTAAGAATTTCATGATTTTATGGAACAATGCAAGGGACATTTGTATAGTCAGAAGTTCTCTCTGAAAGGAAGGTCATCTGGATTTGGACCTCTTATTGAGTGCATATTTATTATTTGAGTTTTGAATGTGTAACCAGTGGATTTTTAATGGATTTTGAATGAAAATAGTGCATTTGAGTGATATTTTGTACAAGTGTTTACAAATAATCATCTGCTGTGCTTATTCAAAGCATTTTAGATGTCATGTATGCCACATTGCATACTGTGGTTATGTCTTGAAACTTGGACAGTTTAATTTGTGGACTACTGATAATGTAAAGAAGGGAGCATTTCATTTATGGAATTATGGTGAGTTTGAAAATTTCTCTGAGTGTTCACTGAGTTGTGTGTTGTTTGGATTTGATATTTCTGAGGAGACAATGGGTAAACCAAAGACAAGAAGAAGAAAGTTCAATGGGGCTACTGGCATAAACTCACATCTTTATCGAAGGAGGAAAATGAAGGGTGAAAGACAGCAGTATATAGTGGAGAATGAGGTAATAGCAACAAGGTTAATGATTCCCAAGAAATGTCCTCCGTACAAAATTCTTAAAAAGTTCCCCTCTTTTCCTGGAAATACTGGAAGAATTATTGTTAAACGACTTATGGCAAAGCCACGCCCTCTGCGCATTCTGCAAGGAAACAAGCATGGTATGAGGCTCTCCATTGTTTCTAAAGAAATACCGAAACCTGATGGATATCGCATTATCAGCATAAGTAATCTTGCTACTTTTATCACATCAATTGCCTCTCATTCAGTGAAATGTGTTTCATTAGCAGCATTGCACTTATCAGGAAACTCCCCAGTTACTCATACTGTCTCTGAACACCATAAGAATGGCTTGGCAAGCACTTTAAGCTACAAATGCAAAGGTTGTGGCGAAGACATAGATCTTGAAACCAGTTCAGTTCACCCTGGCTCACAAACTCAGGACATTAATATGCGTGCTGTTTGGGGTTCAATGGCAACAGGTGGTGGGTCATCTTCACTTAATGAATTATTATCAACAATGGGAGTACCAGGAATCCGTTCGGAGGTGTTTAGTTCCTTGGAGACTACCATTGGTGATTCCTGGAGGGATCTGTTGCTGGAGGACATGAGGAATGCAGGTGAAGAAGAGAAACAATTAGCCATTGCCAGGAAGGATTTTCACCAGGGTGTTCCTGCTATAACGGTGGTCTGTGATGGTGGGTGGTCAAAGAGATCACACAGACATACATACAATGCAATGGGTGGAGTTGGTGTAATCTTTGGTTCTGCAACAGGGAAACTTCTTCACATTGGAGTACGTAACAGGCATTGTTATATATGCAGTATGGCAGAATCTAGAAACATGCTGCCAAAGGAACACCGTTGCTTCCGAAATTGGACAGAGAGTAGCCAAGCAATGGAATCCCATATCATTGTTGAAGGATTTAGAAAAGCAGAGGAAGAGCATGGGGTAAGGTATATGCGATTCATTGGAGATGGGGATTCATCTGTCTTTGCTAGAATTCAAGAAGAAGTACCAGTATGGGGACGGGATGTTACAAAGCTGGAGTGTGCCAACCATGCATGTAAATGCCTTCGGTCTAATCTGGAGAAGTTGGTAGAAGAAAAACCACACTTCAAAGGTAAAGGTCGCCTCACAAAAAACATGATAATAAGGCTGACAAAAGGGGTCAGGTGTGCCATTCGTATTAGGTCCTCAGAAGATAATAGAAAAGAAGCAGTGAAGAAACTTGCTCATGATATAAGAAACTCAGTTCATCATGTGTTTGGAAAGCATGATAACTGCAGTGACTTCTGTAAAAAAAGAGACCCTGTGAAGCTTACAGATGTGCCAAAGCCAGAAGTCTCTTCTGTCCATAGTACCTTGAATGATGACAGTGCTGCAGATGATGTTCCGGAAATAGCAGATTGTCAAGAAACAACATGGAAAGGCATAATGGAGGAAGATGGTTTAGAAGAAGCTCGATATGGTTATCCATCAGATGATGAGAGCATCGATCCAGAAATATTGAAGGATGTGAGCTTTCTGCTCCACAGGATGGCCAGTAAGAGTGATCGATTGCTAGGGAACTTTACCACTAATCTTGCTGAATCATGGATGTTTATTCGTTGTAAATTCGATGGTGGCAAAGTTTTAAATAGATGTAATCGTGGTTCTTGGCACTGTAGGTGTTATGGTGGAGCCCTTCGGAAGAATTTTGGAGCAGCATGGTCTCCAGTTGTTTGGCACCGCTTGACAGGTGTTCCTCCGGGGACTGCTTTTACCTCCCATTATCGCCATAGAGCATTGAACATTTGCAGCTCCAGGAAATCAAAGGCAAATCCTGATGTGAAATCAAGATCCTACAAAAGGAAGCAGACCACACATCGGCAAGCACATGCAAAGAAGGCTAAGAAAGAATATGGTTTAGAGGCTTTGGAGGGAACACCAGATGTTAGTGATGAGGAATTGAAGTCGCTATGTGAGGACTTCATAGAGAAGCAGATTGATGTTCAAGTTTCTACCATAGAAGAAATAGAAAAACAAACAGTAGGCCAATCATTTTCAACACGTTGGGTTGAAGAAAGAAAAAAACGTTTGACTTCATCAGTATTTGGCGATGTAATGAGCAGAAGCACTACTAGACCAGTTGCCCCATTGGTGAAAAGAGTTATCTATCCAACTTTTGGTGGAAACTCTTTTACAAAGAGAGGATTGCGAGAAGAATCTGTCACTATAAAGGAGTACATCCGCAAGAAAGAAGAATTGGGCTTGACTGTTACAGTTCATCCTTCAGGTCTCATCATAGACAGAGAACATAAGTACCTTGCTGCAAGTCCTGATGGTTTTGTAAAGGAAGGAAGGGAGCATGGTTTAATTGAGGTGAAAAATCTCCTACAAAATAACCAGTTCTCATTTCAGGAGGCTGCAAAGAAAGGAAATTTTTGCCTGCAGGTATTTCAAGGAGGCCTCAGACTCAAAAAGAGTCACAAATACTTTTTTCAGTGTCAGGGTCTGTTGAATATCTGTGATGTTCCTTGGGTAGATTTTGTGGTCAGAAGAACCAATCCTTATGAAATATACATTGAGAGGATCTGTAGGGATGAAGTCCTTTGGAAGAATGTTATGATTCCCAAATTGTTCAGTTTTTACAGAAACTGTATGCTGCCAGAACTTGTATGCCCTAGATTGAATACAATATCTGGCCTAAGAGAACCTAAAAAACCTTGGGTAAGTAAACTGTATAGGTCTTAAATTGATTTTGCAGTATGTATTTTTTTTATTTTAATAATTGTAATAAAAAAGGTTCGTTATGTAAGATCAATCCAGAATAAGGTAAGAATTTTTCTCTGATGCTAGTCTAATTAAAATTGGATGTTAACTCATTTCACATATCTGGGTACTCAACATTTGTGTGGCATGATATGTTAGCAGATCATACATCTTATTTGAATTAGATTGCTTTGGTGCACGACACATTTTTCCTAAATGTATAAGGTACATGTTCAAATTGACCATCAACAAGAAAGGGAGATCAATGTAATTGTGTGTGTGTATTTATATATATATATATATATATATATATATAAAATGAAAACACTTTTTTGAAATATTTCAACCGTGTTACCAGCCTTCATCAGTCATGTTATTTAAATAAATTATATATACTATATATGTATATATCAATTTGTTCTTTTACTTGTAGTTTGAATCTGTGCAGTGTGTCCAAAAAACAGGCAAGGAACCAAAGTTGCCAAAAAAGACTCCAAGAAATAGAGTTCAAGGAAATGCCCAAGAAACCAGTATTCAACATGTTGAAGGAAAGACCCGGAGTGGTAGAATTCCCAAAAAAAACCCAAAGTACCTATAGAAAGTAAATTGAAAAGGTGAATTAATGATAAATAATCTAGTATGATTTCCATTAGGTACTCGGCTTACCTTCTCAGTGACAGTCTTAATGCAGATTGCCTCATTTGTGGTCATGATAAAAATTGCAAGATTCTCATCCCCTTCCACACTGATTCTTTTCCCCATCCTCAATTTTTTAAAATTTCTGTTTTGTCATGAAATTTCAACATTTTAACATTTTGAATGTGATCGGGATCGATCTTCAACTTACCAATCAACTTTCTTTTTCAATTTCAGGAATGTCAGTGTGATTTTGATGGCTGACAAGGTACGATGTATTTTATATTTAAGGAAGGGTCACAGTGAAAGATTGATGAGGGTGCATAGTAAAAGATGTATATATTTAAATGGAACTATACAATGACTTTTATGAGCATAATAGATAAAGCTTCACCTATTGATGAGAGATCAACATAATTATCTGTACAGTGAAACATCAACTTGCCACAATTTTTCATATAATTTACATGAGTATCAAGGAATTTTTTAATTAGGGCCGAAATAGCATAGTTTGCTTTTTGTTAGATATCCAGCTGACTTCTCTCAGTGATGGTATCAATTTAGATTTCTTCACATTTATAGTTATAAGTTACATCCCTGTTGCACCTGGCTTACTAATCACCCTCTGTTAGATACCTGGCTGACTTCTCTCAATGATGGTATAAGTGGGGTTTTTATTACATGTATATAGTTATAAATATAAGTTTTATTTGTTTCACATCTGGCTTACTAATCCCTTATATATGTAAAAAGTATAATATATAAGCTTTCCGTTAGATACCAGGCTGATTTATCTCAGTGATGGTATAAAATCTGATTGATTTACATGTACATAGTTATAAGTTACACCAACATTATATTTTCCTTGTCATATCTGGCTTACTTATCATACACAGTGAGGGTACTGATGCGGAATGTTCTTTGTAAACACCGGTATGTTGTCAATTGTTATTTTCTGGGAGTCTTATTTATGATAGTATTTTTTTTAAGGAAAAAGACAATACATTAGGCTGCTGTAAGCTACTTTAGTTTGGGCTTTAAGTTAGTATATACACATTTTGTATTATATATCATACATGTGTATGGCATTACTAAGGTAACTTATCAGTATTTATAAGAAAAAAAACATCATGGAATACATATGGCTAAAACCATAATCATTTGATGTGTTGTTCAAGATAGTCAAACCTCGTTATCTCGAACTCAATGGGACCAAGAAAAAACTTCGAGATATCCAATGATTCGAGATATCGAGGGTAAAATACTTAAAGAATAAGTGGTTGGGACTTCCAAGTCACTTCGACATATCCATGGTATTCGAGATATCAGTGTTCAGATACTGAAGTTCAACTGTACATTCTGATCATCATTATTCACTAATTGATGTATACATTACATCTTGCCATTTTCATGCATGTTTGTCCTGCATAATGAAGGTGCTACTCTAGAAGTAATTCTGGCCAAGTTCATTTGGATATATGAATAGTTTGTATGTAAATTCCATGTTATATTAAAATGATGTTCATATTTTTGGTTTGCATTCCTCCAAGTAAATTACAGCACTTGCCATAAGCTTTATAAATAACAAGGAGGAATGTAGTAAAATGCATATGTTAATGCATGTATATTCACTATGACCATACACCCTGACCTCATAGCCACCCACCCATCCTAGTTTTCAACACCAGAGTCCTACCAGTCAAACCAGTCTCCACATTTCCTGTTGTTTTGTGTATTGTTTGTTGTACCTGTGTTTTTCATATAGACCTGTATGTTAAATCTTCTGTCTGACTACATATTTATAGTCCATATAAACAATGTATGATATTGGACTGTTCATTTTAAGTATTCAGATTAATGCAATCAATTTCATTTATCATATGATTAAAAATCTCCTCAAGAACAACAGAGGCATATGTTGCTTTTAATTACATTGAAGCATCTTGATGATGTTATGTCATGGCCCTTTGGGGTTAGGGTAGGGCAAAAAATATGAGGTAAAATATTTAAAAGAATATTGAAAGTGGAAGAATAATATTTTGAGAACTTCCCATGATGAACAAGGTGAGGGTGATTCAGGTGAGCATTGTGGCCCATGGGCCTCTTGTATCATTTTTGAGTACATTATGATGCATACTTTAGATTGTTTTACTTGTTTATTGATTTTGCAGCTTTTTTGTGGTTTTAAGCATAGTGCTGTACAAGTCGTGACTGATAAAGTCAAGCTGATTACCTTGGAAAAGGTTCCAACCAGAGTATTATGGACTATCTTGAGTCTTATCAAATTGGATAATTATGTAAGTATTCCATTTAAATGCAGTTAGGATAATAATGACTTATTTATTTATTTTTCTATGTGAAACTTCTACTTCACTTGTGAGAAGCTAAAACATGTCATCTATATATTTGAAAGTACTGGATGATGACATAGGTACTGTTTCTGAAATTTACATTAAGGTTGCCTGTGGTTTAATGAAAGATTTTGTGCATCATCAGATTGAACAGATTTAGTGATGGTGACTTTGGGAAGATGGAACAGTGGGAAAACATTTACAACTTAAAATAAAACTCTTCAAGGACATGTACTTAAAAAGTTGGCCTGTGGAATACACTTCATAGGGACAAGGTTTGAGACCATAATGATGCTGTGTTTATATAGTGTTAAAAATACTTAAATGATGATATGAAAACAAGAATTTTAATTGTAATTATGAAGGGGATATAAATCAGCAAATACTTTTATTTTAATTTTGGATATTTTGGTCTTTTGATAGACTTATTGGGCAGCTGGACGCAAGAGTCAACCGCAGGAAATTGCTTCCCTTTCAGGATACTTTATAGAGGATGTTGTGTATGGGACAGAACACAATCTTGTTGTAATCAGTGAGAATAATGGATTGGGTAAACAAAATTCAGTGATAACTTGGCTCTAGACATACAAACTTTCCTGTGGGGTAATCTCAGAAACTGGAAAAACATTACACATGTATCAGATCACATATATTACATTTCTTCCCTTCACAAAGAGTGTTGAAAAAATAATTCCTAGCCTTTTATAACATATTAAGAGTAAATTAAATATCCTGACATGGACTAAAACTACCAGAGTTTCTCCAAATTAATGTTGAAATTCAAATTTACAATTTTAAATATCACAATGGCTAAGCCATCTCAACTGCTGAACTACATGTATGTTATCAAAGCATATGAATCTGCATTACGAAAAGACAAAGGGAAAATCAAAGAAAATATAATTAACAGAAAATTCAGTGCTTTTTAGTTGGATATGGAATTTATTTCACTTATGAGACAGCATTTTTTCATATTTTCACTCATGCTTTGCACTCATGAAAATATATATACTGAAACGCAAAAGAAACGCAACATCATATTTTAGAGGGAAATATTATATATAGGATATAATTTTGTATCTAAAAAGTAAGGACATCTTCACTTTGTAAACATCGGTAACGGTTGAATGATTTTCATACTGTTACCAAAAGTTAAGTTTGACCCGCTTAACAGAAATCAATAATTGCCATGTTTAACAAAATAATTGGCAAAAATATGTGGTTTTAAGAGTTTGTATCTGTTCATCATAAGTAATGCAGCAATATTCCGAAAAAAAAAATTCTCTTTCTTTTCCGTAAGCGATGCCAAGGCTTCCTGAAAATGACTTAAGTACGCATTTTCCATTGCTCTAGCTGGAAAATCTCAAAATAAAGGTGATGGAGACTTGCAGATGCAAATATGCACTACATCACGCCCCAGGAGACTCTTAAGTATCATTAGCACGAATGACAGTCCTTGGAGTGGAAGTTCAAGGGTTACTACACTGCGCTAGGCTAGAGAAAATTCGACCTTACCATCTGAAAGACGGGCATTTAAAAATGGCAAAGAATATTTCTTTCGCTCTATCTCAAGATTGATGAACCTATTGTATCTTAGAAATCAAGCTGCAGTTGTTGTGTATGGCAGTCTTGCTCGCTGTAATTGAATGACCGGGGTGGGGGTGTTTAAACAGTTATGTGTTACATTCTAAAGTTAAAAGATAATCATTTTACATTTTCATCAAATCTCTGATGTTTTTAAAACAAGTTTTACCTTACTGTATTCAGTTTTGAAAATCATTAGATAAAAAATTTAAATATTTGTACATTATTGCTTGTTGTGTTTCTTTTACGTTTCAGGATATATATATATATATATATATATATATATATATATATATATATAAAAAATACTGTCCCTCTCTTGAAATAAATTTTATATCCAAGTACAAAACATAGAATATCCTCTATTTATTGTCATTTCCTTATTTCTCAGATTCACATGTTACTTCCTTTATGTTTGTTATATATGTTAGGTTTTGGAAGGAAAGAAAAAAGAGTAGCATATCATTTTCACCAAAAAAAGAAAAAGTAGGTTTACACCTGTTATCCTCTTATTCTTTCAGTATTTATGTACATGCTAGTCCATTTGTAGATAGCAGATAGGACACAAGTGCTGACTGAACTACATCCTGCCCTCCACAGAGAATCCCTAGTGTTTATGTGCCGGCAGCTAGAGAATCCTAGCAAAGTGATTGTTAGATGGGGATATACAAAGCCTTCTGAAGCTGCTTCTCCTCTGGTTTCATCACTCCTCATGGCAATTTCTACCACTTACAATTTAAAATCAATTAAAATGTATGTACAGTAAAACATTTTTAAATGAATTGCAAGGGACAGCTGAAATAGATTCATTCCAAGTTGAATTTCTTTTATTCAATAAATTTTTTGTTATATTGTAGTGCTTGATGTGTTTAAACATGAGTTTGCTTTTAATTATCTATGTTTGTTACAAAACTGTGCATGTACTTTGATAAATGATCAATAGGTCAATATTCCCCAAATGTAGTTTAGAGTTTACTGTGAAATGACAGTTTATATCTTAACAATTTTATCACATGTTTACTTCTTTATACAGTAGATATCAGTCATATGATATTGTTTTCATATAAACAGTTGTGATGTCACAATGTTTTTACATGAACGTGATAAAGTCAGTTTAAGTTGATTTAGATATAAAACACACAAGTAATAGCTATTTTCAAACATGTGATTAAAAGAATCTCACATAGTTTGTGGCTGGATATCTTTTTATCCAACTGATTGTGTGTTACGTATTCCCTCGCCATCCATGGGGCATGAAGTCTAAGGTGCAAAACGTGTAATTACTCATACTATTTCAACCATTATTTCAGGGGTAAACCAGTATTTGCACAAAAAGGAAGCAAGTGTTTAAACTTAGGGCAGCAGAGAACATGAGGTTACCAGCCAGGATTTGGAAAGTCTAAGTCATAGGGAGGGGCAAATGATTCAGGAAGAGTATTTGATGATACCATCATTGAAATGTGTCAGGTAAGTGCATTTTAGAAGTAGAGATTGTTGCCAAAATAATGTTTTAAATGCAAAATTATACCTGGCTCTTGGTGGAGCAGTTTTTTTAACAATTAGAAGGAGGAATTTCCCATTCTTTATACCATCAACAAATACCATAAATGTGTCTGACAATAATACAAAAAGTTGAGGATGTGCAATGGTTGGAATAGGGTTCCATATCAAAGAAAATACTTCCTAGCCTTATATTTGCTAGAGTTTCTACAAAGTATTCCTTGTTATCCACTAATATTGCCAGATATCATTCATGAGAGTTGTAATTACAGAATGATCTCTTCATGTTCAAGTTCCTGAGAATCCTGTTTTTTTGGTAGCCATCAGAACTAAGAAACCCCTGGACCTACATTTGTCCTAGAGTGCATGGAAACTCCTTGATTAGAGGATCTTGAGTAGGTATGCAAAAGTTTTCTTTCTCGGGCATCTCATTTTTCCCATGAGAAATCAGAAACTGTTTTTAGGTCACCTAAGCTGAAAAATCAAATAAGCTTTTCTGATCACATTTTCTCTGGCTTCCATCTCTCCGTCCGTCTGTCTGTAAACTTTTCACATTTTCTACTTCTTCTCCAGAAACAGTGGACCAGTTTCAAATAAACATGCCACAAAGCATCCTTGGATGAAGGGAATTAAAGTTTGTTCAAATGAAGGACCAAGCCCTCTTTCAAGGATCAATGAGACATAAAGAAGAATTACATGTAGTAAAAATTGCTGACATCATTTAAAAATGTTCTGCTAGAGAACCACGTAGGACAGAAAAGTTCAAAGTCATGTGAATCCTTAATTACACAGTGTAAATTCAAATTTGTTCAAATCATGACTCCAAGGACAGGGTGGGGCCACAATGGGGATCAAAGTTTTACATTTGAATATATAGGCGATGATGAAGAATTGACTCGGGTGAGCATTGTGGCCCATGGGCCTCTAATTGTTGTGCCAAATCTAATTTTGTGGCAATTGTTTACATAAAAACATTTATCTATAAGTGCTACATGCATGTAGCTAACCTTTTCATTTCTGTGAAATAATTATTTTAAATGTTAAATTTTTTTGCAGGCTTTTCATATTTATTTTGAAAACTTTAGGGGTATGTTAGATATTCGTGAAAGTGAAGTAAATGAAACAAACTTCAATGAGATTGTGTATTTATTGTTGATACAAAGTACTAAGTGTATAAGAAATTTTTTTATTATTTATTCTTATTCTTTCTTCACTCTATCTTATTTGAGAGGCTCTTAATTAATAGAATTCAAATTTGTACTGTACATACATGTATATGTTAAAAGTGCCTATCATTTTAAGGTTTTCAGTTCATCCCCTTGCACTGTTTTGAGGGTCAGTGTATTGATGGCAGATTAATCCCTGTTGTACCAGGGGGGAGTAGCATTACAGTTAAATTTTCACAGTAGAGGGGACTAAGATGAAGCAGTGCTGAATTATAGGCCCAAGAAAATGAATTGACAGGTTAGCTGTGTTCTCATTGATTTACAGACTTCATTAATATTTAAAATTATTTTTTACAGATACATGTATCTGGTATAAAATGATAATACATTAAAATGGGAAAAAATTATTGTGAAGTATAAAGCAAGAGAGAGATTTGCATTTCAGGCCCTTTAGAGTCACCTACTCTTGCATTTGTTCTTTCTCTCTCTTTTTGTAGGATTTAGTGGGACAGTTTTTGGATTTGGATAAAATGCCTTCAGGAAGGTTGACACAATAAAATTTTTCTTGGAGGTGGAAGAGGAGGATTGACAGCATGAATACAGTTTAAAATCATGAAGGCAAAGCGCATTTTATGACATCTAAGTGTTTATAATACTAGATAGTCCCAGAAATACACTCACCAAATGGCAAAGTAGTCTGCTCTCAGTTAAATGTCTCACAATTTGTCCAGTTAAGGCATTATTTACATAGTTCTGGAAAAGACCTGACCTTACATGCTTGTTTCTGCTCTGAATGTTTCATGGCATGAGAATAACTTTGGATGATGTTATTGAGACATTTGTATTTAATGCTTATGTGAATTACATGTGTGTACATATATTGTGGGAATTCTGTTGTGAATAGTGCATATCATTTTGATTTTTTTTTCTGTTTAGTGTTTATGTTTGTGTATTGCATTTATGAACAAAAATTGTAAAATATTTTTTTTCATTTTTGATTTTCATAAAATTATCTTTGTCCCTTTTGTATACATTTTCAGGTATAAATATGCATTGTGTATTGTTTTTTTAGTGTTAGAGTACAAATAAATGTGAAGAATTGAGTAGAGTTGTATGAAGTGTATTCTTATATATTTACATTTCCAATGTCATTGTCCGAGATAAAATTTCAAAAAGTAAAAATATTTTATTTCTACATAAATCTACTGGTTCATCGATAGGCGTTGTGAAAAAAAAAATCACGTGCGGGGCGTGACAAATAGAGACAGAAGTGGGACTTGTTGCAGGTGAATTTGCAGAATCAAGGGCATGTAAATATAAGGAATAACTGTCAGATTTTTTGGTTTCATGACGATGATCGAATGATTGGCTTGCGTGATAATTTTATGCATAAACGCCTTCGGCGTTTATGCAAATTATCACGCAAGCCAGTCAATTGATCACATCATGATTATTCCTTAACTACTGGTATACAATATTCTTTGTATTTTATGACAAAACTTATAAAAAAAAATTTCATATTCATATAATTTTTTTTTTCATAGTGATGTTTTTTTTTTCCCTATTTTTCATACATTTTCACATGTAAATATGCACTTATACATTTTTGTTTAGTGTTATAGTACAAAGAATGAAAAGATATAAGTAGAATTTTTATCACTAGTTTTTGCATATTTTTCTTACTCAATAACTTGAATCTGGGGTCTCATCAAATAAGTGAATAACTTCCATTTTTTTTTTTCAAAATCATAAAATTTTATTGACGAGAACAAACAATTTCATTTTTGGATTGAGGAAAAATAAAAAGTTTATGTGCTGAATCCATAAAAAATAAATACATCTGCCTAGATATTAGAGTTATTAATTCAATTATTTTTTCATCGTCAATAATATCTCCTGCATTTTTTTTTATGGTAAAACACAATGTATCTTGACACATGTTAAATATACTTTTGTGAAAATTTGTAAATATTGTTCATATTTATTCTAATTATGAAAAATAAATGATACAAACATTATTAGTTTTCTTTATCAAGAACTTACTTTTGTATTAGGTAAAGAGATGGATGTTCAAAGACAGTATAGTGTATGTTGAATACACTGGTTTGGAGTAGAAGAAGTGACTTCTGTTGTACAAGCATCTCCAATTCTCTCATTCATTCATGTATTGAGGAATTCTGGGTTTTTTTTTAAAGGATAATGATAGGTACTGATTTTATGTATTGCTTACTGACTGAGGTACAATTAAGGAATGATAATTTGCTCAAACATTGCTTCTCAGCATCAACATGTTGAGTTTGGATTTATAGCATTCATCAATCATGTTATGACTTTCATATTTTCTGAGGGATGCAATAGTATAAGATTTCAAGCTTGATTTGAGAAATCGTACAGTTGTTTTTCTACTTTGTTCAATAGTCAAGATCCATAAGAATATTATGATAATCTGAAAAATATTGATAAAGTATGGAGATAATGAACAGTAATCAAGCTCAAAAGTCCATTGAATAGATAGGGTTACAATTACTGAGTAATAAAAACAAAGTTCTTAAATACAATAAAAAAAAAAGACTACAAAAATGAAATATTGAAGTGACATTTAAGACACAGTAAAAAAGAATAAAATAAAAATTTTATTTACCTATTCAATTATTTCTTAGATTTGTAAGATGTTTCAGATTTTGAAGTTTCATTAAAATAACCATAACTTCATTTTTAATGACTTTCATTTTTTTTTTTAATTTTATTTTTATTAATCGTTTTGATCCCCTACCCCATTCTAAAAAGACTCCCTGTAAAATTATAACTAAATAACTCTAAGGACATTTTAGAGTTGGTGCAGTGATATTTGTTCTTCATATTCTCCGTGATTCATTATTTTAATTTTCTTTTTAAATATGAAAATAACACTGCGACATTTAAGTCCGGACACGACATAGTCCGGACTTTTAGGTACCCTTTTGAAAAGACATAATTTAAATATTTTCCTGGATTTTGGTGGGATTTTTTATTCTCATCTAATCATGTCAATCTTAACTTCCACAATGTTGTAGTTTTCTTATAAACTTCTCCCAAAACTTAAAATCCCATGGGAGAATGGGGGGATTTTTCATCCCACCTGAAATCCCACCAAAATCCCATGGGAGAAATAATACTATGGGATAATTTGTCCCATATGGGAAAAAAAATCCCTTGGTTGTTGCAAAATGGGATTAATTCTCCCACAGGACAAAAAATCCCACTAAATGAAGAAGTTAGGATTAAATATCCCATGTCTTGGCACAATATAGGAAAAATAATCCTATAGTAACCTTTTTAATGAGTCATTTGTTGAATTACATCAAACTAATACAATGATGTACCACGATACTTGAATGGTATTTAGATTTCAATTTCCTCCCAAACTTAATTCACAATACAAGTGAATCAATGTATGTTATAAAAAAATATATACCCACCTTATGACAATATAAAAGAGGAATCAACTTCAAAGTTACTATGCTTTTTGTGATATTGACATTTTATTCCTAATATATTCAATTTGAACCTTGACTTCTGATCTTGTGACCCCAAACAGGAGGCCTAAGGGCCTTGAATCGCTCTTCTGATAAACTGTACAACCTATCACTTCTATTTGAAGCCTCTAAGTATCCTGTATATTTAGATAAAGCCTTGAAATTCCAAAGGTAGGTCATCATGACCTACATTTTAGATGAAACACTGAGAACCCAAGATGATTCTAAGCCAATTAGTGCCTGAGAGTAGGTCATGGTGACCTACTTATCACTTGTCATTCTCTGAGGAGACCAAGATACAATCGACAAGGTTTGATGATTCTAAGCCAATTAATACCTAAAATATTTTTAAAATTATTACCATAAAATTTCAAAAGTAGGTCACAGTGACCTACTTTTCAGATGACATACTTTGAGGACCCAAGATGCATCAACTGACAAAGTTTGATGATTCTAAGCCAAATAGTACCAGATGTATTTAAATAAAGCCATAAAGTTCAAAAGTAGGTCACAGTGACCTCCTTTTCAGTCGACTAACTCTGCGGACCCAAAATGCATCAACTGACTAAGTTTGATGATTCAAAGCCAATTAGTCCCTGAAATATTTAATAAATTTTCAAAAGTAGGTCATGGTGACCTACTTTTCAGTTGACCTACTCCAAAGACCAAGATGCATCAACTGACAAAGTTTGATGATTCTAAGTCAATTAGTACCTGAAATATTTAATTATAGACATATAAATTGAAAAGTAGGTCACAGTGACCTAAATTTCAGTTGACCTATTCCAAGGACCCAAGATATAACAACTGACAAATTTTGATTATTCTAAGCCAAAATAGTATCCGAAAATATAAATACAGCCATAAAATTTCAAAAGTAGGGCAGGGTGACCTACTTTTCAGTTGTACTCCAAAGACCCAAGATGCATCAACTGACAAAATTTGATGATTCTAAACCTATTAGTACCTGAAATATTTAATTAAAGCCATAAATTTTCAAAAGTAAGTCATGGTGACCTACTTTTCAGTCGATTTACTCCAAAGACCCAAGATGCATCAACTGACAAAGTTTGATGATTCTAAGCCAATAAGTACCCGAAACATTTAATTACAGTCATGTAAAATTGAAAAGTAGGTGAAGATGCATCAACTGACAAATTTTTTTGATTCTAAGCCAAATAGTACCCCAAAATATTAAATACAGCCATAAAATTTCAAAAGTAGGTCATGGTAACCTACTTTTCAGTTGTTGTACTCCAAAGACCCGAGATGCATCAACTGACAAAGTTTGATGATTCTAAGCCAATTAGTACCTGAAATATCTAATTAAAGCTATAAATTTTAAAAAGTAGGTCACAGTGACCTACTTTTCAGTCAACCTACTCCGAAGACCCAAGATGCATCAACTGACAAAGTTTAATGATTCTTAGCCAATTAGTTCCCGAAATATTTAATTATAGTCATATAAATTGAAAAGTAGGTCACGGTGACCTACTTTTCAGTTGACGTTTTTCGAGGACCCAAGATGCATCAACTTACAAAGTTTTATGATCATTGGCCTTAAAATGTCCAAATTATGCCTCTTTAACGCTTTGAAATTGAAAGTTCAAAAAGTAGGTCACTGTGACCTACTTTTTAATAAATATATTTTATGGCCCCAAGATGCATCATCTTCCAAGATTTAATGATTCTAAACCTCTCAGTATTCGAATTAATGACCTTAATTGTTTTGAAAAAGATTAGCCATAAAATTCAAAAAAAAAGGGGTCAAGGTGACCTTTTTTTTAGTTGACGTACTCCGAGGACCCAAGATACATCAATTGACAAAATTTGATGATCATAGGCCTTAAATTGTTCAAAATATGCCTCTAAATCATTTTGAAAAGAATGGCCGCAAAATTTAAAAAAGTAGGTCACTGTGACCTACTTTTGATTCAACATGATATGAGGTCCTTAGATGCATCAACTGACAAGATTTGTTGATCCTAGTCCTTATAGTAAGCAAAATATCAACATTTTAATAAAATGTAATTTTTGGTCAACTTTGAAGTGACCTTGAGACCACGCCCTTTGCCCTAGGGCAATTCCCTGTGCAAATTTTAATCTACAAAATATCTTCATCTTTTTTGTGTAAGTTTGGTGATAATCTGCCTGTGGTTCTTAAGAAGAAGATTTTTTAGCAACCAGTACTTTTGTTTCTATTTTCCTAATTATCTCCCCTTGTTTAAGGGTCACAACCCTAGTTTTAGTAAAAACGGGAGCCCTTGGGCCAAGGATACCCTGTGACAAATTTGACAATAATTGGCCAAGGGGTTCTTGAGTTATGGCCCATATTCTAAAAAGTTTATACACACTGCACAAATGGCCATAGCATTAGCTCTTTGAGCCTTTGGCTCAGAAGAGCTAAAAGATATAGTGGGCATCTATTCTTCAAAGGGTATTATTTTATAAAAAATCAAATGTCTATCACGCAAAATTAAATGGTCCTGAAAATATTGAATGGAAATATCTTTTTATGCCTAAAGTAGTTTGTTCATTGACCTTAGACCTTGTGACCTCAAAATCTGCAGTGGTCATTTACTCATCAGGAGATGCCATTATACCAAGTGTGATTTCTGTCAAGTAAAGGGTTCTTAAGATATTGAGCGATCAATATTCTTATGTCCAGTTTGACCCTTGATCTTTGACTTTGGGACCTCAAAATCTATAATTGTCATTTACTCCTCAAAAGAAAATAAAGTACTTATAAATATAAGGTATGTCAAGCAAAGGGTTCTTAAGATATAGAGTGGTCACTATCTTCCCATATCAAGATTAAATCTTGGCCTTAAGAAACAAGTTATTTACATAAATATGTGTATTCTTTTCAGATGAGTTCAGGATTGAATACTATCACTGTATTAAAGTGCCACTTTTTTGTACATGCTCAACAGAAAAAAAAACATATTTAAGAAAAAATGTGGTGGTCGAAATAGCTTAAGCTATTCTGCATAGCTTATTAAAGCAATATAGCTAATTCAATCTAAGATTGTATGAGAACTGACAATAGTATGGTTATACTATACTTATATACTTCAGTTACCAGTGGTTACATGCTGACATGTGCATGTAAACTTGCCCCCGCCACACTGCCAAAAACGACAGCAGAATGGACCCGTTGGTGTTGTTAATGGATTAATTCACACACGCTAAATCAAATATAGACTGATTTAAAACTTGCATGAATTAACCTTTTTAGAATAAACTTCTTTTTTTCACTTTCATCAGCATCTTTCTCTGGATATGATGATCTTGTGCGTGAAGAGGATCTGGGTGATTTTTAAACCGCTCTACTGACTTGGAATAAGTGTGCACTAAAACACGGATAATTTCTTGCGATCTTTTAACGGAACATGTAGTAAAGATCTATACTATGGTTTTTCCTTAATTTATGTATGAATTATGTAATATAATTCCCCGTACATTTTCATTTTTTTTTTGTCGTTCTTATTTAATAATCTATTTTTATTTTATTTTATTATTATTTAAAAGAAAAATTGCAATGAAAGCTATTTATGAGTGACTGATCGAGATATGTGGAAAACAAAAAATCACGCCTGGGCGATTCTAAATCAGGCCGTGCATTGCTATATCTGGAGTGACTTGGTGAAATCGCAATAATTGTTTGGGTTTTTAACCTTATTCAAGATTATATAGGTACCACATACAGGAGTATTAAAACTACAAAAGTTATTACCTACCCACCCTATCTCCATGTTCATTTCCCTCCTCAATATTCTATGTTTAATACGTGTACGCCATCGGATTTCTTTTTAATTTTACCCGGTTGAATCTTGGAAGCAATGATGACAATATAGAAGGGGGTCGAATATTTTCTACAGTATAAGCTTTTTATATACATCATGCACATAGACTATACATTATTATAAAAGAAAGAATTGGTCTTTTACCTGTTTACACTTTTTCATGTTTTCATTCAGCAAACCAAACTACGTATACATTTGTATCGTACAAATGTAATCCTTGATTTTTTTTTTTAAATAAAACACGTTAATACCTATCTCTCTCCATGACTTTTTAACCTATATAATTATCTTACACATCTTTTAATCACTATATACGTATGACTGACATTATTGAGAAAATTTGAATGAAAAAAATTAAACTTTATGTGGCTTAACCAGGGACCTATACTACTAGTATATAGGTCCCTGGCTTAACTTATTCATTTAAAACATAACGAAGCCATTAAATTTAAAAAGGTGTAACTGTATGTATTTTTTGTAATTGCATAACCCATATGGGAGTATTATGAATCCAAATAATCAATGATTTAGTTTTAATTTTCATGATTTTTTAAAAGCAGTTTCCCTTAAATGAATTATTGTGTCGTAGAATGCAAATTTCGATTGATAATTTTATATTTTATTCTTGATGAACATTTTTCTTTCCATAATGCAAAATATTAATGTATTATGATTGGTAAATAGTAAATAGGGATACACTGTCATACATTCAACATGTTCAAAGGATTAAAAATTCAGATTGTATATCGTATGGATAAATTGTATCGATCCCTCCAGTCGTTCACACCTTTGATTGAAAATCAATTGCAAAATTCACCCCGGGGCTGTAACCTGTAATCTTATAGAGTTTCCGTCCGACAGTCGCACGTATATTCAAGAATTCGGCTTTACGCGTCTACTAACAATTGCAGTCCCCTGTTTATATTGCGTAACTATCATTATGGAAAGACCTCGATTCCTACAAAAGACCAGTACATGTAATATTGAAAAAAAAAAACTACCGAAGGCTGTGATTGTTAAGAAAATATTAACATGTTTATTAAAAATGTCATAATTTCATGCTTTAAAATCACAATTTAACAATTATACCTGAATTTTATGCTGCAGAACTGTAGCTCTACGAAAATAAAAATAGTGACAGACCTGAGAGCTACAATGCAACCCACTGAAAAAAAAAACTTTACTATGCACAAAATGTTACACTTTTCTGAAATAATTTTCTCGAATTATTAACCCAAATACCAAAAAATCCCGATTTCAACCAAATTCTTTAAACCTCTATCAATTGTTCTCGAAGCCAAATTTAATGCTGCCACCCAAAACGGCAGTATAAAAAGGTGAAATTTTCGATGTTCTCAATGTAAGGCATAAGCAGAAGGGCTATGACCAAGGGTTATAAGGATTGTTTTGTTATGGGAAAAATAAAAGTATATGTTAGACTATCATGTTTTTCGGGCGCGATAAATATACTCTCTGGTCGTCCGGCCAATTTTTTTTCAGATCAGCGACCTATAGAGCTACAGCTTACCTTAATTCTTACACTATACAAAAGATCGCATGAATGTTAATATAAATGACTTTTAACAGTACGGCTCTTTTTTCCCCATAGCTTATTATTAGTAAACCAAGTTTACTATTCCTATGGAATTAATTTTCGAATTTGAAGCATGTGTTAATCATTAAAGTATTCTTTTAAGGAACTTGCAAGACCACTTGATATTACATAGTTATATATTATTAATGCAAGGAAATGCATGACATGAAGGGAAAAGCAGACAAGAAAATACCCCCCATCCCCCCCCCCCCACACACACACACACACCACCACCACCACCACCACCATGGGCAAAAAAATGGACGGTAATTTTCCTTGTACATTCTGTCGAATTTTCAACTGCTTGACAGAAAGTACATGACAAAAAGTACATGTAAACTCGTACAGTAACTTTCAAATTTCTTTTCTGGTATCATAATAACACATAGGTATTATAATAGATAATTTCTATGGCTGTTGTTGACTTAATTCGAAGTTCACATTATTAAACATAGGCGTCGGAACCTGGGGGGGGGGGGGGGGGGCTAGGGGGGCTATATATAGTGATACCTAATATGCTATATACTTATATCAGTTAAGAAAACCTTTTAAAAAGTTATCATGTTATGAAACTGTCTTACCTGGTAACTAAAATATGGAAAACACACTGACAAGAAATGAAATATAATCCCTTGCAATATAGGAATGTGTTTGTAAAAAAAAAAAAATCACTCGAAAATTTCGCCAAAAGAATATTTCTGCTCCAGAGATCGAAAAATGTATTTTGAATACAAAGTAGCACACTACATTTAATTTTTCATCCTATAACAATACAGCTACATATAATTATAATAGGTTGCTCTTAATCATTTTGTTAAATAAATATTATTAAATTCATCAAACAAAAATAACTGCACGATATTTGTTTTCTTTGACCCAATAAAAACCATGTTGTTTTTAAAGTGAGTTTAATTATTTACTCTTCATTTAAAGTTAACTGATAATTAAACCCGTTTTGGAGTGTCCCCTAAATTCCTTAATTATTCTTTAAAATAACATAAGTATAGTCTTGTTTTCACTGCAAGAATTGGGCATCCTATAAAGGCTTGGGTTGAACTGTAAATTTTTCAATAAATTATCTACATAATTTTTTATAAATATCTTTCCATAAATTTTACAATTCAATCTCTGTGTATATCCTTCCATTAATAAATGTAAAGAAGTTTTCATTTTCGGTATGTAATGAAAATAATTTGCCTAAATTTGCTCAAATTAGAAATTATCCTGATTGCAGACACTTTTAACCATTATATTGTAAAGTTTCTAGAACTTGTGTTTTTTTAAATTATACACTAACATTAACATGCATATATACTCTATCGCAGAACTACTTTGTCATGTTTGTATACGAAGTATTTTCACTGTTAGTCCTGAGGTCATCAGGTCATTGCAGCACATAGGCCAAATGTCAAAGAAGAAGGTTAGGTGTCAGCGGCATACAGCCACATGTAGCTACTATGCTACATGTAACAGTGTAATGTGTCCGCTGAGTTACAAAGACAACTACAATCAACTGATTAAAGTCAAGCTGTACCATTCATTATTATGAATGATGGATGTACATTCGAATTACTTTATAAATATAATATTACATGTATTCATATTTTTTAAAACTATATTCAATGAAAGTTTTAATAACATCCATATCTGCTCAAAACTTAATACGATATGTAACAATAAATATGTAAGCGTTTTTATCAACTTGAAAATCTTAAAGCGTCATTTTAAAGAAAGAGTTTGAGATTCAGTTTCTCGGCCTTTTCCAAAGCCATTGTCACTGTTTCAGCCATGATGAATTAGACTGTGTGTGGTCACCCCGTGTATACATCTTCAGACATGCAGTGACTACCCTCTATTGTTATCTAGGTATTAGCTGTATCCCGAGTATATATACATGTACGTACATATTCACACATGGGTAGTCACTAGAGGAGAGTGGTTACAGGTGCTCGAACAGAGGCTGATCCAGTAAATAATTCCAGTCATTGATTCGAAAGTACTTTGATAAGGAGGGAAAAAGAGATCTAATTATGAACTTCCACATTGCAATTAATCAGTTAATCGCAATAATTAAGTTTTAACGACAAACATAATTTATTATCACATTCACGACACCTCACAGGCATACAAAACACTGTTTCAGGCCCGTAGTGCATCAATGTGTTTCAATTAAGTAGAGAGTTTGACAAGTAAGCAAAAAAATCTCCATTTGCCGTGATTTTCCAGTGTTTGACCGTAAAACAACAAAAATATGTGTGTGGGGGGGGGGGGGGCTTCCAAATAAAAATTAACTTAGTAAAACTATTCTCATAAAAAGCCCCCCCCCCCCCGTGAACATGTACCCACAGGTCTGTTTTAATATATTAAGGAAAAACATAAGGAAGAAGGTTTAATACTCATAGATTATATAAATATATACATAGAGGAATAGTAGATTTCTTTTCTATGGGGCAATATATAATTTTATGTACTGTATTCCAATCCTTCTCTTTATAAACAGAAATTCTTCAAAATGTAATCTTCATCTTGAATTCAAACAAACGCACCCAGGAATCAGACACTTTGAAGCACGTGTACCGACTGGCGACTGAAGTAAGCCTGTTCTAGTGTTTTTCAATGGATTTAATACGAAGTTAAACTGTACATGTTGTGGCGCTGTAAGTAATTGAGAACCATTTAATATACAATTAATGAATTATTGATGGAGGATGCATACATGAGACAAGTTCATACTTCAGGCTTTGCATGCGTAATACAGAAGGCTGACCACTCATTCACTGATCAGCTGTTTCGTTCTAAGATGCTTCTGTTCACCAGCTTTACAATGTAAGTAAACACACAAACAAACTTTGTCTGTCCCTAAACAGCCAAACGCATATTTTAAAATACGTATGGAAACACATTGACCATGTTGAAATATGACTGCTCTGACATAAATGATTGACCCCAATGTGAGAGGGTGGGGGTTAAGGTAATGTGATTAAAGTGAATCAGGAGTCCATTGTCATTTCATAGGCGAGAGGCTAAGGTTTGTTGACATAATTTTTCTTCTGAAAAAATAGCAAAATTAATGCTTACCAAATAATTTCATGGAGATCAATGATTTTTTTTTTAAAGGTCTGACATCTATACAGGGAAAGATGGATGCATGCATCCTAATATTTATTCAGAGTATAACTTTGGACAATACAGCCCATCAGTTTATAATAATGACAATTACAACATGTTTTACAGAAGTTAAGACCATCAGTCTCTCAATGAGTTTAAAAGGGGTTGGTGGTGGTGGTGGTTGGGAGGGGGTGTTCCAGTAATGGAGCATTTGAACCTTGTATTTCATGAGAGGAAAAAATATTGTTTGCTTATAACCAAAACTCTTTTTATTACTATTATTGTAGTAATTTACATGTACTTAAATTTAAAATCAAAAATAAATTATCAAACTTGTGTATTAAATTAACATGACCACATGAGTAAAATACTATATAATATGCATAAAGTCACAGCAGTGGAACAAAATCAAAATGTATTTTGACTTAATTTGTATGTATTAAAAAATGTCAATACATTTTAAAAATAATGTAAACTTTACAATGTTTTACATAATTATTAGTCGTCCGCATACTCTAGAGTCACAGAGTAAGGAGTTGATCCTTATGTCGTGGTTTTAATCCCACTGTGAAATGTGCAGACTGATCCTTCGGATGAGACCATATAAACCGAGGTTCTGCGTTGCAATACATGCTGGCACGAAAAAGATCCCTCACTGCTCAATGGTCCTGAGTACCAAGCATAGGTCAAAATTTGCAGCTCTCCACCCTCAAGTGGTGGTGTCTCCATATGAGTGAAAAATTCTCAAGAGGGATGTTAAACAACAAACAAACAAAACATAATTATTAGACTTAGTTTTAGAATTTTAAAAGTTAGAAATCATAAATGAATGTGCCCCATTCACTTACTGTTATAGATCTACATATGTTTATTTGTACAATTCATATTAGTTTCTAGTTAAAAATTCAATGCTTATCCACAATTCAGTTGTAGCTTTCCCTTACATATGTGTAATTTGCAAATACTAAAGAAGAATTTAGTTGAAATATATATAACTTTCTGTATCAAGTGATACATTTACATTTTTAAAGTACAAATATAGTCATTAAAATTTACAAAGACTATTTCATTGGCAACATTGCAATAAAAGTTCACTGACACAAAGATTGAAAATGGCTTAATGGTTCAAAAGTGATAAAATCATCCCAGACTGACATATGCATTCCAAGTGTAAATATCCTTTAACTAGAGTAAAAAAGACTAATCCGTAGCTCATGATCATTAATCATATCAATACTTCTAATTTGATATTTGAACAAATTAAGGACCTTATTATGATACATATATAGAATGCACAGTGAAAGATTGTGAGATCTAAATAAACAATTTAAAGCAAAAATTCCCCCACTTTCACTACTTTTAGAGTTAATTAAGAAACTGTCTCCCTAGGACATGGATTCATGATATTCAAAGGATTGTATCAAATGAAACAGTTTCATCTAAAATTATTAGTTACTAATAATTTTAGATCTTTAAAAAAAAAAATCTATCTGCTAGTATACAGACATTAGCAATTTAACACACGTTTTCTTGTGTTAATCACTATGATATATATATACAAGCCAATGACAGAGGTAAAGTAGAGCATCACAGGGTCATACAACCTTAATTCTTCCCTTATGTATATAAGTGGGCATGAAAGCTATAACTAAGAACTGATTGATAAACTAATTGACCATTTTAGTAATAATTAAGTCCTGTACTTATGTATCATTTTAACTGGAATTTTAAATTTAAAAAGTAGAAATAATAGAGAAATATTGACTACATGTACAGTACATGTATAAGTTGTATTATGTTGGTAAAGATTGTAAAAATAGATTGTAAGTTTAGCTTAAATACATTAAGTAGAGTTATGTGTACATATCATTTGTAAATAAGCTATTAAGATTTCTGATGACTTGAGCAGTGAATCCAATATGTGCTCAGGAAAGTTTTGCCTTAATTTTGGGAAAAGGGAGACAAATTTTATTTTTGGACTATAAGGTCATTTTACCAATATATATATCATATATGACAATGACAAAACTTTATTCTTGAGCAAAAAACTGTTAACAGTTGTAAAGAACAATATATATTATAACAAATATACATGACAATTGGCATTGTGTGACAGAACCAGACCAGGCGGACCTATATACATAGTTACATCATATACATGCATGTAAATGCAGCAGATAAATATCCACTTAACAATAAATGCATGCACTCTAAAGTATGCATAAACTCAAAAGTACATTATCATACAATGTAATGCAATGTTTATATATCATCAATCCTCAATTATTAGGTGTGGTGGGTTTCACGGTCTTATAGAGATGTAAAGGATTTAGTGGAGGAACCAAGCGAACATCCAATTTTTAATTAAGAGATCCAAGGGGAGTTAATAAAGCTCATTTTTTTTATGAGATATATCAAGGTCTCTGTAATCTTTAAAAATCTCAGTAAATTTTATGTAGGAAATATTTAGAAAATAGAAAAAAAAGCTTTGAATAACAGCAGTACCACACAAAATCCCACAAAACATATGTTTTTTTTTTTTTTTACTAGGGTGGGGTTTTTATTAATAAGTTTAATTTTCATCTTTTGTGTATTCATAACAACTTTCCAAATCCTCTGGCCCTTGATTCAATCCACAGGGTGACTCTTAGTATTGATCATACTAATTTTTAAATTATTGAAAATTCAAATCGACTTTAAAAATCCTGTGGCCCATGGTTTAGTCCCCAGAATGGGACTGACTAGGTCATATTTCGAGAAATTGTTTCAACTAAGAACATTTTATTTTCTATTAAAAAGGACATTTTAAATTGGCAAACTGATTTAAGCATGATTACAGTGCGTACATAACTTTCAATCAAAATTAGAAATTAATGTTACATGCCCTCTGGGTCCAGCAATCAGACAAACTGTTCACATATCATTACCAGTACACTGAATATTTATAATTACCCCTTGACCAAGATGCAAATTTCATGTCCCCTGGCCCATGGAGGGAGGGGGGGGGGGCTAAGTTGTCATAATTTATATTGAAATAAATAATATACTAGTGTACCTTATTTCCCGTAACAATATTACTGGATCACTGAATTTTTTCTACTTTCATGATAGTATTTAAATCACAGTGGGGTAGCTATAAGACAACAATAATGTGGATGCATGCTTTAATGATTACGGGGGGTCTGGTGCAGCAATAAACCTCCCTCCCTTTATACACAAAGTGGGTTCAGGGAGGGGATCAAGCCCCCTGAAGCACCACAACAATTTAATTGACAACAATTAACACATGTACTAATTAATGTGCTAGATGAGTCTATAAGGTTTCACAGTTTGAAGATAATACATACAGAGCAATTCATTTATCTTTGATTAATGAAACAAATGTTTTGATTCAATATTATATGTTCTGTTTCAAAGAAATTAGCATTCATATATATAATTATTATTATCATTTTTTTTTTTTTTTTTGAAAATGAGGATGCTTTGGAATACAAGCATGCATGTACATGGTAGCTGCATGTGCCACTGATTGAATCAGTGACTGAAATCAAACATTTGATGCTATGATTAAGGTATATTTAATTCCATATACATCATGTAGAATCCAATGGGCATGATGGGAATGGGGATCAAAATTTTAAGATATTCATTTATATAAATTATTATATTTATTTCACTGTAATTTAAATTAACATGGAAATTAATATATTAACTGTTGGAATCCAAAATATTTTTTGGTGGATCAAAGTATATATTTTACTTTCATCATTGAATTCAAAGAGAAACATAAAGATTAAATTAAAATCCAGTGTAGTGAGCGGTGGATCCAAAGGGAGTGGAATTGGACATTAAAACTTAAATCAAATATATGCACAAGGGATCTAAAGTATCTAGTGGATAAAAAAATTTCTTCTTCTTTTTCGTGGTAAAATTTACCTGAATGAGACTGTAAAGTTATTAATAACAGATGACTTATGAGTATAGTTTATACAAGGTGAAATGGGCTCATCATTTGCTATACCTATAGTTGTACCGGTTATCCAAAAATGTAAATATTTTTATCTGAGTAGAGTACAGAAGCTATTTGAAATTAATATCTATATGTTGTGGGATATTTAGCTCACCTTAATGAAGTTTGGGGTGTCGGCATCCCAGGTTAAAATTTTTTGAGCAGATTTCTTTTTTAGCTCACCTGAGCTGAAAGCTCAAGTGAGCTTTTCTGATCACCAGTTGTCCATCGTCCGTCCGTCTGTCTGTCCATCCGTCTGTAAACTTTTCACATTTTCAACTTCTTCTCAAGAACCACTGGGCCAATTTTAACCAAACTTGGTACAAAGTATCCTTGGGTGAAGGGGAGTTTAAATTATTAAAAGAAAGGGGCCAAGTCCCCTTACAAGGGGAGATAATCAAGAAAAGACAAAAATAGGGTGGGGTCATTAAAAAATCTTCTCGAGAACCACTGGGCCAAAAAAGCTGAAACTTATGTGGAAGCATCCTGAGATAGTGTAGATTCTAAATTGTTCAAATCATGACCCGTGGGGGTAGGGCGGAGCCACAATAGGGAATCCAAGTTTTACATTGAAATATATAGGAAAAATCTTTAAAAATCTTCTTCTCAAGAACCATTGGGCCAGAAAAGCTGAAACTTATGTGGAAGCATCCTGGAGTAGTGTGGATTATAAATTGTTTAAATCATGACCTCCGGGGATAGGGTGGGGCTATAATAGGGAATCCAAGTTTTACCTTAAAATATGTAAGAAAAATCTTTAAAAATCTTCTTCTCAAGAACCACTGGGCCAGAAAAGCTGAAACTTATGTGGAAGCATCCTTGGATAGTATAGATTCTAAATTGTACAAATCAGGACCCCCGGGGGTAGGGCGGGGCCACAATACAGAATCCAAGTTTTACACTGAAATATATAGGAAAAATCTTTAAAAATCTTCTTTTCAAGAACCACTGGGCCAGAAAAGCTGAAACTTATGTCGAAGCATTGGGGGGGGGGGGGGGGGGGTAGTGTAGATTCTAAATTGTTCAGATCAGGACCCCCGGGGGTAGGGCGGGGCCACACTACAGAATCCAAGTTTTACATTGAAATATATAGGAAAAATCATTAAAAATTTTCTTCTCAAGAAACACGGGGCCAGAAAAGCTGAAACTTATGAGGAAGCATTCTGGGGTAGTGTAGATTCTAAATTGTTCAAATCAGGACCCCTGGGGGTAGGGCGGAGCCACAATAGGGAATCCAAGTTTTACATTGAAATATATAGGAAAAATCTTTAAAAATCTTCTTCTCAAGAACCACTGGACCAGAAAAGTTGAAACTTATGTGGAAGCTTTGGGGGGTAGTGTAGATTCTAAATTGTTCAAATCATGACCCCTTGGGGTAGGGCGGGGCCACAATAGGTATTACAAGGGGGGGGGGATCTGGTATAGAACTGCATGGCCAAAGTTACTCAGGTGAGCGATGTGGCCCCTTGTAAATATACACTGTACTTATATGGCCTACATTAATCTGAGATGCATGGAGGATGCTTCCATTGTGTTTCATTGTACCAGACAAGGTTTCAGATGCTGCAATTTCAGCTAAAGAATGACCAAGTTAATGTTTTTGAAGCAGGTTAAAATTTTAGGAGCAGGTCTCATTTCCAAGTTATTATAAGCCCTATACTGATCAATCTTGAAAGGATGATACATCTAAGGATGCACACTACCAGGCTTGTTTTGGATGCTGAATCTGACCTACATTTTCTCGACGAGTGACTAGATTAAAGTTTATGAAGCATGTTCATTCTAAACTAGTCTAACTAAATGCTATATGTTGACCAAACTTACACGGATGACATATCTAAGGATTTTACACTACCAGACTTCAATGGATGCTGGATCTGAACTACATTTTTTCTTATGAAAGACCAGGTTAATGTTTTTTTGAGCAGGTTCATTCTCATTCTAAAGTTACTATTACTATAAATCCTATTCTGACCAAACTTGTATGGATGATACATCTAAGGATGCACACTACTGGACTTGCTTCAGATGCTGAATTTGACCTATATTTTTCAAATGAGTGAACATGATAAAAAGTTTTTAGGAGCAGTTTCTCTCTAAAGTGTCTAAAAGCCATACATTAACCAACTTTGAATTGAAGAGACATTTATTGATGAACACTACCAGAGTTGCTTTTGATACAGGATTTGACCTACATTTTTCAGATGAGTGAACAGGTTAAAGTTTTTGGAGCAGGTCCATTACCAAGAAACTATAATACCTATATCTGAATTAAACTTACAAGGATGATGCATCAAGGTATAAAAATTCTAAAATTTGATTGAAATGCTGGATTTGACTTACATTTTCTGGATGATTGACTAGATTAGAGATTTTAGATAAGTTCATTCCCAAGTATCCACAAACTCCTTCAGAAAAAAATTACATAATTGTTGCATCTAAGGATGCTCACCACTAGATTATTAGTTAAGTGTGGGAATTTGCCTTTCTTAAAGACAACATTTGTTGAGGTGAGCTCTGTAATCTCTGATTACCTATGTTTTGTGTGTTTCCGCCTATTGTTTTCTTATGGATGCCAGTATAAACTGTGATCAAACAAAGCATTCCCTTCATTACACACATCAATATAGCAAGGTATTTTATATCCTATGGGATAAAAATTCCCAAAATGATACTTCATAGGATTTTAAATCCTAAGAATAGCTAATAATGGGATTTTTAATCCTATTTCTCCAATGATGGGATAAAAAATCCCATGGGAGGAAATATCCCTCACAGATTTTTTTCTCCCATGGGATTTTGGTGGGATTTCAGGTGGGATGAAAAATCCCCCCATTCTCCCATGGGATTTTAAGTTTTGGGAGAAGTTTATAAGAAAACTACAACATTGTAGAAGTTAAGATTGACATGATGAGGTGAGAATAAAAAATCCCACCAAAATCCAGGAAAATTTTTTAATTTTGTCTTTTCGAAAGGGTACCTAAAAGTCCGGACTATGTCGTGTCCGGACTTAAATGTCGCAGTGTTAAATATAACCACAGTGTTCCTCCATAAATACAAGAGTTCTAAGTATAGAATGGAATTTGTCTTGTTCTAAATATAGCTCCCTCGCCGACTGACACGGACTACTTTCATGGTTTCTGACACTCATTTGAGGAAAAGGGTACTCCATTTTGAGATCAAATTACAACTTATTAGTGCAAGGTTCTTCCATTTTCTCAACAAATGGTTGTAGTGTGGACATTAATCTCCACCTTCCATATTTTTTCAGATTTTTAGATCTTCTATTGAAGTCTGCAGTTGCGCAGTTCTGAAGTGCACATCAAAGGCATTTTTTGTGCTTAGTGAGTGCATTTCATATAAAGTTCAACTTGTAAAACCTCATATTTATTGCTTTCTACCCTTTTGGGCAACATTTTTGGTCAGTGTTTGGCAAAAACAAGTCAATTCAAGGAATATTTACTTTCTGTCTCTAACATGAACAAGATGGCCGGACATCCCCCTTAAACTGCTAAACCAGAATGTATTTAACAATTTAAGACATGACATTCTGTCTGTCTTACTACTAATACATGGAATTGTCATTGAACATAATCAACAAAGGGTGTCTGAAATATTTCATCAAACTTTCTACTATTTTACAGCTCTCTGTACTGATTTTCAAAACCTTACTCATGGAAAAACGTGCGATAGTCAAAGTTCCAAAGGCACAATAGTGATAGGACATTTCATCTCATAAAGAACCATGTAGGCTGCTTCTGGATCTGTACCGAAGTTAAACTCCGAAGCGATAGAAGAGGATCTGTTTCCTTTACCTTTCAAGCAAATACAGAAAAACATAGTTTCTGTAATTTATTTGAATAAATTATCTCGATTTCTGGTTAACATTTAATATACCTTGCATGTTTCCTCCCATGATAACTTTAAACCTTTCAACCGTCTAGCAAACTCCATATCCATACGAAGTACTATTCCAAGATTTGTCAAGGGTGTCAAAGCAACTAACTTATTTCACCTATTTACATAATAAATTAAGCATTTATTGCAATTTGTTTGCATAGGCCAGTCACAGACGTATTTCTTTCCAAAATGAGAACAATTATTCAAATTAATAATGATAATAATATTCTTTTTGAATTCTTATATTCAAGTTACTACCACGCAATTTTGTTTTTGCTTCAGTCTCACATGGAACTACTGGTATTTGGCTTTATAATGCCTTCATGTGATTTGGAAAGTCTCGTGAACGCATTTACTGCATGTTCCTCTTGAATACAAGCGAAATCAACCTCCAGTGCGTTTGGATGATCACCCAGACCATCTTTTCCATGAATATGGGAAGCATCTTCATCATAATGTAAAATAGATCTTGTACTTCCCCGGAATACCGGTATCTAGGGGTGAAATTAAAGGCAATGTGATCTATTTTCTAAATTTATCGGGATATGAATTTGAAATAAATATGAAGATAACGAAGAGTAATTAAGCTCAAAAGTCCATTGAAAAATTACAAATTTGGAGCAGAGCAAACACAGACCTCTAAAAACATCAGAGGAGGGATCAGATGCCAATGAGTAGTAAGCATTCCCTTTCTACTGGTTACACCTACTGTGTGCCCCTTGTCATGATCGGGTAAACGGAAAACTCCGCAGACAATTCAGTGTGAAAATACTGGAGTAACAGTTTGTATGAAAAACGTCAGTCAACATTTGACTAAACAATAGATTGCATTTGCCAACAAGGTCATTGAATAGACATTAGGTCTAGCAAAATGTTGACTTTAAACGAGACTATTTATATGCTTGAATCATCAACTTATCTGTCAATAGCTTGCCTCGTTTTATAAATTGCTCGTACGCAGAACATACTCTTGTGCATCGAATCAACTGGGATTATATATATATTGCTACATAAGGGAAGTTGATGATAGAAAAGTAGAAGTCATCATGTTTCTCATAAAGTTTGTTTGACATTCACTTATTCATCCATCTAGTAGTGTACTTCAAACTGATTTTTTTTTCAATCTTAACACTTTAATATATATCATTATCTTGATTAGAAATTGATTACTACTGATTTTACTTACATGTAGAGAGTCACAAATTTTAAGAACACGCAGGGTATTTCTGCAGACGTTATCAATATCTACATTCCCATTGACACAGGATTGTAAAATATAAACCATTTATATGTGAATTCGAGACACAGTCAAAAGACAAAGTAAATGAAATCCCAAGTGTTTCCTTGCTATTTGGGGACATCAAGTATCAAAGATACACGTATATGTTCCTTCCAGAGGAGACCCTTCACAATCAATGCATGTAAGTTTTCATAGATAGAATATACATATGCTTAAATAGTAATACGAATAACCTTAGTTTAGAAATCTTTGTCTTTTGTTGAATAACCTTTTCAAAATTTTATATCAATCTCAACTGTTACATGAACCGGTTTTGCAAAAAACACATTCAAAAATATCATCTTGAAATATTTAATGAACTAATCTTGAAATATTTAATAAACTAGTCCTTTAGCATGAATCTCCACAGAGATAAAGATTTCTCCACATCTGTTTTTTCTACTATTGTAACATTAGGGGACTTTTTCAGTTTGTCTCGCCAATCAGCAACTAACATGCCACGTGTCAAGCTTCCATTTAGTTCCACTGTGGCAAATATGTCCACCGATTCCAGCACAATAGAACTATCAATAGCAACTGCTGTCGCAAATACATCACAGGAAATATAACCGAGCTCTCGGTTTGTTTTCTGTCGGTTAACTGTGCTTTTGGTGATGGCTTGAAGGAAATTCGATTTTCTCGTGTTTAAGTGGAAACATTCCTCGGCCTTTTCCTAAAAGCATCACAAAAATAAAGTCAAATTTTTTCTTGGTTTAAAAATACAAGTCGTTTATCTATAAAAAAGAGAAAAAATTATTTTCGTCTCTGCTTCGATTATGAATTAACGAGCTAATAATAGCGTTCGCAGGAAATCTTTAAACAGAAGCAATTTTAAATTTGTATCAGTAAGTGATTGGTTTACCTCTTGCATGATGAAAAGTTTAATAATATTTAAACCCTTTGGTATCCTTCAGAAACTTGAATAAATAATATTTTGTTTTACCATATGGAGAAGATACTAGTGAAAATATAGTGAATAGTTTACCTAAATATTCTACATTAAACTGCATCTTCAAGAAATTGGTTATAAAAATCACATTTCGAAAAAATAAATCCTACCGTATCAATTTTTAAAACATTACCCATGGATACACATCTTTTAAGCAAAGTTCCCATGAAACAATAGTGATAGGACATTTCATCTCATGAAGAACCATATACGCTGCTTCTGGATCTGTGCCAAAGTTGAACTCCGACGCAATAGAAGAGGATCTGTTTCCTTTACCTTCAATACATATATACATCTAGAATCATTCCTTACGCGTTAAATTTCATTATGTTTTGTTCACCTTTATCTCTGGAAGTGATTCAATGTACCTTGCATGTTTCCTCCCATAATCACTAGGCTCTTCAAACGACTGGAAAAATCAGGATCCATACGCAGTGCTACCCCCAGATTTGTCAGAGGAGCTAATGTAACAAACTTAATTTGACCTGTAACAATAAAGCGAATTCAAGCATATAACCTATCATAAAGAGAAAATCATCCATGTCTTCTTAAATTGTAATGATTTAATTAATTCATTGGGTTTTTTTACCTAAAGTCTTCCTACTTAACGATTTTTTAAATCTATCTAGTCGTCACTGGGACAGTATGAACTCGGTGAAGGTTATTTAGCATTTCATCACTTACTGTACCCTACAGTAACTAAGTGAGTCATAATTTTTTTCCACTATTTATTTCATTGAAAAATGCATTTTTCTAAAATATTACTGTAGTGATATTTGTTGTTCATTTTTATGACTAAACAACCATAAAATGTAAAAAAAAAAAAAAAAAAAAAAAAAAAAAAAAAAAAATTGCAGTTTCAGAATAATTTTATCTGTAGGCATTGCGGTGATATCAGATGTCAAATGCAAAATAAAAAATTTTAAGACTCTAATATGTTAAGAAATCATAGTAATTTGAGGTTAGAATTATTTGTCTTGATGATTTTCATAAATTGTTCTCAATGATTAGTGTACCATTTTGTTTAGCATTTTAAGACAAGAAAAATTGAACAATTCTGCATGATTCAGTGAAAAAATCATGGAAATTAGGCTAAAATTGACCTCAAAACAAGATTTTATAAATTAGTTTTTCAATGAAATATATATCGTGTAGTGTAAAAATGCAATTATGACCCTCTTATGGACATATACTGTTGGACCTCTTATTTTAATATTTCCAAATAAATTAATCCTGCTTGTAATGCGTCATTTGATTGGATAGGAAAAAATAGTTTATGTCATATACTACTAGTAACCTATCCTGCCAACGTCACAATATGACTTACATCAAAAACGTTGTAATTTATAAAGTGTAAACTGCCCCAACCCACGGTATACAATACTACCAAAGTCTTATCTCCTGCATGTGGAGTTTATGTCTTCCAGTTAATTCGATACGCCAGAGCATGTTCTGTGTACGAACAATTTCGAAAACGAGGCAAGCTATTGACAAATAAGTTGATGATACAAGGATATCAACAATTTTGTCTAAAGTCAACATTTCGCAAATTCTATGGTCGATACAATGACCTTGTTAGCAAATACAATCATCGTTAAGTCGAATGTTGACTGGATTTTTATGCAAATTGTTAGCCCAGTATTTTCACATTGAATTGTCTACGGATTTTTCCGTTTTCTTGATCATGACAAGAAGCACACGGCGGGTGTGACCGGTCGACATCGGATGCTTACTCCTCCGTGGCACCTGATCTCACTTTTGGTGTTTTACAGGTCCGTGTTAGACTGCTTCCAATTTGTATTGTTCCAATCAACTTCTGAGCTTAATTACTGTTCATTATTTTCATATTGCAAAAGAATAGCAATATACCTATTTTATATATAGTCTTTTGTGGATTGCCACCCGGCCGGAGTCAACACAATCCCAATACTCGTTACTTTTGATAAGGAAAAGTCAAACTTTCAGCTCAACACAAACTGTATATGTAACAACTACATTTAATTCATTTGTTAAATCGAAATCAATATTTTGAATCAACATTACCATACTTAATGACAAAACAATTAATTTATTCTTCAATTTGATTCTATTTATTCTATTGTAATTGTTATATATAATGAAATTTCAATTTTTTTTCCTTCTTTTAGAAAGACATAAAAATCATGCAATTATTTTCTATATATCACAGCTATAATGAAATAGGACTTTTATAAGAAACCTACCCTTATACAATTTAGTAAGTCGGATCAATGCATTTACAGCATGTTCAGCTTGAATACAAGACATATCAACTTCCGGTGGGTTTGGATGGTCACCCATACCATCTTGTCCATGATAAAAGGAAGCGTCTTCATCGTGGTGTATAATAGGTCTTGTACATCCTCGGAATACTGGTATCTTGGTCGAAACATAAAGTTGCCGAGATTAATACATGGCCTTATATCAATGTCTGTGATGGTACTAGTAGTCAAATACGTCATATTTACTATTCAGTACCTTGACAGTTAATGAACTAGCTTGTAAAAAATATAAATACTTTTATTTATGTTATGTTGGTAGTTTGAAGATAACTTTTACTTACATGTAGAGCTTCACAAATCTTTAGAACACGCAGGGTATTTCTGCAGACGTTATCAATATCCACGTTCCCATTGACACAGGTGATTGCAATGACGTCAATATCGGGTCTGGACACCGCCATCATGATTGCCTGGGCATCGTCCACCCCAGTGTCACAGTCAATTATCATCTTCTGCTTCGCCATTTTTCCTGGGAATAAGCTACCGTTATTATGAAGAACTTGTAAATTACTAATTTTGATCCTTTAACCATGTGAGTAAGGGTTGTCACCGATAAGCCAGATTTTGTTTGTATATAATTATAGACTTAGGCGTGCTTTCAAATACTTGCACTTGTGCAGAGCGTATATAATTCTATAATGTATACATGTACACGAATATACCGATCATTGGATATGATGAGGACAAGCGTGGTTTCATACATTTTAATCCCTTTACCGTAATTCTTCTTTTATGTTGTACAAAATTATATCATCATGCATTGAGCTATAATGGTCCCAAATGAAAAGAAATTGTTTAATTACAATGACTACGTTAATTATATGAACTCTAGTTATGCACCAAAATAACCGCCATACTTTTTTTCAACAGTCAGCACCTCAATGACATGACATGACATTGAACAAATATTTCCAGCGTGATATGCTTTGATCATATGATAATTTTTATCCCAAAGCAAAAGTTTACTACTCTAGCGATATTGGAAATATATTACGTTATGCTATTACAAAAACACTTACAGACTGTAAGTTTGTACAACAGCTACAGTGAAAACCGCACTATATATGGTGAACAAATAATGACATATTTCATGCACATGTATATCGAAGCAGCATTGAAACCCGCCATGAACAGAGCGTGAACAGAACAGAGGTTTGTCTGAAAGATACCTCTGAATGTTTTGTCTAGATTCCATTAAAATTAAAGGGAAATATATATACCCTGGGAGGAGGAGGAATTGATTTTATTTTGCAATGGGAGCATGTAGGCACTCCCCAGCTTAATTGTTTAAAAATATATGTCTACTATGTTTATAGTATAGTAGACATATATTTTTAAAACAATTAAGCTGGGGAGTGCCTATGTGCTCGACCATCTAAGCTATCGGCCATCGGCGATCGAACCCGTCTGACCTCCACATTCCTCCCTAGGTATGTGGCCCTCGAAGACACGTACCAACCTACATGTAGGTTCTTCCCTGGCAAGTGTTTCACCAGTCACTTCCACGAGAGCATGACAAGGCACTAAATGTAATGGGAGAGGAGAAAATGCAGCGGACCAGATCCAGACCCCCTGAATCTCCAGTCAGGTGCTCTACTGAACATTTTCGGAATCTCAGACACCCGACAGTTGACTTCAGACAGCGGACTTTTCACGTAAGGGAACATGTCAAAAAGTGAATAATATAAATAGATTTTGTAGTCTTGATTTATGTACTCGATAATCACATTTCGTTCTTATTTGTATGATTAACACTACTCTTCATTGTACAAGTGTATACATGCACTTGGTATTGAGGTAGAAGAGGTCTCCACCAACTTTTCCTAAAATAATGATTTGCTCCCTTTCCCGAGAGATTATTTGATTGTTTTATTCCAGTGGCATCATTTTCCCAACAACATATAGAAAGCAGGAACCTCTAAGATCTAAGAGAATGTAAAGGACTTGCATCTTGATATAGATACCTTAATGAGCGCATGATCTTTAAATAAGAAAAAAATCTGTCAAAGTAAGTTATGGCGTCACTGTAAAATATATAATATAATAAATTTTGTTTAAGGAATTGTTTGTGGACATACAACATTTCATTTAAAGAAAAAAGTACTTTCTCTGGAAATAATAATATTGGACAATAACATATTATCAGTGTCTTGAACGTGAATAACATCACATACAGCTTATTTCGTACTCCACATATCATATTTTAAAGGGGGGGGGGGGGGGGACACAAGCACTGGGCTTTGACATATAACTACTGATTTTAAAACTTTAATTCAAAACATGTTACACCTAAGAAAATAACGACTGAACAATTACATCCTCGTTGGAATAGCCGGGAAAAGTGTGATGTAAATTAGTCAGGATTCCTATGTGGGATCTGAGGCCACCTGCTTGAGGTTTACAATGGGTACAGGGAAAATTTGAATTTGAAGCCTTGCTGGGGGTCCAAGAAGTTTATTCATTCTTGGATTTTGAAAGACAGACTTTTTAATATAAACGTATAAACATTATTGCATCGATGCATTGTAATAAAGAATTTGTAACTACATCATGGCCATGATAAAAATACAATTTAAATTATCGAGGTAGTAACATGAAACTTTTCATTCAATATAAATGTACATGTATATATACAAGAATTCATGTTCAACCAAGAAATGGTTTAATTTTAAAAGATGCTAAACATAATTCAGTATTTTTGCACGTACAAGTGTTATCTATATCAAGTATTTTATCTTTTAAAAATGGAGAGGGAATCTTTCTTAATTGTTTACTTTCATTAAATTTTGAGTTTTTAAAATCGCTCAATAAAGTCAGCTTAGCTATGTACTTTTGGATTTTTCAAATCAAATTTTGCAAATTTTAATTCCTCATTCTGACTTTTTTTCAAAATTATTTTCTTTTTTTCATATCCGATTTATTGTAAAAAAAAAAAAAAAAGAAAAAGAAAGAAAAAAAATTCATTAGTTTCTATTTTAACGTGACCGTCGAGAGAAATCGAAAATTTTGAATGTCTTCATTGTGCTGAAGAAGATAAATCAAATATGAAGTTTTATTATTGTCTGTTGCGTCTTAAATTCCAATAACATGTATACAGTCACAACTCTTTTTTTTTTTACCCTTTCTTATATTTTTTTCTTGTCAATCCTCATTTATTATTTTTTTATTTCTTCCAAAATCAAAGGGAGGGGGTTGCATTTCCCGTTACCCATCTGAATCCGCCATTGCATATGATGTAAAGATACACATATCTATTTAAAGCTATATATATGGCGTAACTGAACTAAAATTAAAAATACGTGATTGAGTGTAAATAAACATGATATATGTTGTTTACGTTCAAATTAAGATTTTTACTGATTTTGAACTTGAACCTCATGTTTCTATAGTCAAATTGATTTTAAACTGTGTGTTGATTAAATGCGGAGTCGGTAAATAATGTAAAATTTCCACTTACAGCTAAATTATAAGCTGTACTTGGTTGCAAATACAACGTAGAAATCGATCATTGGAGGGAAGGGGGGTATTTTTGTCACATCGTTGGAAAATTATATTTTTATGATTTTGACATAATATCATGAGGTAAACGGCATTTAAAGGGTGTAATATTACTTAAAATGTTTTTATACAGATATAAATATAAACAATAAAATGTCTTCCTTGTTTGTTACTACTAGAATAAACGTCGCAGATATTGCAGAAAAAATTTACATAACCCGCATAAGCGGGTTATGTATTTTTTCTGCAACATCTGCGACATTAATTCCCGTACTAACAACCGAAGAAAGCATTTTATTGTTTGAATTGTACGAAGAATCCAAGGCCGTAACTACCATTGAGGCAAGTGAGACATTGAGGCAATTCAGAGTTTTCTGAAAAGTGAAAAAGTTTTACTTTGAACTTTTATTAATTATGTGTGTCTTTGTACTAAGTTAATACTTTCAACTGCAGTTTCAATTTCCGTGAATCGCGGATCGATCATCTCACTGGTGCTACATAATACATAACGTTTAGAAAGCATATATGTAAGAAATAATTCAAAACGTGAAAACTTTCAAAGATTAAATTTTAATTTGGTAAAACCCAGGTTTTGGGAACTCTCCCCTCCCCCGAGAATCCTTAGGACACTACCCTGAGACTCTCGGGTGGCCCCCAGATCCATTGCCTCACTAAAGATTTGAGCCTAGTTACGGCCTCGGAATCTATGATCAATCTTCTTATTTAGAACAACCGGTTAAGGATGCCAATTTTTCGTTTCACATGACCTATTTTAAAAAACATAGTAGATGGAGTTCGATCACTTTAAGCATTAAAATTGCAAATATCTGCTCACAGACTACGCTCTGCAAAAAGCTCTGAATACCCTGTCAAAGCATGCCAAGAAAAAGTACGCATTCTAGTTTTAGAGCGAACTCAATAAAAGCGGAATTAGCGTTAATCTGTGATTTTTCCCCAGGGAGACGTGCGCGAGGCAATTAATGTCAGCAGTTTTGAGGGAAGGATCTTAAGTTTTACTGGTTTTAAATTAAAGCTAGAATACTTATTATTTAGAAGCCTTTGCACCTTTTTCCCGTCTTTTTTTTATTGAAGGGGGGGGGGGTGGGATTTTCCATGCAAATCATATGCGGTTAAAAAAGTAAAATAGAAGAAAAAGAAAGTGAAATAGATTGTAGTAAACTAATTAATTGTTCAGTAGAAATTAGACGCCTTTCAAATCTTTCGGTGTTTCCATATCAAAATAGTTTTTTCCTAGTGTAAATTAACATCGGGCACGATGAACTTGGTTGTTGTGGAAGTCTCGCGCCTTATTAAGGTATCATACCGCTAATTGACCAATGAAAATGAACTTAGTTCCATACATATAAAATAATTATTTTTTCCTTTTGAATTTTTTTTTATTTCCTTCCAGTCTATTTTTACAATTTTGGTACCTGTGTCTAGCGCATTTTACATATTTTGTAAACAATTAAAGGTTTTTGACAGGAACTATTTTTTTCAGGGCATAGGAGGCTACTTCCTGGGGTAGAAGTTTATTTTTCTTTTACTAAGAAAACGGAAAACTTAGGATCCACCCCCTCAAATCTGCTGCCGTTAATTGTCTCGCCAGCGTTAAGGGAATATGGGTGATTTGCATCAATTACGCTTTTATTGACTGTATCGCTGTGGAAAAATGGACGGGATTTCTTGGCATGAAAACTCTTACAGAGACACCTCATCTTGTACTACAGCTGTTCATTTTTTTCTTCTTTTCACAGTTCATACAGACATGTGCTCTGAACATCATTGCTGCATAGGATTGTTGCTCATCCTACTTTTTGAGCAGCTTTAGCAGTTGGAACTGACATACTTCCTAATACAAATATCACCCTCTGGTTTTCACCAAAGTGACTGTTTGATAGTTATTGATAAGTTTAAGATTTAATCTTTTAATGCAACGGTGTACCATTGCATGGCATTCTCTTTCTTGCGTCACCCTTTAAACAGGAAAATGCAGTGGCGGATCCAGGAATTTCATAACGATAACGGGGGGGGGGGGGGCAGTAGTATAATTTCATCAATTTATGTACTAAACTGGATTAAACCGAAGGTAAATTCTTGTTATACAAATAAAATCCCCCCCCCCCAAAATCAAACGGGGGGGGGGGGGGGGGGAGGGAGGGGGACGATAGATCCGCCTTTGATTTAATACTAATTATACTAATTATGTTCTTAATAGTCAGGACTATTTTTTTTTAACAAAGCAGAACTGTCAAAAATTCAATTTACGGCTTGTGACGGTATGTCTTGTCGTTCTGTACACATTGTCGTTGTGCGACAATATACACATACCTTCAATGCACATGTTTATCGGCACATGTTGTCGGCTGCAAAATGATACATGTAGAAAATATGTTATATAATTATAAATAATTAAAGACTGAATCACAAATAAACACTTTTATTTTGAACACATTTTCCTGGAACTTGGCAGGATAATTCTTTATTTCCCCAAGACTTTTCCCTTTCACTGTCTCTATAAGTGATGTATGACAACATGAATAAAAAATATACCAACGTCAGACATATGGATATGAACCTTACAAAAAACAAATATCATTTAAATATTTCCTCCTAGAATTAAGTATCTGTTTTTAATTTTTTTGTGGGTGGATCATCTTGTTCTCTCTCTAGCATGGGTGGCTCTGAATCTGAAATTAAAAAAAAAAAAATAAACTTCAATGTTGAAAGTTAATTCAGTAAATGTGGCTAATATCTTGTAATGACTAAGAAGCTCATTAGCTATCCTAAATACCATTTGTATCCTCTGAAATCTTCTTTCTATCATCTTTGATCATTCTCATAGCTGGAAATACATAAAAAAAAAATACTTTAAGTCATTTGATTTTTGAAATAGAGAACTATAATTATGCACACACAGAAAAATATACAGTTGAACCTCATTTCTCAAACTCAATGGGACCAAGAAAAAACTTTGAGATATCAAAGGGTTCGAGATATAGAGGGTATAATGCTTAAGAAATATGTGGTTAGGACTTCCCAATCACTTCGACATATCCATGGTATTTGAGATTTCCGTGTTGGAGAGACCCATGTTCAACTGTATTTATAATTTCATCTTAATTTTTGTGTTACTTCACAATTTACAGTCATAACATTCATGATGGGTAGAATCATGGGTAGGTCTGTATTACTTGTGTCATATATCAGTAGCAACATCACGCATATATTGTATAAATCACAGAGGATTACTTATATGAACATAATGCCTGCTGCCTTATCTTCTATTGATTTTAACTTTAGTTTAATAAAAATGCTGTTAGAACAAACTAGAGCCACTGATAAGGTCTACATGAATAATATTAGGCTATTAATTCTGAAATTCATTTATGGACCTAAAATATTCTGTAATAAGCACATGAAATTAAACTAGAAATATGTCCATAGGACATGAATGCCCCGCCGAGGGTATATTAGTAATGCAACATTTTAACGCAAATTGAGAAAAGTGAGGTCAAGGTCAAAGGAAAGGTAAAGGTCAAAAAACATTGATGCAGTTGAATAGCTCTCATCGGTATGTATCAGCATATGAAGTTTGACACTAATTTAAGAAAAGTGAGGTCAAGGTCAGAGGAAAGGTCTAGGTCAAAAAATGTTGATGCAGTTGAAAAGGTTACATCAGTATGTATAAGCATATGAAGTTTGATGAAAATATTATGAATGGTTTCTTTAAAAATGAGCTAAACACTAATTTAAGAAAAGTGAGGCCAAGGTCAAAGAAAAGGTCAAGGTCAAAATATATTGATGCAGTTGAATAGCTCTTATCGGTATGCATCAGCATATGAAGTTTGACACTAATTTAAGAAAAGTGAGGTCAAGGTCAGAGGAAAGGTCAAGGTCAAAAAATGTTGATGCAGTTGAAAAGGTTACATCAGTATGTATCAGGATATGAAGTTTGTTAAAAATATCTTGAATGGTTTCATTAAAACTGAGCTTAACACTAATTTAAGGAAAGTGAGGTCAAGGTCAAAAGAAAGGTCAAGGTCAAAAAAATGTTGATGCAATTGAATAGCATACATCAGTATGTATCAACATATGAAGTTTGATTACACTATCTTGAATGGTATATTTAAAACTGAGCTAAACACCAATTTAAGAAAAGTGAGGCCAAGGTCAAAGAAAAGGTCAAGGTCAAAAAACATTGATGCAGTTGAATAGCTCTCATCGGTATGTATCAGCATATGAAGTTTGACACTAATTTAAGAAAAGTGAGGTCAAGGTCAGAGGAAAGGTCAAGGTCAAAAAATGTTGATGCAGTTGAAAAGGTTACATCAGTATGTATCAGGATATGAAGTTTGTTAAAAATATCTTGAATGGTTTCATTAAAACTGAGCTTAACACTAATTTAAGGAAAGTGAGGTCAAGGTCAAAAGAAAGGTCAAGGTCAAAAAAATGTTGATGCAATTGAATAGCATACATCAGTATGTATCAACATATGAAGTTTGATTACACTATCTTGAATGGTATATTTAAAACTGAGCTAAACACCAATTTAAGAAAAGTGAGGTCAAGGTCAAAAGTAAGGTCAAGGTCAAAAAATGTTGATGCAGTTGAATAGCTTACATCAGTATGTATCAACATATGAAGTTTGATTACACTTTCTTGAATGGTATCTTTAAAACTGAGCTAAACACTGATTTAAGAAAAGTGAGGTCAAGGTCAAAAGAAAGGTCAAGGTCAAAAAATGTTGATGCAGTTGAATAGCTTACATCAGTAGGTATCAACATATGAAGTTTCATTACACTATCTTGAATGGTATCTTTAAAACTGAGCTAAACACTAATTTAAGAAAAGTGAGGTCAAGGTCAAAGGAAAGGTCAAGGTCAAAAAATGTTGATGCAGTTGCATAGCCCTCATCAATATCTATCAGCATATGAAGTTTGATAAAAATGTCTTGGATAGTTTCTTTGAAACTGAGCTTTGAACAGAGCTAAACGCAAAGTGTGACGGAAGGACAGACGGAAGGACGGAAGACGGACATGACAAACACTATATGCCCCGGCCATATTCATGGCGGGGCATAAAAATCACTGAAATAAAAAAAAAATATTCACATTTTTATAAATAATATTACAGCTCATCACGGTTAGCTTTCATGCATCTATTTGTGTTCTTTGGCTAATTTTTTCAAATTAATTTGCAAGCTCATACTGAACGTATAAACCATACCGTCACAATTACATTTAGCTGATTTGTTACATAGACTCTACTGTAAGACTTACCAATCCTCATGTCAGTTTGATTGCTGTCTGTGTCCTGTGACTGGGAGAATCCTGTGTTACTGTTGTCAGGAAATGACTGGTAGGAATCTTCATTCATATTGCTCACTTGATCACTGCAGAGAGAGTCTGGTTGAGACTGCTGTGTGTTTTCGTCAGTGTAAACTTGCTGGGCTATAAATGAATCAGAAGGACATGGTAATGGGTTTCATCTGCTAGCAACATCTAAATATTGAGCATAAATATTTGAAAGCAAATGGTAATAATAATTCATTTATGAATGGGTGGTCCTGTTACTGTATTCATAATAATATTACTTCAAAGACAGACATTACCTAGTTGATAATGCAATCAAATAATTAAAGTTACCGTAAAAACTAAAAAATAAATCAAATAAACAAAAAGGACAAAGTCTAAATACTCACAAGAACTGTTTTCATTCACATTGACTTTGCTAATATCACTTCCCTGAGATGCCTCGGTGTCATGTCCAGATCGTGTTTTCTTTTTTATGTTTGATCTTACTTTCAAACTTTTCCTTACAGCATTAGGCTGCAAAGGGGAAAAAACAGATATTTAGCATATAATTTAACTGGCTTCAATAGCCTACTAAAAAGTATGAAGCAATAAAAATGAATTTCAGAAGCTTTTGTTTTATTTCTTTCCTTTCCTTTTTATTTTTTTATTAAAAATAACTTGTAAGAATATCTGTTTTTCATAATTATATATTTCCTCATTGTTGATTTTGAAACTTACAGGTAATGGTTCTGATGCAGAAACTGAAAAAAAGAAATCAATAATATAAAAAGAATTCTAGCAATAAAGAATATACTGAATATAACCCCTATGGATTGCAATGCTCAACTGAAACAAAACATTATCAGATTAAAAATCTGAAACATATCCATTCCATTCCCTAATTCAATTCATTTCAACAACATACATGTATATACTAGTGAAAGAGATATACAAAATAAAAACTTTTGATTAACTACGACTGGGTTTAAAGGGACAAATAGTATACCTGGAACCCATTTATATATTCTCATTGTTGTGTCTCCAATTGTAACCCATCTTTTCTCCCTGTAAAATCACATAAAAATAAATCGTGCAATTTTATCATACACAGGTGTTTCTCTCAAAACTAAACACATGCCTCGTGGTTTATTAGTATATAGACAAAATAGTCCACATTTATTGACGATTTCTAAACATTTGATTTTTAAAAATACATCCAAATTGAAATCAGGAAATATTTTAATAGCATTGAAAAGTAATGAGGTTACGGATGAGGATCACAGGTACCGTTGACGTCATGGTTAGATCAAGAAAAAAAGTTTCATCTTACCATTTCCTGACTTTATCTATTGCAGTTATTACTCTTTTTATATCTTCTTTGGCCCTGCTACGGGTTTCTGCTCTCACGGACCTTGATAACATTTCTACTAAACCTGAAAATCAGCCGAACTTGCCCGAAGTGGGTAAACAAAGCAAGCAAAGAAAGCAAAAAAAAAATAGCCGGAAGTGTATTACAGCTCGTAAAAACAGAACCTAAAACGTCTACATGCAAACATCCCGGTGAAACATGTCATTGTTCCTAAGCTGACCGTTGTCACATGATATTTGGTCCGCCTCGTTTAAAGGTCCGGGGGGACCTAATACGATAACATATAAGGTCCGCCTTTTATAAGAAAAGGTCCGGCCCGTATAAGAAAAGGTCCGCCTAAGTTTAAAGGTCCGGGTGGTGCAAAATGTTTTAATCTTGACTTAAACACATAAAATTGAAGAGAGTTTGTTTACATCATATGAAGAAAGATTAAGGTTTTAGCCTAGCTGTTGTGTTTATTTTTTTTTTTTTGTACAATATATGGCAGGAATTGCTACTCCATGTTTAGTGTGCTTTTAGCAATATCGTTTAGGGCAATGATTTAAAAAAAAAATGTCGCATTTATTGGGCTTGTGTTTGTTTTTCCCCAGCATTTGCTTTGTGTAAATTAGGACGATTAAAGGTGTGAAATCTGCCGGTGTGTATAGGCAATAAAACAATGGGGGTGTGAAGTATTCGTATACCTGACAGGTACCCGCAGGTAGAGCCCGCGGCAGAAAGCAATGACAATGTAATGGTCATGTGTTTGCTTTAAATCAATAGATATGAATTTTCTATTTTAATAAATTATGCTGAAGAACAAATTATAATACTATTATGATATTCATGCGTAACATCAAAATTGTGATACATGTATATATAATTATATATAGTCTAGTTTATTACAATATTTAAAGAAATTTCTTATTCCAAGTGTAGAGTTTAATACTAAGACCAATAAGAAATAAAAGTATGTATATGCTTCCCTTTAGTTTTAACAATTAACTTGTTTTCAGTTTATAATAATATTTTGCCCTTTATTTGTGGATAGGGTAATATATAGCCTAATGTTGTATTCGATCTATATTTACTGCAGAAACAAAATACATGTAATGTTAAAGCTTAAAACAGGTAACTCAATGTTGAAAACATACATCAGATTTAAAGTATAATCATGGTTTGGATTTAATCCTTTCTTATAAAAATATCACTCTTCCTCGTCATAATGAACTACATATGAAATTAATGTTTCATTTTTTTTTTTTTTTTGCCAAAAGAAAAGGAAAGAAAAAGAACTTACACATTTTACTGTGACTATAGCATGACTGTGGGATAATCTAGCAGGCTGTATTGCATGACCGATTAAAATTTGAAATCATTATTGTAAAATATTTTCTTTTATTACCGACATGAAGCATTTTGTGCAAAGTTGAATGTCCAGTTCTATGTACAAGTCATTTATGTATCTCACGTCTGTATGAACTTGGGAAGGGGGAGGGAACATCAGTTGATCCTCTGCCTTTTTTTGCGTATCAAGGAATTTCTATTTTCTACATTAATTTGTGCAATAACACCCCCCCCCCCCCGAAATGCACCCAGAAATATACTGACCGACTGTTTCTGGGGACGTTGTCAAGCGTGCGTAATATTTCCCATTTCAAGCTACATGATATGTACATTTTCGTGATGTCGACTAGAAGCGTTTCAGACTAATTTTAAATCAAAAATATATTTTTTTTTTATAAAACGCTGAATATTTATGATTATTTATTTTATTCATTTATGGAAAGTGGCAACTCACGGTTATCCGGAGAAAAAAGGTAATTCATGTGGTTTTCCATCATGAGAGTCCAAGCTGCAGACAGCTCAGTATTACGTTACGCTACAACTCCATACCAAGTAGTCCCGGAGAATTGACACTGTATGGAGTATGACTGAGAGTCATACTCCATACTCCCCGGGACTTCTTTCCCTACGAATAATGATATGGAGTAACACTGAGCTGCCTGGATCTTGATTGAGAGTGATCTCCCGTGTAGAATTTTCTACGCGGTGAAAACCAATAAAGTGTATTGTTTAGTACCACTACACCTGCTCAAGAGTTTTTGAAAAATTCTTTACGAAAGCTAGGAACTTTGCCAATGTCCTTAAATTATCCTTTTCGAAGTCATCAGTCATTCTCCGTGGTAACCATGGAAGAAATAATACAATCGGTCTCATGTAGTTATGACAGAATTTTTGAAGTTCGATTTTCATAAATGCTATACATTGCACATATCACCGAACAATTTTGAATAATGATTATACAGGCGCGGATCAAGAATTTTTCCAGGGGGGGGGGGGGGGGGTTCCATCCCAGTCAAAAAAATTTCTAACCCAAAAATTTCTTGACAAGGAAGGAAAAAAAACCGTAAAATCCAATTCCATTTCCAAAACGTGAAAAACACCTATTTGGTGGTGGTGATGGTAGGGTCCATGTTTTCTAAGGGGGTCCAAAGTCATTTTTTATTTACTTCAGTATATACTTTTAATAACTCTGCAAATTCCAGATGGGGGGGGGGGCTCCCCCGACTCCCCCCCCCCCCCCCCAGATCCGCGCATGTTATATGAATAATTTCGGTATTGGCTGGAGAAATTTCCGGTAATACATTGCATCTCAGGTGAAGAAGAGGGGGAGGGGTGGCAATAACATCTTCTTTATATTTCCATCTGCTCCTTGCGTATCAAGTACGTAGGAAATAAACACCATCTGGTGTATATTACAGATTTCTTTTTACTTGTCACACAGGGCATTTACCACATACATTATGTACGTAGTGTTGATGAACCCCTTTCTTATTTTTAAGGTGATTATTTTCCCAATTCATTGTTTGAATACAGAAACAAATACTCCCTCTTTTTCATGCTATATGAATCAAAGTCTATAGATACGGATACAGTACATTTAATGATCATTCTAACATTTTTGTGAGATACAAGGATTATAAATCTGAACATATCTTTTGATTGTATGTGGTGAATATATTCTAGATAAATATACATTGTACTACCATTATACATTCAGATTCGTCACTGCCTTTTATAAAAGAATCGTCCTACGATTTTCCAAGACCTTGACATAAAATAAGAGGCCCATGGGCCACAACGCTCACCTGTGTCAATAAGGCCCTGCTGTTTTTCATCAGCAAATTTATTCTAACATATCTTCCAATGTAAAACATTAATCCCTATTGTGACCCCACCCTACCCCAGGTGTCATGATTTTTACAGATATAGCGCTAGCCCCACCCTACCCCTCGGGGTCATGATTTAAACAAACTTGAATTTACACTACCTCAAGATACTTCTATATCAATGTGACTAAACATGGCTTTGTTGTTCCTGAAAAAAAGGTTTTAGATTTTTTTTCCCTATACATTCACATGCTAAACCCTGATAGTGCATTGTGGCCCATCCTACCCCTAGGGGGTCATGGTTTGATTGATTGATTGATTAGGGTTTAACGCCCGAGTCGGCTATATTTCAGCCATATTCCGGCGGAAAATTAATTTTATATGACCGGTTATCATGGTTTAAACAAATTTGAATCTACAATACCTGAGGATGTTTCCATATCAATCTGACTAAAGATGGCTTTGCTGTTCTTGTGGAGAAGATATTTCGATATATATATCCCATGTAAAACTTTGATCCCCCATTGTGACCCCACCCTACTCCGGGGGTCATGATTTGAACAAACGTACATCTACACTAACTGATGATGCTTCCATATTAATATGACTAATCATGACATTGTTGTTCTTAAGAAGAAGATTTTTGAAGACTTTTTCCTAGATATTCCTATGTAAAACCTCAATCCCCCGTTTTGATCTATCTATTACAAAGAGAAAATTATAGACAAGGTTCTTCTCTGTAGCATGAAAAATAGAGAAAGGGGCAGGGCGGACCTTAAAACGCAGTATAATAAAAGCTCCGCCTTCTGTATTTCAGATATCGTACTATTACAAGGCGAAAACTTTGAACAGGTTTATTTTCGTAGCATAAAAACTAGAGAAAGAGGCAGGGCGGACCTTAAAACGCAGTAAAATAAAAGGTCCGCCCTCTGCTTTTCAGATATTTTACCATTAGAAAGCAAACATTTTGGACAGGGTTTATTTCCGTAAAATAAAAACTAGTCAAAATGGCAGGGCGGACCTTAAAACGCAGTATATTTAAAGGTCTGCCCTCTATAATTCAGAAGTCTTACTGTTAGAAAGCAAACATTTTGGACAGGGTTTATTTCCGTAACATAAAAACTAGTCAAAATGGCAGGGCGGACCTTAAAACGCAGTATAATAAAAGGTCCGCCCTCTGTTTTTCAGATATCGTACTATTACAAGGCGAAATTTTGAACAGGGTTTATTTTCGTAGCATACAAACTAGAGAAAGAGACAGGGCGGACCTTAAAACGCAGTATATTTAAAGGTCCACCCTCTATAATTCAGAAGTCTTACTGTTAGAAAGCAAACATTTTGGACAGGGTTTATTTCCGTAACATAAAAACTAGTCAAAATGGCAGGGCGGACCTTAAAACGCAGTATAATAAAAGGTCTGCCCTCTGTTTTTCAGATATCGTACTATTACAAGGCGAAAATTTTGAACAGGGTTTATTTTCGTAGCATACAAACTAGAGAAAGAGGCAGGGCGGACCTTAAAACGCAGTATATTTAAAGGTCCACCCTCTATAATTCAGATGTCTTACTGTTAGAAAGCAAACATTTTGGACAGGGTTTATTTCCGTAACATAAAAACAAGTCAAAATGACAGGACGGACCTTAAAACGCAGTATAATAAAAGGTCCGCCCTCTATATTTCAGATATCGTACTATTACAAGGCGAAAATTTTGAACAGGGTTCATTTTCGTAGCGTACAAACTAGAGAAAGAGACAGGGCGGACCTTAAAACGCAGTATAATAAAAGGTCCGCCCTCTGTATTTCAGATATCTTACTATTACAAGGTTAAAATTTTGAACAGGGTTTATTTTCGTAGCATAAAACTAAAGAAAGAGGCAGGGCGGACCTTAAAACGCAGTATATTTAAAGGTCCGCCCTCTATATTTCAGACATCTTACTATTACAAGGCGAAAATTTTGAACAGGGTTTATATTCGTAGCATACAAACTAGAGAAAGAGACAGGGCAGACCTTAAAACGCAGTATAATAAAAGGTCCGCCCTCTATATTTCAGACATCGTACTATAACAAGGCGAAAATTTTGAACAGGGTTTATTTCCGTAACATAAAAACTAGTCAAAATGGCAGGGCGGACCTTAAAACGCAGTATAATAAAAGGTCCGCCCTCTGTTTTTCAGATATCGTACTATTACAAGGCGAAAATTTTGAACAGGGTTCATTTTCGTAGCATACAAACTAGAGAAAGAGACAGGGCGGACCTTAAAACGCAGTACAATAAAAGGTCCGCCCTCTATATTTCAGATATCTTACTATTACAAGGCGAATATTTTTATTAAAAGTTATCGTAGCGTAAAAAAAAAAAAAAAAAAAAAAAAAAAAAAAAAAAAAAAACGTTAAAATGGCAGGGCGGACCTTAAAACGCAGTATAATAAAAGGTCCGCCCTCTGTTTTTCTTTTTTCCCACATACATGTTTCTCATTTACAAAGCAAAAATTATGGAAATGCTGTAAGTTCCTATTGTTTTTTTTCTTTGTTGGTTCGTGTGTTTCCAGGGTAAAAAGATAATTAGGTTTTTAATTTTAGGATGGACGCTAAATTAACTTAGAAAAACTCTTGGAATGGCCTAATTGTGCATAAGAATTGCATATATACTACATGTAGTAGTGTACTTTTTTCATTTAATATGCTGACAAAAAGACAAAACTTTAATGTCAATTAATTATCCACTCTATGTACGTTTGCAGGAGATGTGTCTACAGTATTGTGTATATCTATATGCAACCATAAACATCTGTCTGAAGGGACCAAGGATATATATTATTATTTAATTAGTAATGTTGATGACGTGCAACAAGAGAACTATAACCACCCCCACCCCCACCCCACCCCCCACCCCCATCACACACACATAAATAAAAAAGAAATAGCTGCTAAAAGTCGTAGAAAATCTAATTTAAACCAAAATCAAAATAAATATAAAAAATATTAACAAAAGAACACGACTTGGTGGTGTTTTATGAATTTTTATATCAGTCACGATCTCAACAGACACTTTCCTTTTTATTTTAGGGGGAAACACATGTCAAGTTGCTCTGTAAAACCCCTCTGTAAATAGTATGGGTGGATAAGATTCTCCCTTGTAAGAAGGTGGAAAAGGAGAAAATTCTGTACTGAAGCGTACTGAGTATTTCCTATGGTGGATAATAAAGCCGGGGTTGTTTCTTCCAAGCTCGCTGCATGTCTTTTCCGAAATTTTGCATTGCATTTCCGACATTTTTTGTTTTCATTTTACAATACAATCAACACTAAGTCTAGTAAAAATACAAAGTTTAGTAATAAAATGCGCAAGAATTTCAATAATAAAACATGCAATTTTTTATCACCAAATTTTAATGCCCACTGAATTATATGTGATTGAAAGCACCGAAAAACAGAATCCCCTCAACTTTGATTACTTTATTCCCTCAAACATAGTTTCTGTATGTCATAAATTCTATCTTAACCTTTCTGATCTCAAATTCAGTCTGATTATCTTGATTTGAAAAGATGAACAAAAATTCACAACTTACACTTACATGTGTCCGAGGATAAAATCATCATAAGATTCTTTTAAATATAAACAGAACTTTTTATTTGGAAATCAATGAATTATTCTTGATTTTTTTTTTTTTTTTTTTTTTTTTTTTTTGAAGGGAAATTTCAATTTTGTTTTCATTGCCGGAAAAGTACTTTATGATGATAAATGTCAGAGATGAAAATTTTAAAACGTCAGAAATGAAAACTACAAAATGTAGGGAATGAAATAAACAATATTTAAAAAAAAAAATCCGGAAATAAAATCCTATGGTAGGCTCATTTTCCAAAAGGGGAAGGGGTCTTTAAACCCAAGCTCGTTTTTCCGGGAAAAAATATTAATGCGGGAGGAAAGTCTACAACATCAGTACTTTTTAAACTATTTGACATGTATCAGCATAATTTTGCTATACCCCACCCACCAAAAATACAACAACACTATTTATATTCTTTTCCTTTTTTTTTTGGGGGGGGGGGGGTTAGTTTTATTGCTTAAAATGTTCAAATCGATTGACTTTGGTTTGATTTTGCCAATTAATGCACATCTTCCTTAACCAGTGTTAACCCCGGGGTAATATCAAGTAGAATGAAATAATCGTTAGTCTCTAACTGGATAAAAAACGATGGTTATAAAAACACGGGGGATATGCGACTTCAAGTTTCGTCAGGTGAGACAATAGGCCTACCCCCCAAAGCACAGACATGTTGTTTTAACAACAACGGGATAGGCTAGTACACCGTAACACAATTCCCTGTCACAGTGACCCTCCAATTATTTTATAGTTAGGTACAATATGAATCGTAAGAATTATGCATAATTATTATTAATAATATAATGAAATATCTTTCGAACGATATGAAAATTCTTTTTGGGAAGTGGAAGTCGAACGTTGTTAGGAGAGAGACTGTAATGAAATGATCATTGTTGGACTTACGAAGACCATATACTGAACAATATGCCAGTGAAGGTATGCGTATTATATATATATATATGTATTTTTTTTTTATTTTGCAATGATAATATTGATATCACTTAAACTATAAAAGACACATGTCATACGTGATTTTCCCAAAGAGTAACTCGATCAACAGATCTTTGCATCTTTATATTTTTTGTTTTGTGCACTACCTGGGAGGTATGTACTACGATAAGGAGCTAACGGTTTATCAGTGCTAACATCAAATTTTGAATAATTTTTTGATAGATGATTTGAGGTTTTGTACTGAAATATATCATAGTATTAGAAATATAATTCATTAAAATTGGCTAACGAAATCCAGCAACTAGCGAGATATCGCAAGACTTGATCCTTTTAGTATATATACAATGTACATACATGTACGTCCCTGGAACTCCATTTTGCTGGGAGGGACACTTTTATAACAACTATACCTTAAATAATTTAAAAAGATTAATAAAGCAAATTAATTTCGAATCAATAAAGGAGAAAAATCTGCATATTAAACCGAAGGCGGACCTTTTATTATAGAGGCAGGCCGGACCTTATATGTTATCGTATTAGGTCCCCGCGGACCTTTAAACAAGGCGGACCAAATATTATGCGACACCGTATCATACGGTGTGCTATACGTAACGTAGTACTGAGCTGTCTGTCTGGTTTGAAAATGAAAACCTGTATCTGCAATGAGCACAAGCACTTCATTGGGACATGGACCCCCTCCTCCCCCCTTGTTCTTTTTTTTTTTCTTTTCTTTTTTTAAAACTTTTTAGCACTCTGGTTGATAAAATTTCGAGAGACAAATCAAAGGGCTACAGATCCAAGCCATGGGTTATTGGAGACGAGACCCCTACCCCACCCCTGTGTTCCGTACCCCGAGGGTTCGACTTTTTTTTCAATAAAATATTTTTCTTTGACACATTCACAAAGTATTATATAATTGAAAAATCCCAAATATAACGTATAACTAAACTTTTATAAGAATTCGCACTCTCTGATACCAGAAAGTGTGGATTTTTACAAAAAGGTTAGTTTTAAGTTATATTGATTGGATTTTTCAATTGTAATATATACTTTGTGAATGTTCATAGAAAAACAATTTATTTAAAAAAAAAAGTCTAAGAAGTCCCCTTAAGGTACGGAATACCGGGGGGAGGGGGAGGGTCTCAAGCATCTTTGATCCAAGCATTGTAAAAATTTTCGATTTACAGTTCCGCTTTCTTTTTCTTTCTTTTTGTCGCACGCTTCAGATGTTATTTTTTTATGCATTAATTGACCAAGTTTATATATGCGTTCTCCCGCTAAACGCACGGTATCTGTTAAAGTAACCATAATATTTTAAACTTGTTATTTTATTTACCTTTTAACAGCTCCAACCAGCCCTATATGGCCTAGGAATACCAGTTTCAAAAAATTCACATTCCGACATCCATGTTGGAGTCATGCTTTGTAGAACCGTTGAAAACTTGAAAGGTTAATTACAGATATGCTTTGGTTCGGGGTGGGGGGGGGGGGGGGTGCATATAATAGAAATAATACCCGAAGCGTGCGAAAAATCAAACGGAGTCGATCTTTATTTTTGCAGCTCCTCTTTTAATGTATTATAATTTCACTGACAGGAACCTCTCAAAATAAACGGTGTATGATACGCCCGTTATCATTGTTTAATAAGGTAACTGCAATGCTCTTAAATTGGGACAGTGTAACTTTAGTTTTTTTTTTATTTCACCTTAATTAAAGGATACAGTAACCTTTAAGTAGGATGTGACACACCTTCTACTTAAGATGCATTAATTGACCAAGTTTGATGATGCTAGGTCTAATAGTTTTCCAGTTACGAGTTGGACAGCGTTTTGACATACTTGGCTATATCATCTTCATGAAAGGTCACAGTGACCTACTTTTAATGTGCGACACACCTTCTATCCAAATTATATCAGCTGACGAAGTTTGACTATTCTAGGCCTCCTAGTATTTAATATGAGCCAACAAGAAAAAGCTTACAGATAGATGGACAAACAGGACATGAAGCCATACTGTAATATGTCCTGTCTGAAGACAGGTCTATAAAAAGGAACCAAATAAGCAAATAACAGTGCAGTTAAAAAGGGGAAATTTGCTCAGGCTTTCTCCAGATGATTATTTCATCTTCCATATAATATATATTAAAGGCAAAAATAAGTCTCCTTAAAGATACAAAAGCTAAACAAATATAAGAATCTTGTAAAATTAAAGATGTTGACAGAGGGGAAAGTGACAGAAAAAAAACTGTCTTTGCTTTTTAACTGGAAAGACAACCTTTCCTTTTCCTCTTGTGAAAAAATGCGCAAATACTGTTACATGTAAAGAAACTTTTTTTTTTTTTAAATTTATTTATTTCACAATTAAGAAATAATTCTGAAATCAAACTCTTTAAATCTGAAATCTGACATTTCAAACATCTTGAATTCAAAAAAAAAAAAAAAAAAAAAAAAAAAAAAAAAAATCCTATTTTAAATACATATCAGATTTTCTATAAGAAAATACACAAAGCTTACAACATTGCTGAAGGTTTAGAACTATGCCAAAAGCAGCATATCTGAGGTAGTCTCAAATGACTATAAACAATTCACACATACAAAAAATACAAATTGGTGAAACAAAGAAAACTTCTCAGATTCTTTAAGAACTGCTATTAAAATTATCATCAACTTAAGCACAAACAACATGTGTCAAGTGACTGACAGCAAAAAAAAACAAACAAACAAAAAAAACAACAACCCTATATTCAACATACTGGTAGTCATCTACTTTGGATTCATATATACCAATCAATAATTTGGTACAGAATGAATTTTAAAATAACCAAATTGTAAGTTACAAATTGAAAGAATTCAGTCATTCAAAATCACATATTTTAGATGCTCATGACTTTTGACTGGTTACTGGTTATGACATTTAAACAATTCATTTACATGACTATCATTTCATTACTGGATAAAATAAGACTAAAATTTAACTGAACACTACAAATAATTCACACTACATGATAAAAAATCAGAACAAAGCACTGCTTTTAATAACATCTTTAAAACTAAAAAAATTTAAATCACTGGCAACAAATGTAAAAATATTAAGCTAAAATTATTTATTTACAATTTTTAAAGTATTATGTAAAACCATTAAAGGTAAAGTTCTGTAAAGTCATTTCACCTTACTTACCCGGAAATTAGAATTAAAATGTAGAGTGGTTGTATAAAATTGAAATGTTCGATGTATTAATTATGCTTCAGACAAAAAAGTCAAGTGAAAGAAGACAGTGAGAAAGAATAGGACATATGGCTGTAGAATTATGTTTACAAATGGATAAACATAGATAAAATAAATATGAGGTAAGATAAACGGGTATGAAATGAATAAATATGGAAATACATGCAATAGATTTCATAATAATAATACTGTTTAATAAATATAGCAGAGGCATGCAATATTAAGTGAGATGTCTTCCTCAAAGTCTGAACATGGCAGTTGTTTACAGGAAATTGGTTTCCATCCTCTGACGATTCTGTATACGCAGGCTTGTCCTAATTCCTGTCCTCTGAAAACTTCCATTTGTTAATGGAGACTTGCCACGCTGCCTGGATAGAGAATATTAAGCGAATGGCATATTAAGAGGATGGCATATAATTTTAAAAGCACTTTATTCTGATAAATTTCAAAATATTTGTGAGAAGACTTTGGTATGTTACTTACTATAATTATGTAAATAAAACATATGACAAAGTGAAAATGAATAGATTTTAAACAATAATGAATACATATTAATTTTTTTTAAAAGTTCTGCGTCATTCTGTTCTCAGTCTGAAAAAAAATAAAATAAAATCAGATCCTCTAATCAGCTCACACAAGGTGTGGCAAGACTATGTGAGCAGATCAAAGGTTTTGATTTTAATCATTGTTCTGATGTAAACTTGCCAAAAAATTTTTCATATTTTACCTGTTATATAGTATTTGCTTGTTTTTGGTTTTGTTTTTAAAAAAGTATAGTTTGTAATTTTCTTTCAAATATAATTCTTGGTTTCAGAAACCTTTATCAATACAGTAATGACTTGTATGTTATTTAATAATATGTAGTTAAAAATATAATGTACGTAACCCCCACCCCCAATTAAAAGAAAACCTGATTAAAAATGAATTATCAATCAGGATCTAAAGTTGGTTACTCATCAGTTATATTAAAGTTTTACCTTGTTGTTCGTTGCTGTAAGTCATTTGGTGAGAGTGTGGCTAGAGCCTGCATGTTAGCTGTAAGAGATTCCACTTCTCTCCTCAGTCTAGTTGGAGTTTCCAACTGATGAAGTCTAAATTATCAATATGTTAAGTATGAAAAGCAATAATATAATTAGTTTGGGATGTGTACAGTACATCCAGTTCATATTCTTACATTTACATGGTATATTTAGTATAAAATATTTATTGGTATATTTTTCATAAAAAAAGTTATATTCGATACATCAATTTCAAACTTTACAATCAAAACAACTCACTGTGCTCGAGTACGTGTTGATGTTCTTATTCCAGGGGGAGTTTTTGCTGGTGGAGTTTCAATTTGAAATGGAGAATACAATTTCACCTCTCTGTAAACAATTGTGTTCTTCATACTTTTAGGCGTTGCAGGAATTTTGGAAAAACATTTGCTCTTTTTCTGCTTTGTGATCTTTGACCGAGTTGGTGAAGCAATCTCATCATGGTCTTTAAATCTCATTCTTCGCTTTGTTGATGTTTTAATTTTCTTTCAAAATAAAAAGAGAACCTGTCAATACTAACATTAATGAAAAGTAATCAATGTTTCGATATGATGATTCATTGAATACCCATAAAGGATACTGTGGAATCATCATTGTTTCTTTGGGGACCAATGTTCGTGGATTTCGTGGGTCACCCTTATCCAGGAATCAATTTACATCTCCATGAACAATATTATTTGACAACATAAATTTATTCATTGAATCTTCTGTATGTACAAATTACACACGAAATTACATCCCCAAAAACCAACAAACCACGAACATTGACCCCCACGAATTAAAATGATTCCACAGTAACTGATCTTACAACTGTTAACATTTAAATTCATATAAAAAGAGCAAATAATATTACATTTGTTTCACGGTTCAACAAGGAATGGATCACATAATATTTCAATCAAAAACCTAGTCCTACACACTCAAATTTCTTATTTAATATATAAAAATTTTAATTTTTTTTTTTAAATACTGATATAAAAATCAAAAAGATATGGTGTGGACACAGGTAAATGTATGAGTCTTGGTTTATAAATATGTATACCCATAGGGACTTGAGACAATCTTAGCAAAATCGGGTATATAGTATAATACTATATACCCGATTTTGCTAAGATTGTCTCAAGTCCCTGTGTGTATACCTAGTGATGTAAAAACTAAAAAGGGTACTCTTTTTACATATTAGGCTAATACCATATGTATAAATCAAGATCAAAATGTACCTGTGGGTGTGACAATCAGTCTGAAGCATAAAGAATGTATATGTAAGGGCATTAGATTCGCCAAAGAAGAAAAAGAAATGTGAATTCAACTAACCTGCCGTAATGTTCCAACAACATCCCTGACAGATTTTGTCAAGCTTGTATTGCGCCTAAGTCGTCTGGGTTGAACTTCTTCATCGTCATTTTCAACTGTGTGGTTTATCTTTGAATTTGGTGTATTATAATAAGAGTTTTCTTTTCCTTCCATTATATTATACCGTTTTCCGAAATTCCATGGAAGGTGTAGTTTTTTAAATGTGTCCATTGCGCCAGTTTTAAACAAACCGCCAGCTTTCGTTTACGGCTTCACAAAATAGGTCAAGGCCATATTTGGGACAGGAAGTACGACTGAACATTATCAACCGAATAAAAACGGATCCAGAGCAAATTTTAAAATTTGAACACAGTCTGAACAAACATGTATATTTGTAATTTTATGTCTATGCTGCAGTAATTAATTTTAACACATATATATTCAGACCCGTAGCAATGTTCCCCACTCAAAAGCAAGGGGTGGGGGCACTCGGCACACCTCGGCCGATTCGTACCTCATCATTTGATGAAGGTGACGGAATCAGCCGAGGTTTGCCGAATGGGGGTGGGGGACCAAAATAGCTGACAAGCAATAAAAGGGGGGGGGGGGTTGTTCCACAAAACTCAAGTTCTAATGTAACATGATATTTTAGGTACAATAACTTTAAAGGATTACAGCATGCTACAACAAAAAGAAAGAGAGATGGTCTATGCATGAAAATTAACAGCAAAACTTTAAAGGAAGTAAGTATACATATATCCGTGCTCAATGGGCCTGCATATTGTTTTCTTCTTATAGTTATGTAATTAAATGTCTGGGATAATAAAACAGCAAAAGCATAATCTTTTGTGACATTATCCATAGATAATGTTGTTGAGCAATGCTAAATTTGGAAAGATTTTTAACTTAGATCTTATATTAAAACTTTAAAAATTCCCCTAGCACTCTAGGATTATAAAGGATGAGTGCACTTAAGCTATGAGAGCTGGGTCCCGGTGTTTTGCGCAAAATAAATTTCCAAAGTTCATAAACTTTATGTTTTATAGGTATTAAACAATGTCTCAAGAGCAGGTTTTGGTATATTATACTACATGAAAGTATTAAATAATGCCGAGCGACACTAGCTTTTGAGACGGGGGTCTAACAGTTTTGTCACATTTCTATTGTTATTCATATGCATACCAGTTTTCAACGACATTGTTTACATCGAGCCGCAACTTGTCCATTGGTCTCATTTGCACAGAATGTGTATTTTGATTTAAACTTCAACATATCCAAAGGACAATGTTGGACAAATTGCGGCTCATTATCTAATTTTTTGAAAAAGTCTCCAAACTACGGTCGAATTAGCCACTAAATTAACAGTTCACCGAGTGTCAACGATTGATATTATAATCACTTTACTCACGTGACATTCCACTGTTCGATACGCTAAGGCTTTCATTGAGCATTTCATTGTGTTTGTTATTGAAAGTTTCTATTGTGACAGTATCTATCGTACTTTCAACTTCAGACTATGGAAGGACATTGGCAAGGTTCCTGGTTATTGTATAGAATTTTTCAAGAACTTTTGAGTAGGTTTAAATGTACTAAATAGGCTATATTCTGGATCGTTTTACCTACCAATCCAGCATTCTTTTTTAGATTTTGTCAAATTAGTGTTTTTACAATTCGTAATGCATTTCCTATGTAAAATGTTGATAAAAGGGACCTACATAATTTTTCACCATAATATTTCTTCAAAACACATTTATTTCATACAGTTTTTGTATTATATACATTATTGTAACTTCATTTCCTATGACTTCTAGATATTTTGGTTGAAAATGTATATATAGAAACAAGACATGGATATACCGGCACCGATCATCATTTTTGAGTTGCGTCCCTTAACAGCTAAAATTGGTCAAGAGACTGGTTGGTTGTTTTTATCATGTAATTGACTGAATTGATTGAAACACATTGTCATAAAAATATTGGCATGGATTTATTTTTAACTTTTATTCGTAATTACTAAATGCTGATTCCTTCACACGACCTAAGAACTGTTCTCATACATGCCAACTTTTGAAAATTCCCATGGGGGATTTTGCGCGTGACGACAATTTTCAAAGCTTTAAATTCGCGACATTTTGTCGTGAAAATAAATGTTTATCCCATTTTTTTTTTAATTTATAATATCAATATCACTTGTTAATACAATTTAAGAATAAATAATACAAACAAATTTTTTTCCTTCCAAAATTCAAATATCTTTTTAGTTTAACAACATTATGTTTGAAAAAGACACATAATTTGGTGAAAATGTACAACTTTCAGTTCAAATAAATTTTTTTGCAAAGTTTTAGAAATATATATATAAGGTTTTGTTACTGTACAGTTTCTGGGAAACATTTGTTAAATTCTATATTTACATTTTACACAATTAGAATTTCCTTATTAGACATTAAATTGAAAGAAATATTGAAAAATTGCAATGCATTGTGTGTGTGAGTGAGTGTGTGAGTGTGAGACAGAGAGAGAGAGAGATAGGAAAATTTGTTTGTGGTATGTACTTTAAATAGAAGTGTCATTTTATTCCCTATTAATAAGTAGACATCATGATGATTAATTTTATCACACACAAAAAACAATTTGAAGAAATGAATTTACTCTTGAGATCATCAATTATTTATAACAAGGATACCCCCTATCCAAAACAAAAATTAAAATTGTTATAATCATGATGAACTTTTTCATATTAATCCTGGCAGTGTCGTGTGGGTATTCCCTTGTCATATTACATGGGGGGGGGGGGGGATTCAGTGTACTTGAGGTATAAGACTTTTTTGTTTCATCTAAATTATTTTTATCTCATTTTAACCGGAAAAATTTACAATATTTTTATTACAAGCAGATAAAATCAGCGGCTATGCTTTGTTGTTTTCTACTTTCGTTTTTAAGAAACGATCAACAAGGATTAATCTGTTAATTCCGATTTTGTTGATAGTTTATCATATCACTGTATTTAATTTTTGTTTTTAATAAAATGATATTTAATTAACCCCTAAATCTATGTGTTTCACTATGCATACCCCTTCTGACTGAAAAGTTTAATCCCCTAACTGCTCCAGGCTATATGTTACCTGTACCTGGACAGCTGTGTGCGTTCAAGCGAGAAGTGATTTCCTGTGGCTAATTAACACCTCTGTCTGAGTTAAATAAACAAAGGACTAATCTGTGTGCATTGAATAAACAAGTCTGATATTTTAATCCCGATTGACAAAATATTGCGGTAGGGAAACTCTGAAAATCGGAAATTTTAGGGTGAATTTCTTTCAAATCGGGATTTTAGGGCAATTTTGCTTTCCCGATCGGGAGAGCGGGATCAAAGGGTAAAATCGGGAGGATCCCGCCTAAATCGGGAAAGTTGGCATGTATGTGTTCTCAGTCGGCATGGTCGACCCCTACCTGTCAGCATATGTCACATCTATGCCCTTCCCAGCATACTGAGCATAACTATGGTAAATGACGACCTGTTTGCTCTTTGTCCCTGAATACAATGTACAACAAAACCATTACTACTTTTCTTTCTTGCTGTATAGATGATTCTACCCGTTGAAGGAAGTACACGTGCTTTTGTTTACCTCTATAACATACGCTTTATTGGTTTTCACCGCTTAGAGAATTCTACACGGGAGATCACTCTTAATCACTATTTTACAAGTGAAAAAACCCATGTATTAAACCTTTTTTCTCCGGAAAGCCCTGACTTGCCAATGTCCTTAATAGGGTTTGAAGATTATATGTCTCTTATTTTACTTTGTATTTTTCATTACGGGTGTTTTGAAAGAATTCTGGTATTGACACTTGATTAGGAAGTACATGTACAAGCTCATGTCGCCACCGTATAATGGTCTGCAGGGCGAGACATCTTCCCCATCCCTAAACACTAGAATCATTTATTATTTGTGCACCATAAAACTACACAATCTCTCTCTTCTCCATTTAAATTCGCAGTGCGAAAAAAATCATGTGCTAATGTTTACATTCCACATCCATGCGATTTAAATGACTCCGCCTATTTGCGGATACCTTAAATTCGTAAGTGGTCCCGTTCAAATTTCCGGAATTTAAGGTTTGTATATGTTCTTTTCAATGACATTGTCTGTAATTATAGAAATATGTATGACAAAAAATTCAAGGAATAAATATCAAAAGAATATGCTTGCACAATAATCATAGATTAATTAAGCGATATATTGTAATGTAAAGCTTAAAATGGGTAGCCGAAAAGGTTCCAAATGACGTACTAAAGTGCACTCATTCTTTATTTCTAGGAAATTACTTCACATTCTATTAGCTGTTGAATTTGAAAAACCACATCGACAAACTCTTTTACGCCTAGTAGTATTTCAAGTTTTCCATGGCTGTATTTTAGTCTCATATATCAGCCTGTTTCTAGAGGTAGGCGCAATATTTACTTATTCTAATCTTTGTGAGGATCACTCGATCACGCCCTTTTTATTTTTATTTTATTTGTATATTCAGGTATTTTTTAAAATAAATGACCGTTTATATTTCAAATATGAACTTTATTTTCAAAATCCATGCAAATAGTTGATATGAATTTCACCCCCACCCTTTCAAGAAATTACACAACTGTATCATGTATGTAATTGCTTTTTTAATGTACAATTTAAATTTATTGTCCGTCTGCCAATCCGTCTGCATGTCACAAAAACTTTAACCTTGGCCATAACTTTTGAATGAGAGAAGATAGGTCTTTGCTATTTAAGGTTCATTGATACTCTGATAAGAGAGATGACTCTTAATGCCATAAATGCCTATATTATTCCTTTATAGATTTGTCAAGTTGAAATGTCTTTTTTGTTTAATTTTGCCCCGCAAGCTATGATAAAATTGATTGTATTTTACTTATAAAATACATTTCTTTATAGGAAAATCATAAAACTTAAAGCAGAGGGTTTATGAACCTTTAGAAGTGCATTACCCGTGACAAGGTTTTCATACTTTGAATGCAGACCTGGGGTCAATTACTTTGAAATGTAATGCATTAAATAACAATTACTTTGGAATTTTTACCATTACAATTACCATTACTCTCATGCAGAAAAGTAATTTATCCCATGTTTACCCCTTTATCCCGTGGATATGACTCATTGGATAATTTTTTCATATTCCACAGTTAAGTGCAGTTGTGACGTCACAATGGTTTTAGCGTTAGCGTGATGAAGTAAAATAAAGTGGAGTCCTACATATAAAACAGTGTAAAACATTGGTTGTGAAGTATTAAACATGGGATAAAAAGAATCTCCCATGATTTGTAGTTGGATATGACTTTTATCCAACTCGTTGTGTGTTTTTATCCCCTCGCCAAGGCTCGGGGATAAAAAACACACAACTCGTTGGATAAAAATCATATCCAACTACAAATCATGGGAGATCCTATATTTATTAAATTAAAATATAACTCTGTTAAAGGCATCATCAATGAAGCTATAAATTTAACACAACCATAGGTGATCATTACAAGTACCTAGATGTAGGGTTTGAATTTTGAGGTGACTCTTAAGCTACCAAAAATTAATGATGGACAATATCTCAACATTTATATATATTTGGCCTTAGTTTCCCTTTGTCTTCAAGTAGATCATACTGATCTTGTATCATGCTTACCAAGTCCATTTTACCAGAATGAACTTTGTGAAAAAAGTTGAAAAATATAGTTTGTATTTTAATTGGTAGTCTCAGTATACATGTATTAATGTCACTTGTTTTGTGGCTTTCTTTGAAACCTAATGGTTTCTTTTAATATTTTTTCTATCTCTCTTCAACTGATTTTATTACTGTCTTCTCAAGAAGTTTTTTTTATTAAAACAATTATTTAGTATGTTTATCAATCAACATTGTCCTCGTATAAACATTTTTTTAAATGATAAGATATGGAATTTTAATTTTAAGACTTAAGAAAATAACCTCTCGGTGACCTTTACCGGGTATTTGTTTCAGATTCAATAATAAACAAAATGTAATTGAAATGTAATCGAAAAGTAATGGTCATTACTGACATTTTTTTGAAAGTAATGCATTATATTACAATTACTTGTAATTGAAAGATGGATCCATTACACATTACACCCATTATTTTGAAAAAATGTAACGATTACAATACATTACCATCATGCACATTACAATTACCCCAGGTCTGTTTGAATGTGCATCACCTGTGACAACTTCTCTCTAAACGAACTATGATTTATGATCTTGACCTTGAAGATTTACCTCTTTCCAAAAAAATTAACGTTAAATTAATTGGTCGTAGCCTTTGCACCTGAAGCGACAGTGCTTTCATATTTTACATGTGCATTACCTGTGACAAGACCGTCCAAATATACTATGAACTTTGACCACATGACCATGACCTTGAAGTTTGATCTACGGTACTTTTCAAAAAAATTAACCTTGGTTGTAACTTTTGCACCAGAAGAGATAGGGCTTTCATATCTTTTCAAACATGCATTGCCTATGGTAAAACTTTTCCAAATGTACTATGAATTTTGACCTCTTGACCTAGACCATGCGCGGATCCATCGGGGACTTGGGGTTTCGGACACCCTTTCCCCCTGGAATTTAAGTTATTAAATATTTCTGAGTAAATATACCGCAAAAAAACCCACCTTGGACTCCACACACCCCTAGGAAACAAGAACTCCTCTTGAAACGTAAAGGAGAGTCATGTATCTGAAGAACATTGACGAAGAAAACTCAGTGGCCACATTGACACCCCCCCCCCCCCACACACACACACACACACACCACCACCACCACAAAACAAGGTTTTTTTTCTGGTTTGGACAAGTTGTTTACGTTTCCTTATTCTGCTAGTCAAAAATAAATTCCAAGTCTGACATTGTTAGGGCTGATGTTGATCAATTCCGACCTCCCCCCCCCCTTTCCGGAAAAAAATTAAAAATTCCAGGATCCGCACGCACCTGTAGACCTCAAAGAATTTTAATCTTGGCCGTAACTTCTACACCAGAATATTTAACTTTTTTTAGTATGATGAACCGACAAGACGGGACAAATAGGACAAATACACTACGTCATAGAACATTGCACCCGAGCCAATAAGATCCCGAAAGCGGGGAAAGTTGCCTCTAATAGATTAAATGTTGATGTGTATTCTAGTTTATACAAATGCATAAATATTTGCTTTCAGACGAACAGCACGGTGGGGGAGACAATTCTCTTGATTTCAATCAAACGTTTTACGTAACGTCAAATTTGACGTTAATTCGGGGGAGGGGACTGGTTCAGTTCTTTAGAATTGTACAGAGATGCATGTACCTGATAATGGGGTTTCGATCTGTGTAAATGTGCTTTATTGTCTTATAAGGCTAAAGGTCTGTGTAAAAGTGCTTTGTCTTATAAGGTTAAAGTCTTTGTGAAGACTTAATTTTTGTGAAAAAAAAAACACAGATAAATGCATCTATTTTTTTTCAAAAAGAGATTTTTTTCAGATTTCATAAATTATATATATATATATATATATATATATATATATATATATATATATATATATATATATATATATATATATATATATATATATATATATATATATATAATGAAAATAAAGATATTCGTATGTTCAATAATATATTTTCCCAATCTGGATTTTTTCTCAGAGATTTACCAAAGTATTTGAAAATAAACATTTATACATGTGTATGCATGGAAATTGACACACTGGAATCTAAAGCAAGAGTGTATTGCATCAATAATATAGTGTATGACTAAATCTTTAATTAAACAAGATGTGTTTGTGAAACACTGATGCCCCCGTATGGCAACTTATAGCAAAGGTTAAACTTTCTCAAAAGCAAATCAAATATGTTGGTACCCAAAGTAAGGTCTTGTTTCTAGAAATATACCTGTGAAATATGAAAGCCCTAGGAGCAACCATTGAAAAAATATCGAAGAGGTTAATGTTTTTCAAAAGTAAGTAAAACATCAAGGTCAAGGTCAAAATTAATGGTGCCCAAGGAAAGGCCTTCTTATAAGAAATATATAGGATAAATATGAAGGCCGAAGCACCAATCGTTCAAAAGTTATGACCAAGGTTAAAGTTTTTCAAAAGTAGGTCAAACTCCAAGGTCAAAGTTGTTGGTATCCAAAGGTAGGTCTTGTCACAAGGATTACACATGTGAAGTATGAAAGCCCTAGCACCAATTGTTCAAAAGTTATGGTCAAGGTTTAAGTTGGGTAAAATTTTGCAAAACTTAGTCAAATTCCAAGGTCAAGGTCAAATATGATGGTACCCAAAGAATGGTCTTGTCACAAGGAATACAAATGTGGAATATGAAAGCCATAGCACCAACTAATCAAAAGTTATGGGCATTGTTAAAGTTTTTGCGAACAAACAGACGGACGGACGAACGGGCAGGGCAAACACTATGTACCCCCGAATCTTTGATACGGGGACATAAAAAATATATATTTATTTATATTAATGTAATAAGTCAAGTTATTAATTTGCTATTCTTTCATTATCCTTTTTATGCCCTCATAATCGAAGATTCGGGGGCATATAGTTTTGCCCTGTCCGCTTGTCTAGCTGTCTGTCTGTTTTCCAGAAAAAACTTTAATCTTGCCCATAACTTTTGATTGGTTGAAGCTATGGCTTTATACTTCACATGAGTATTCCTTGTGACAAGACCATTCTTTGAGTACCATCAAATTTGACCTTGGAGTTTGACCTGCTTTTGCTAAATTTTATCAGACTTTAACCTTGGCCATAACTTTTGAATAGTTGGTGCTGGGGCTTTCAAACTTCACATGTGTATACCTTGTGACAAGACCTTCCTTCTAATACCAACAACTTTGACCGTTTGACCTTGGAGTTTGACTTTACTTTTGAAAAAACGTTAACCTTTGCCATAACTTTTGAACAGTTGGTGTTAAGTCTTTCATACTTCACATGTGTATTCCTTCTTATGGATACCAACAACTTTGACCCTTGACCTTGGAGTTTGACCTACTTTTGAAAAACTTTAACCTTGGCCATAACTTTTGAAAGATAGATTCTAGGGCTTTCATACTTCACATGTGTACTCCTTGTGAAAAGACCTTCCTTTGGATACCAACAATTTTGGCCCATTGACCTTGACCTTGGAGTCTGACCTACTTTTTAACCTTGGCCATAACATTTGAACAATTGGTTCTAGGGCTTTCATATTTCATTCACATGTATCACTTGTGACAAGACCTTCCCTTGGGCACCATTTGACCTTGACCTTGATGTTTTATTACTTTTGAAAAATTTTAATCTTCGCCAGAACTTTTCAACAGTTGGCGTTAGGGCTTTCATATTTCAGAGGTTTATTCCTTGAGACAAGACCTTTCTTTGGGTACCAACATTTTCGATCTTTTGACCTGGAGTTTGACTTGCATTTGAGAAATTTTATAACCTTCACCATAAGCTGTCATATGGGGGCATCAGTGTCTCACATAGCTGCAGAATTGTAGCATTATGGTTTTATATTTCAGTCTTTGACCGTAATGGTCAAAGACTAAAATATAAAACCATAACACTACAGTTCTGCAGTTAAGTTTGACAAACACATCTTGTTCTTAGTCTTCTTTGTTTTACATATATAGCTGAATCTGGAGATCATGATGACAATGACTTTTTTTCATAAATAATGATTTAGTGAGTTAAAGTAAAATAAAATCAACATTTCCTTGTTTATTAACATTGACACAGAAACAATACAACATACAGTTATCAAAAACTATGAAGTATATGGCACTAACAGTAAATAGACTCTTTGTACCATGAGAACTAGTAAAATTTCTTCATGTACTCATTACAATGTTTCTGATGTGACCCAAGAGAGCTTCTCCACTTGAACTTCATTCCACATGAACAAGAGTATCGTGTGGCACTGTGCTTTCCAAGTGTATGCTCACGAAGTGATGCCTTCCCCCTTAACTTCATTCCACATATAGAGCAAGTGTAAATGGACATGGACCGATTTTTACATTTAAGACTGTGCATCTCCATTGACACCTTTTCCAAGAATGACATTTTACATGTAGGACAGGTAAATGAGTTTCCGACAAATGAAGCTGAGGATTGTTCAGATTTTTTCTCCATTTGGCTGCCTGTATAGTTACGATTTTCTATGTTTAGTGGTTTATTTTGAGACTTGTTGACATATTGCACTGGCAAGTTTTCGGATGTTCCGTTTGCACTTCTGTTAAAACTATTCTCATTCAAATTTGTTTTCATATTTTGTGATGATAATATCTTGGACAACGATGCTGACATTTGATGATACAATTGTTGCATATTTAGAGGACTGAACCCAAAAGAATTTTGATATTGCAGATATTGAGTCAGATTAGCTGCTGAATCTCCTACGGGAAATACCATTCCATATGGACTGCCAGAATTTTGCAAGAAAATGCTGCCCTCGGTCTGTGCTGTGCTTTTGGTCGGAAGACTTTGCTTTTGAGATCCAGAATCTATCTTTGTCGAAGCAGAAGAAACAACGATAGATTTGCGTAGATCACTTGATGAATGTTGTGTAATCTGAGGATCAGATTTTGAAGTGCTTTTTGATATGTTTTTGTTGCATGGCCATTTAAAATTTGCTCGCTGCTTCAAACTTTCAATTATTTTTTGAGTGGCAGGTGAGTTAAGGTCCGTTTTCAAAGAGTTTGTTGGGGCCTTGCTCCCTAGTTTAAGTGGAACAACCTCTGAATGTGCCCTTGGAAGCAAAGTGGAGGCACCCTTTGCTTTGAGATTTGTGACAGTATCAGCAGTTATAGGTTTAGAAAACTTTTCTTTTAGGTCATTTAAAATAGTATGCACACCTGGAATTTTTCCCATTCCAAAGCCATTTTCTATTTTCTCTGGTTGAACTGGTGCTTCTTTGTCAATTCTGGGCATTGCAGATGGTGGTAAATTGGCATTAAACAAGCCCTGTCTCTTCCTGGTGTATCTACACATTGTAGTGGGATAAGGTTTATTTATGCATGATATTGTTCCACTACAGTTCCTTCTATGTCCGCTGAAGGAACTTCTCCATTTGAAGGTTTTTCCACAGGTACAAGCATACCTTCGGACACTGCTGTGCTTACCTTGCACATGTTCTCTAAGATATGCTTCAGAGAGAAACTTTTGTCCACAAATTTTACAAGGTTTCATTTGGGAATTCTCCTTCATATTGTTAATACCCTGAAGTCCATGTCTCTCTTGCAAGTGTAGTGCAAAGGCAGGATAGCTGGTCAGAGTCAGGTTACATATTCGACAAAGTCGATGATGAATAGCTTTGGTATTTGCTGAATCAAATACAAATCTGCACTGTGAATTTTGAATATGGAAAATTAGTTCTTGTGAAGTCTTGTAAAATGCAAGACAATTAGGACATTGTGAACATGTCTGATTAATTTGTTTTACTCCACATGTATTTTCATAATGTTTCTGCATTTCTAATCTCTCTTCTCTAGAATCTGGCTTATTGCTGAGATTCAATACATACTGGTGCCCCTTGCCACTATTCTGTTGGACATAGTCCCCATTATCCAATTCACTTGATGCAATGGCAAACTTTTCTTTCTGTACATCAGAAGAACTCACTGTAACATTCATATTTGACAAGTCAACAATGGCTACCTCATCTTCCATGTAGAAGGTTTCACAATCAGAGACTTCCTCTACCATCTGAGTAGCAGACCTCTCACTCAACTTATCCTGTGGTTCTCTGTTATCCATCATTGAAGGGGCTTCCTCTTTCATGCTGTTATCACTTTCCTTTAAGCATTCTTTAGATAAGTTCAGTCCTTCAACCTGAAAGTAATTGTCTGTTGGTTCACTCTTCACTGACACCATCTTTCCATCACATTCCCCCAAACTCCTTGATCCATCTGTTTTTATCAGTGTCTTACTTTGAGAACCTTTGAAAAACATTCCCTCACTTTCCAGTTCATGGTCATCCAACCTTTCTTGTTTACATTTAGGATAGGGATGACTTATGTCGATTGTATTCAATGCCACACTTTCCATCTTTAAGACATCAGCATTTTGATCTTTCATAGAACTGTGTTCTTCAACTTCCTTGTGGTCATTGCTTGGTAGACTGAAGCTTTCAATTTTACTTAGCACATCATTCTTTTTTGATAACAAAGTGTCTTCACTGTAGAGACTTTCACCAGACTTTTCTTCCAAGCTATAGGTAGTCAATGAATCTCTAACTTCTTCTTTTGTTTGTGCACCAGACCCTTCCAATTGAGGATAACAAGAGTATTTGACTTTTTCACGCAACCCAGAAGCCTTTGTTCTTGTTCCTGATTTACATTTTCTTTTGTGATGAAAGTAAATGCTTTTCCATTTGAAGTTTTGTCCACAAGTACAAGTGTAAAGGGACAGATGCATCTGAGTGCCACCTGGATGTACAAGTCTATGTTGATATGACTTTTTATACAACCTTTGATACAGTGCTTTTACTTTAGGTTTCCTTTGCATTAAGCTTGGTAAGCACATTTTCTTATGGGTTTTTAATTTCTTGTAATTTGAGAACATTTTCCCACATAATGGACAGGCTGCTCCAATGGAAAACTCTGTGTCATGTCTTGTCTTTCGTGATTTCTTCAGACAGCCCTGATGTTTTAAAGCAAGATGAATATGCACCTTTAATTTAGACTGAAACTGAGCATGACAATGTGGACACTTGAATCTTTCTGTATCAATATCACTAGACTGAGTGGGAGTGGATGATAAGGTTTCATCTTCTTCATCTTTCAAAACTTTATTTGTCCTGCTTTCAGTACTTTTCAAACATATACCCTCAGAACCTATAAAATATACAGAAATTAAAGGTGTAGTATTAATTTTTCCAATTCCTCGCTACTTCGTATTTTTTTTTGGGGGGGGGGGGGGAAGGGGGGATATGAATTGATGCAGTGGGGCTTTTTAAAACAGAATACATGAATTCATTTAAAAAAGACCAATACCATATTTAAAAACACACACACACAAACAAACAAAAGAAACAAGAGCCCCAGGGCTTTAACAGTCACCTGAGTATAACATGAACCTTTAAAGGATTCACAGAAAAATTAAATTTAAAAAAATCAACAGACAGATGAAGATATATTGCCTCAAAACAAGACAAATTAATAGGATGATCACAGATCAACAAAATAGTCAGTCTAGTACTCTGCAACAGCTAAATGAAGATCTATTTACTTGCTTGTACTTGCTAGTGCTAAATAAATACACTCCTGACCCATTCACTTTTTCTCTATCATCAGAATAGACTATACAACAGTGCGTGACCTTGTGCATCAGCACATGAAACAGAATACACATAGTAAACATTTAATGTACAAGGTAATTTTGCCTCATTTTTAATTATCTATTATTTACAAGTCTACTTGACCATAAAAAACAACAAAAAAGTACTCTTTGTATTATACATTTACAATCCATGTATAATTCATACAGTGATTAACATAGGTGAATAATCAGAAGGGAATAACTTGTCTCAAAGTAGCATACAAATTCCCCTACAAGATCAATAGAGCCCTGCCTATCACTATATAATCTATAGAGCCCTGCCCTAACACCAGTACTGCTTACCCAGGGGCCATGAATTGTACAACTTTGGAAGAGGCACCCTTGCATTTAGTATACCTGCTTAATACATAGAGGAGAGAAAGATTTTTGAAGAATTAATGTATTTTCACTGTATGATCAATAAAGCCCTACCCTAACACCAGAACCCCTGACCCAGGAGCCATGAATTCTACAATTTCAGAAGAGGCACCCTTGGTTATGGTGTAACTATGTACTTATTAATAGTTTCTTTGCTAAATATCAAGAGTCAGAGAATAAACATTATACAAAAATTACCCTGGAAATGCATTTTCACTATTTGATCAATAGAGCCCCGCTGTAACACAAGAATGCCTGACCCTGGGGCTATGAATTTTGCAATCATGGAAAAGGTACCCTTGTTATCATTATCATGCACTTAGTTGTCTGCGAAAAACACGAGGAGAGGGAACAAAATTTTTAAAATGATTTATGCTTTTTCACTATACCATCAATAAAGAACCCAAGAGCCCCTGGCCCTGGGGCCATAAATTTAACAAATTTGGAAGAGCTAGGGCTCAATGCTCATTAAAATCATGCCAACCAATGCCCTGGGGGAAGGGGGGGGGGGGCTAGGGACCATGAACCTATGTTCCCCTTTACCCATAAATGATGGTTGCATATCAAAATTTGTTAAAATTGGTTCAGTGGTTTATGAGGAGAAGCTGAAAATGGTCAAAAGTTTACAACTGATGAATGACGGATGATGCATGATGACAGACAAAAACAGACAGCAATAGGTCACCTGAGTAACTCAGGTATTAACCTAAACAGAAAAAACCCCTGCATTTTCACTTTTATACCTGAATATTTGCTGATGTTGTCCAAACAAGTCTGGTCACTTTTGGAAAGTTTATACCTAAATTCAAAATAAATACAATTTATTCATCATCTAATTGAAATGAATAAAATTCTTCAAATTTGACAGACTAGTGACTATATTTAATTTTAAATAGAAGAAATATGTTACCTTTCATGTAAGTAAAGGAAATACTCTATCAGATCACAGGCTTGTGGCTTATTACATTCTGATAAAACAGCTTCTAACTGCTGAAGAATTTCCTGGCAGACTGTGAGGGAACACAAGTCACCTCCATGTCTGTGTGTGCTGTTGGTCGCATTGTCCATTGTGTTAGGCTTAATTCTCACCTGAATGGGATAAAATAGGAATGGAAAATGCTTGCCAGATACACTGTATCTCTTTAAATATTGAGATGATTTATAGATGTGCAGAATGAAAGCCATTTGCAGGCATGTGCATGCATGTACAATGAGTGAATTTAAAATAGTTCTAACATTCATATGGTTGAATGAAATGCTTTGAAAGTCAGTTAGTAGTGTAGACAATATGATATGGGTCAATTAGTATGAAAGCATGGGCATGTACATTTGCTTTGCTCTGATTGGCTGACACAAATATCTCTATAACTTCTTTGTTTTTTGACTAAATGCTTTAAAATTTACAATATAGGCACAGGCACTTGGGGCCGGTATGGACCCCCCCCCCCTTCCTTTTCTTTTCCTTTTCAAATCTGGGATGAAGTCACCTTTTTCCTATTTTTGTATTCTAATATGCACTATATGTTATCGATAATATAACCCTTTTTAGTATATAGGTCCCTGCACATATGCATTAAAGACATTTTAACACTTTTAATTAGTTTTACCAGGGACCTATATACTAAATATACACTCCAAAATTTAAAAAAAAAAAAAAAAAAAAAGACTGAAGAAAAATTAAGTGTTGTGCACACAAATTCCATTTTTAAATAAAATAGTTCTATCATCAAATATACTTTTCTTTTTAACAAATAAAAAAATTGTCCTTCGTGTATATTGAGTTTTCCAGAGTACTTCTGCGACTCTAATTCAAATAACTGTGTCATTTTTGGCCGTCATTTTTAGGCAACCCTGTACTTTTGCAACCATACATTGACAAAATACAATACATCGATCATAAAACACAAATGCATAACATTTTTACCTGAAACTACTTGAAAAAAAATCGAAAAAAAATCAAAATTTATAGTAATCCGATCTGTTGTTCAGTCTGAGCTTATGTTGTTGCACGCATGCTGTACAACAAAGAATGTACGTTTATTCAACATGGCGTACACTGATTGCTGTACACAAACAAATAAAATAGCAATAAAATATTTTGTTTTTAAGCATATTCTTTGCAACTTGACATGAAAAATACAAAAAGGAAATTGCCTGTCTCACCTTTTTTTCTGTGTCCTTTGGAATCATTTTGCTATTTAAAATAACATTAACATTGTGTAGCAAAATTCAGCAGTGCGTACAATATTAAAGGGAAATAACTCGTATTAACTGTTTTGTACAGGGTGTGACACGTTAACAGTCTGATTAAAATTTGATTGTCGCGTGATCGTGACAATCAAAATGAAAAGGAGCTAGTGAAGGTATGATCTTTATCAGACTGTGGATATATTAAAGAAAGAGTAATGTAATAAATGTTTCGCACCCCCACCTCCAACACATACAATGTACATATAAATACGGCTTTGTGTGTATCTTTTATGTCGGTTTCTTTGTATTTACATATATATAATTTAATTCTGGTTGTAACGCTGTATTTAATTGGATAAAAAATTTACTTTATATCGTATAAATTGGGTTGCCTACGTCACAATGACTTGCGTCATAAACGTATCGATCCGCCTGACGTTACATTCAAATTTTGTACAAATTGAAGTCATTATATTTAAGGGTAATCATCTTTCTTTCTTATACTAAATACTATAATGAAAATTAAATTATAAGGAATGAATTTAATAGCTACCCATTTTATACGGTATAAACTGGGTTGGAACAGTTTACGCTTTTTTATAAACCGCTTCGCGGTTTATAAAGCGTAAACTGTCCCAACCCAGTTTATACCACTATAAAATGGGTAGCTATTAAATTCATTCCTTAAATACACGTACACATTTTGTATTTTTATCTCAAGTTAAACCTTAAATACCCAGAAAGTTTTTAAACTTAAAACATACACAATTTATGGAATGCCATAGCTGCCTGAAGGTCATTTTCATATTATATGAGGTGGAATAACCTTTATGTGAAGTGGTGAAGTCATTATATATAGTGGTAAAATCATTATATTCAATGAAAACTTTATTATATGCAGTGGTTTTATCATTATATACAGTGATAAAATCATTATATTCATTGAAAACTTTATTATATGCAGTGGTTTTATCATTATATACAGTGGCAATGCCATTATATGTAGTGGTTAAATCATGTAATGAAGTGATAATATCGATACATTATGTTGTAAAATCATTATATGCAGTGGTTTTTCCATTTTATACATTACTGATATCTTTCTGTGATGTGATAAATTCAATATATACAGTACAAACATAATTTGTGTGATAAAGCAATCATTACATTGTATGAAACCTGCTGCATGTGGAGTGCCAAGTTAATTTCATTCAGTGCGACACATTTACATGAAGTGAAAAATCTATTATGTGCAGTACTAACATCATTATATTATATAGTAAACTTATTATATATATTCCTTAAATCATGCTTTGCAGTAGTAACATCTTTATATGAGGTGGTTAATTAATTATATGATGTTGTTAATTTGTTATATGATGTGCTCAAATCTTTATATGCATTAGACGTTTCATGTTATGCAGTGGTAACTTCTTTATCATCATCTAAACTGGTCCTTTTATTTAAAAAAATGCGCGGAGTTCCAGTTTAAAGAGTGTTTGAAAATAGGAAAACCGGGCCGTGGCAAATTAAAAGCCGGGACTATTCGAGATTTTTCTAATTTCTGATTCTATTATACAGCTTCCTGATTTTATCAACTGTGCTGAAATTTTAAGACTCATTTTTATAGGTTAATGTGTATTCGCTGTAAAAATTGCATTTAATTTTAAAATACTTAGTAATTAAGATTTTCTTGGCGATTGTTGATTTCCAAGTTCAGTGGTGGATCCAGGAATCTTGAAAAGGGGGGCCCGACAAGTTTTTGGTCGGGGTAGGTAGCCCACAGCCAAACCAAAAAAAATTGATTTATTAAATCTTATGTATATTTTGGACACAAGGGGGGAGGGGGGCGGGCCCCATAGGCCCTCTCTGAATCCGCCCGTGAGGTTGGTAAATCGGGTAGGCAATCAAGTAGACATTTTACGTGTTTTGTTTGTTGTTTTTTGTTTGTTTGTTTGTGTTTTTTTTTTTTTTTTTGCCATATTTGACAGAAAGCTTATAAACTTTTAAATTATTCTGATGTTAAAAATTATTCATTCTTTGAAAGGCATTTTTTGAGTGAAATGACACGTTTAAGAAAAACCGGTTCACATAGGCGTCGGAGCCGGGGGGGGGGGGGGGGCTATTGCCCCCCTCTTTTTTTTTTTTTACAAAGGTAGACATAATATAGGCATTGAAAATTCGGGCGTAGGTCTAGCCCCCCCCCTCCCCACTTTCTACAGGCACGATTCATTGTAGTGAAAGAAGGGTAATTGGTAGTGTTTAAAAGAATTTGGTACTGAAAGATGTTCGACCCCCCCCCCTCCACCCACCCACCCACACCCCCGAAATAGGATTTTCGGGTTTGGAGAAAGAACAATTTTCCTTTTTTTTTTTGCTTGTCAAGTTTTTTTTCAGGTTTGATTTTTTTTTTTCTATTTCAATTAGCCACCCCACTATCAATTTCCTTCCGACGCCAATGGTTCATTAAAATCGGATTTGATCTCCCGGAAGTCAAACATAAAAAATCCGAAATACTTATTCATTATCTACATGCCATTTGATAAAATATAAATTAATTAAAGAATTATCACATATACATGTAATTATAGGACTATTAATGCAAAGCCTTGTGTCAAACTTTAATCACGCGTAAGTTGCTTGGTTTAAGGATATCCGATCCTCAGCCTTGAAGGATAACTCTTAATTTTATCATTTTATTCAAAAAGGCTAAAATGATTTTAATTTGGTTGTTTGTTTGCTGTTTAACGTCCCTCTCGAGAATTTTTCACTCATATGGAGACGCCACAATTTGCCAGTGGAGAGCTGCAAATTTTGTCCTATACTCGACACTTGCGGCCATTGAGCAGTGAGGGATTTTTTTCGTGCCAACACCTACTGTGGAACGGGACCTCGGTTTATGGCTTTATGCGGTCTCTTACGAAGGACCGGTCTCAACGTCCCACTGTCGGATTCGAACCCGTGACGTAAGGATTGACTCCTTATTCCGCGTCTCTTAGAGCAGACACTCTAATCACCGTGCCACGTTGGCGACGGCAAAGATGAAACTTGAAAATGAAATGTTTTCATGCAGCAATTTTTATTTTAAGCATTTCAATGTGATTTAAGGTTTTCTGAAGTCCTAGAAACAGTCTTATAAATAGTTGATATTAGTAATTTAACACCCCCCACCCCCCACCCCCGAAAAAAGTATTAAACAAATTACATATTTAACGTAATCCAGTTTCTTTCCATCTACTAACAAATAGATACATGTACCAGTGCACATTTGCATATTATGAAATTAGAAATGATTTATGGTGTTTTGCACCAGGTTCTTCCCGGATGATCGGATCTGGTTTAATAATCCCTTTTCTAATGAAAATGTGTATTTTGCATAAAAATAGCATTTTCAAATAAAGAAATAACTATCAAAAAGAAAAAGTTTTTTTAGTTAAAATACAGTGTTTAACATCGGAATAATTTTTAAGTTTATTAGATTTTTATCAAATATGTCAAAAAAAACACACACACACACACACATAAAATATCGCCAACCCAGTCTACCCATTTTACCAACATAGAAATCAACAATCGTCAAAAAAAATCTAAAATACTAAGTACTTATAGCACAATGGATAAAATATTAAATCAGAAAATTGAAACTGTCTACCAATTTTACTTGAAACCAAAAATCGTAAAGAAAATCTAAAATACCAAGTATTTAAATACAATTTTTACAGCGAAAACACATTAGCCTAAAAAAAGAGTCTGGAAATTTTAAATAAGAAATTTGAAAAATCTCGAATAGTCCCGGCTTTTAATTTGCCACGGTCCGGGTTTCCTATTTTCAAACACTCTTTAAACTGGAACTCCGCGCATTTTTTAAAAATGTTTTTGCAAGAGGACCAGCTTAGATGATGATAAAGAAGTTACCACTGCATAACATGAAACGACTAATGCATAAAAAGAATTGACCACATCATATTAACAAATTAACAACATCATATGATTAATTAACCACCTCATATAAAGATGTTACTACTGCAAAGTATGATTTTAGGAATATATATAATAATTTTACTATATAATATAATGATGTTAGTACTGCACATAATAGATACTTAATATGTAATGATTGCTTTATCACACAAATTATGTTTGTACTGTATATATTGAATTTATCACATCACAGAAAGATATATCAGTAATGTATATAATGGAAAAACCACTGCATATAATGATTTTACAGCATAATGTAACGGTACTATCACTTCATTACATGATTTAACCACTACATATAATGACATTGCCACTGAATATAATGATAAAACCACTGCATATAATAAAGTCATCAATGAATATAATGATTTTATCACTGTATATAATGATTTTATCACTGTATATAAAGATAAAACCACTGCATATAATAAAGTTTTCATTGAATATAATGATTTTACCACTATATATAATGACTTAACCACTTCACATAAAGGTTATACCACCTCATATAAAATGAAAATGACCTTCAGGCAGCTATGGCGTTCCATAACAATTAATTACAAAGAATTTTATTATACAAAGGAAAAATAAGATTATAATACAATATTCCACCTCACAATTAAAATATACTACGTATATACTTATAGCTAGTATTTAGTCACAACTAGAGGTATGCGTATATAAATTCAGTTTTCATCTTAAATATACATTCATGTGTATTTGAAACCGTCATATCTTGCATGCAGGCAATGTAATTCAAGCAAGAGGGTTGTGAATTTAACATGGATTTTTTTTTTATCAATGCGTCTTAAAGGTAGATTAATTGCAATATATTTGTGCTGTATGTCAAATGTTTATTATCTAGATCTGTACTTTTGAAAATGTACATTGATGCAATTTGACTTCACAATTATTTACACTACATGTATAAATCTATATAAAATTTTGTTTGATAACACAATGTGCTTTTCATTTATAATGTGATGGAACTCCAACACGTTTGACAAATGAAAAATTGAAATTTTATATCAATTTTTTAAAGTTAATATTTTTTTCTACTAGTATTTATTCAAATTCTTTTCAAATGTAATGCTGAAAGGCTTATACTTTTAAAAATTCACAATAAATCATTTCATTTTGTTTGTTGTTAAAGCGCATATGGTACCCAAGTGGGGGTGGAATGTATGGAATGTATATGGTTATATATACATGTATGGGGGGGGGGGGTTGAACAAAATTTTCGTCTATTCGGCACGATAACCATCTTTAGTGTCCAAAAAATACACTCATATGTATCGTACATATATGAATGTTAATTAAATAAAGCAAGTATATTTTCACTTCCAGAGACATAAGTAACAATAATTATTTCGTCGATGTTTCCCATTGTCGGATACCTAAGGGTGGTCTCGTCCTTTATACTCATCAGTAAATGGTGAGTAAAAGACGAGATCACCCGTGGCGATGCGATGTTGCATCACTGAAAACATAAATTCAGTTAGTCACTCTGATCAAACTTTCGTTCAGATAGTCGAAACACATTTTGACTATATCTGTTTCCTCAACACTATACCAAGCTTTAATAGTTAAATTTAACTGTATGCATGGTCATTTTGTTTCAATTGTTTGGCGGGAAGAAACAATAGCATCAGCCGCATTTTCCTCCCAAGGAAACACGAAGTAATGGTAGGTAATATGTTTTGTTGTTTCCTTGTTTTAGACAAATAATTTTTAAACAAAGTTATTCAAAAAAAATTGTTCTAAAGAGAAAAAGTACTTTGGCCATCTAGCAACTACATATATGTTAATTATAAAGACTACTATTCATTGTAGGACCTGTGAAAAAGAGTCTGGAATGGTTGGAGGAGAAAACAATCAGTTCTACGTCTGGGGTTGGAAAACCACTGGAAGGTGCAGCGAGAGACGGTTAACTGAAGCTATATGTCTTTGATTGATAATTAAGGAATTATTCACAAACAGTAAAATCAATTTGTTTGGAAATATATAAATGTATGTGTATATGATCTCTTTTTAATTTGTACAGTGTGAAACAAAAATGTTATAATTATAATAAATTACATTGTATTCCAATATTTGTTGTATAATTGTTATTTTTGTAGCTGAAGGGCATTGATGCGTGATAATCAAAATGGTCGCCATGATTTTCAATATAGTCAAAATGCCTAGCAATATAACTAAAGAGTCATTCTGATATGAAATGAAAGTCACTTTGACTCTCGGAATCTATCTTAAAGACAATAATACAGTCAATATTAACTCGCTAGTCTACTCATGGTGACTATTAATCAGTCATTATAGACTATATTAAACTAGTCGGTGTGATTTTTCTCCAGTCGCCAAAATGAGTTCAATATACACTGTATTATCAAAATGACTAACTGCACCCTCATCTGGAGGACAATCAAACATTTTTTTTTAATGTCCTTGTGACTAACTTAGGTTTTCAGTGATGGAAACTAAACTTCGTTACATATTATGGGTCGGGGTATCTAAAAAATGTACACATATAAGAAACTAATTTAAGGATATAGTTAAACACACTACATACAAATAGTAAACTATATCTATGGCATGTCAAACGTTGCAATATTCGATCTTTTCCATTTGTATTGTATAACTTTCCATTTGTATTGTATAATTTTTATTTGTATTGTATAATCTTTCATTTGTATTGTATAATTTTCAATTTGTATTGTATAATTTTTATTTGTATTCTATAATTTTCCATTTGGATTTTATAATTTTCCATTTGGATTGTATAATGTTTATTTGTATTCTATATTTTCCATTTGTGTTGTAAAAAAAATCATTTGTATTGTATAATTTTTCATTTGTATTCTATATTTTCCATTTGCATTGTATAATTTCTTATTTGTATTGTATAATTTCTTATTTGTATGCGATAATTTTTCATTTGTATTGTATCCGAGGATTGTTTATTTATTTCGTTACGAAGGATGTCATTGGTCATAAAATTTAGTCTGTATAAAGGTCTCAGGTGCCCATCACAAACTTAGTCTGGTACCCTTCCCACAATTCCGATCGCGCACTCTCTACAAACACAAACTCGGCTCCTCTATTTGCGGTGCATGCTAAGGGACGACCATTTGATTCTCGGGGGATGTCGAATCCGATTATTTATTTTCATTCTCTCGCAGGAGAGAATATTTATTTCCAATATGACCAGAGACAAGGAGAAAAACAAAAAGAAGAAAATCCGCCCAAACCCGAAAACTCAGTTTTTTGGGGGTGGGGGTAGTTACCACCACTCAAGGTCAATTTATTTATTTTCTCAGTCAGCATTCCTAAGGACAGATTATTTATTTGCCATCTACCAGCGCTCCCTTTTTAGAATCCAATGACCGTCTAACATGCACGCAAATACATATGCCGCCGAAATATGGCTGAAATATTGCCGACTCGGCGTTAAACAATAATCAATCAATCAATCAAGCAAATACATATGAGTCCAGTTTGCTTTGAGCATCCGGAACATCTTCAACCCGATACAGGCTGAAACTTGACCAATGAAATCCTTCGTAACGAAACAAATAAACAGTCCGCGGATACAATACAAATGAAAAATTATCGCATACAAATAAGAAATTTTACAATACAAATAAGAAATTATACAATGCAAATGGAAAATTATACAATACAAATAAAAATTATACAATACAAATGAAAATTATACAATACAAATAGAAAATTATAGAATACAAATAAAAATTATACAATACAAATGAAAAATTATACAATACAAATAGAAAATTATACAATACAAATAAAAATTATACAATGCAAATGGAAAATTATACAATGCAAATGCAAAAGATCGAATATTGCAACGTTTGACATGCCATATATATCTACTATTTGTATGCACATTTTGAACAAAATCGTTCTTGTCACATATTTGGAAGTTCCAGAAGTTACCCCCTTTGGCTGTTCAGGAGGAAATTTTCAATCTATCATTAAGTCGAATGTTGACTGTCGTTTTTCATACAAATCAGTAGGCCATTATTTTCACACTGAATTGTCTGCGGATTTTTTCCGATTGTCCGATCATGACAAGGAGCACGATGTACACGGCAGGTGTGACCGATCGACAGGGGATGCTTACTCCTCCAAGGTACCTGATCTCACCTCTGAGTTTTTTTTAAAGGTCCGTGTTTGCTCTGCTCCAAACTTGTATTGTTTCAATTGACTTTTGATTGCTGTTCGTTATCATCATTTTTCATTTCAACATATTCGCATGGTTATATTAGGGCGAGGTAACTATATAAAAATAATTACAAAACATTACATTTTTTAATTACTCTAGGATATCATTAGATATTGTCGAAAGAACGCCGGCTTAATTAGGAAATCTAAAATTAAAGAAGTTTTGATTAATACTTGTTCATCCCTCCATCTTTTGAAATTGAAATGCAGAAATTCTTGTGTGATACAGAGACGTATAAGAGACATTAGTTAAAAAAAATCATCTAAAGTTGTTTAAGACAATGATTTTAAACTATAATTTTGGTATTTTTCTTTAATTTATATATATCCATACATTATAACATATACTCAAAATTCACTGGGGGGTGGGGGTGTTTGGGTTGTCAATGCTAACCTGTGCATATGATAAAAAGAAATTATTTGATGTGGGTAGATAACTATGTTTGTTGACCTATCTACTATCTGCTTCTCACCGGCCTTTTTAGCTCACCTGAGCCGAAGACTCAGGTGAGCTTTTCTGATCGGTCCGTTGTCTGTCGTCGTCATCGTCGTTGTAAACTTTTCACAATTTCATCTTCTTCTCCAGAACTACTGCATGGGCCAATTTCAACCAAACTTAGCACAGAGTATCCTTGGGTAAAGGAGATTTTAGTTTGATTAAATGAAGTTCCATGCCCTCTTCCAAGGGGGAGATAATTACAAATTAGTGAAAAATTAATGGCATGATTTAAAAATCTTCTCAAGAACCACTGGGCCAGGAAAGATCAAACTCATGTGGAATCATCCTCTGGTGGTGTAGATTTAGGTTTGTTCAAATCAAGATCCCGGGTTTAGGATGGGACCACAATAGACGATAAAAGTTTTACATAGCAATATATAGGAAAAATCTTTAAAAATCTTCTTCTCAAGAACCACTGAGCCAGGAAAGATCAAACTCATGTGGAATCATCCTCAGGTGGTGTAGATTTAGGTTTGTTCAAATCAAGATCCCCGGGTTTAGGATGGGACCACAATAGACGATAAAAGTTTTACATAGCAATATATAGGAAAAATCTTTAAAAATCTTCTTCTCAAGAACCACTGGGCCAGGAAAGATAATACTCACGTGGAATCATCCTCAGGTAGTGTAGATTCAAGTTTGTTCAAATCATGACCCCCAGGGGTAGGGTGGGGCCACAATGGACGATCAAATTTTTAAATAGGAATATATATAGGAAAAATCTTCTCAAGAACAGCACAGCCATGATTGGTTATTAACTATTCGGAAGTATCCTAAGTTAGTGTAGATTCATGTTTGATAAAAATCATGACCCCCTGGTATAGGTGGGCCCACAATTGATGATTAAAGTTAGGAATACATAGGAATTTAAAAAAAAAAATCTTTTCCTCAAGAACAGCAAAGCTTTGATTTATATGGAAGCATCTTCAGATAGTGTAGATTCAGATTTGTTCAAATCACGACCCCCGGGGGTAGGGTATGTGGTACCATAATGAAAGTTCAAACTTGTAGGGGAAAAAGTCACAGTTAGTCAAATATGGAAGCATCTTTAATTAGTGTAGATTCAATTTTGTTCAAATCATAACCCACCCACCCCCTTTTAGGGGTAGGATCGGGACCACTTATGCATTAAAGCTTTTCAATACTGAACTGATTTTTGCTTTTTTTTTCCTAGTCACAGTGCTCAGGTGAGCGATGTGGCACATGGGCCTCTTTTTTTCCTCATTAATTTGCACATAGTTTAATGACAACTAGGCAAAAGATTTACAAGATCATTTTACTTGCGTATAGAAATTAAGAAAGTTACAGGAATGACATTGGGATCAGTTATTATTTTTTATAATTAAAATTACTAATTATTACTTTGATTAATTCTAATATTTTTTTTTAATCTTTACTTAAGACATAAAAATTATTAAAAAATCAATGAATCAAGTACATACTTTTGAAAAATAATGAAATAAATCTTGTGTTTCATCCCCGTTTCATTTCCAATTATATCAGCTTCATTGAGTTTAGACCGATGATCTCTCGCGAGAATTCGACACGGTGGAAATAATATGGCCGACATGGGGAACCTTTGGGAAGGTGTGATTTTGTAAACATGTTTTTAATTTTCATTTATAAGCAATTGTCAAAAGTTTTTATGTCAGCAATGTGTAGTAGTACTCTTTTTTTAAGATAAGGAAAATTAAGATGATATTGGCTTCACAAGGATAATTAAATAGCTCACTTGTAATGTTTGTATCATGACAGCCAAACTGACTGGTATTACCAGATAACATTAGCATGACTGTGGTGTTATTCTTCATGGCATGTCTTTGTTGTTGGTGGTAGAAGTCTTTTTGTTTTGAGGAGGTGGGTTATATATGTTTTAAACTTAAACAAACGGATAATGTTTTATTTTTAATCTTTTGATTGAGTTGCACATTTATAACGCCTGGATGTTATATTTACAGTACTTTGTTTCGTTTGTAAGGGATTTATTATACAGAGAGGCATAACAGTCAAGTCACACAGCAATGAGGCTGTCGTGCCTCTCTGTGCAATAAATATCTTACAAACGAAACAAAGTATTTGTCAGTGTCTTGTGTCTTGGTCATTTGCACAGTCGCTCCTTCAGCACAAACTGCACGTGATATTAAAACACAGACCGAGATCGATTGTAAATGCCCTGGTGTTCAAACAAAGCAGAAGTATGAATGAGATGGTTGCATTAAAAAATTAGCCCATGTAAAACAAGTGTGCTATTGTATTTAATGGATTAAGTGGTATGAGTATTTCACAACCAATTCAACATACACAACACAATTCTGGAAAAAGTGATTTCATTCCTGGATCTACCTGCACTTTGATCCGCCACCTTGTTCGAAAGGATCATAATCATCATATGCTTGCATGTCTTGAGGAAATCTGAGACAAGTACTAAAGCTTCAAGTTTCAAAATAAAATGGAATGAAATGCAAGATATATTTCAAATATACGAAATTATATCAGTTTGCATACTCAAGGAACCCATCAAACAGAATCATCGAAAGTGCATGATTTCAATCTTGTCTGATTTCAATTATAAATAACTGTTTTAATGTGAATAATTCATTAAATTCTATGTATTATTAGAGTTTGCGTTAATCATGTTAATCTGTACCCCCAACTTTAAGGTACACTGCTGAAAAAAATGAAAATTTATTAAACATTGTGTAAAATTTATCAGTCTTTGGTTTACCCACAATAAATGAAATCAGCAATTCTTACTGAAGCTTTTCTTGAAATGTCCAAGTTATGAGGTTGAGGGAGCTGCCTTTGATAGCACTATAGAGGTATAGCATGGAACACCCCCCACCCCCCACCCCCACTGTGTGCCAGAGAAGTATTACAGTCATTCCCTTAGGAATTTGCACTGAAATCAATGCCATCATGACCAATCTTAACACCTTTGATGATACATTTAGGGATGCATGCTATCAGACTTGCTTTGGATGCTGGATGTATACTTTCCAGATGATTGAGTTTGACCATGTTAAGTTTTTAGAGCAATTCCATTCCAAAGTGACTATAAGCCTACCTGGACCAAACATGCATGGATGTTACTTCAAGGGAAGCATACTGATGGACTTACTTTGTATGCTACATCTGACCTGCATTTTCTGAATGAGTGACCAGTTTATGTTTTTCGTACAAGTCCATTCATTGACTGCAAGTCCTATCTGGACCACAGGGATCGACATTAATGGTTGTCCAATTGCCCGGGACAAGTAAATCCTCGTTTCGGGCAAGTGAAACTGTCAACGTACTTGTCCGATCGGGCAAGTGAATTTTTCCCATACAAATGCATATATTTAGTAAGTTTACATTAATTTATAAATAAAACAATAAATTGAATACTTGATTTCCGCCAGATACCTGACTGACATTGATTTACATTAGGAAATCCTTGGTAGCGTTTCTAGAATATATGGACCATTTAAAAAAAGTTGGGTTCATTATTCTGTTTTCTTTTGTGGTACGCTCTACGTATAACAAATTTGTTAACTTCTAATTAGGAAATTCATTCACAGAATATAAGTAACACAATGTATCCCAATCCAGATATGTATGTTTCATAGCAACTGTCTTCCTTTACTGTTGCCTATTATCTCTGAAAATCACGATTCACAAAAGGATTCTATGGAAATTAATTTTTAAAAATATGAAGTTTATTAAAAGAAAACAGAGGGATAATGCTGCATGGCAGTGTGTTAACATATTAAATTGACAAGGACAGTGATACACATGTACAAACAAAGCAGGGGTGTGCAATTACCATCGCCCGACGCCCGGGGCTACCAATTTTAGAGGTCAGGCTATCATAAATCTATATTGCGTTAGCCCATCGGGCTAGTAAATCTAAAATGAAAGTATACGTATATTTACATCGACTGAATTGATGTACGAATTAACTTTGTTGTAAAATCATAAGGTGGCAGAGGATAGTTTCGGATTAAGTACCGTCAAAAATTAGAAAAAGTAGAGGAACCTAAGGTTTGAATGTATATTATAGGTAATTTTATTGCTAGAATATTTTATGTGTGCATTTGGAGGGAATTGCTGGCCTTGTATATTTTATTGATATATGACTCTTTAGTGTCACTACTACTGTTTATGGGATATGGACTAGAAATACGAAACTAAGATCAAAAATCACTCTAGGTATTTCACCAGAAAAGCGGGGTGGGTTCATAGGATGAATTGTAGCTTGAAAACGAGGTGGTTGAGCCATTATCTCTTGCTGTTCAGTGGTATGTACAAGTGTCGGTCTGCAATTTGTGTGGTAGCTTAGGGCATTAGCACGGCCCTGGAAGCAGTTGCGCATCCGGCGAAATAGTGAAAATAGGCTTACTTTACATGAAATTTTGAGATTGTCCCTGTGCCATAATTAGGGCTCATTGTGCAAGTTGTACATGTTTTATTCCTAAAAGCTTCAAATTCCTCAAGGGACTAGACCATACTATTATTACATGTAGAGAGAATTTAAAATTTTCCAATGCACATTTTAAAAGCAGCTCAATATTAAGGAAACCGTCAGTCAAATGTTTTGATTGCCAAAAATACTATCCTCTGCCACCTAATCTTTAATTCGTTTTAACTTATATGTTTTGTGTGTTGCTATCGCCAGTCGTTTCAGTGACAATTATAGTCGATAAAAATAGGGAGAAGTACCTGACGATAACAAAGCGCAAACCATTATTTGTTTTATTTATTTCAACTTAAATGGTTTTTTTTTTTAACCTTTTTGTTATACATGTATTGTTTTCGGTAGTTAATGGGCTAGTGACTGGAAACCTCGGGCTATTAGTAACTTTGTTACTGCCACTAGCCCAACGGGCTAGTAACTAATTTTTGTAATTGCACACCCCTGAAATGAAGCATCGAAATTACTTTTTTATGTAGCTCAACTTGCCAACAGTGTATTTGTGTATTTGGTCACATTTTTGCTCTACTGGTCAGAGACCAGAAGAGCTTATGCGATAGTAAGGTGTCCGTCGTCCGTCCGTCTGTCTGTCTGTCTGTCTGTCTGTCCGTCTGTCTGTAAACAATTTTTCAAAACACTACTCCTCCTACAGTTTTGGTCTGATTTCAATATAACTTGGCACACAAGTAGACTACACTAAGATACATAATTTAGTGCATCGGTTTTTGATTTTGATGGACGGTTTTGCCATGGTTACTAAAAAATAAAAATATCTGTGAAATTCTTTTAAAACGCTACTCCTCCTACAGTTTTGGTCTGATTTCAATATAACTTGGCACACAAGTAGACTACACTAAGATACATAATTTAGTGCATCAGTTTTTGATTTCGATAGACGGTGTTGCCATGGTTACTAAAAATAGAAATATCTGTGAAATTCCTTTAAAACGCTACTCCTCCTACAGTTTTGGTCTGATTTCAATATAACTAGGCACACAAGTAGACTACACTAAGATACATAATTTAGTGCATCGGTTTTTGATTTCGATGGACGGTGTTGCCATGGTTACTTAAAATAAAACATTACTCCTCCTACAATTTTGGTCTGATTTCAATCTTATTTGGCACACAGAGAGAATACACTAAGATACATAATATGTTTTTCTGTTTTTTTTATTTTGGTGAATGGTGTTGTCATGGTTACTAAAAATAGAAATTTCCGTGAAACACTTTCAAAACGCTACTCCTCCTACTGTTTTCGTTTGATTTCAATATACCTTGGCACAGAAGTAGACTACATTAAGATACATAATTCTATTTATTGTTGCATGTTGCAAAGTTTCAAATCCAAGTGCTACTTTTCTTTTTGTTATACGTACAGACCAGTAGAGCTACAGTCTCATCAGAGACTTCTGGTTTCTTCTCAGTTTACAGTAATAAATAATATTTTTCTTCCCTAATTTTGGGCAACCAAGTTTTGCATTCGGACAAGTCAAAGTCTGAGATCACTTGCCCAAAGGGCAAGTAAATCTAAAAGTTAATGTCTATCCCTGGACCAAAATAAAAATTGCATCTAGGGATGCACACTTCTAAATTATTAGTTAAGTGAAGGGCTTTGCCTTACTTAAAGGTAACATTTGTTGAGGTTAGCTCTGTAATCTTTGATTACCTACAATGTTTTGTAAAAATTTCTGTCAAGTAAATTTGCAGTGGAGCCATCAATGAAAAAAAGGCATAAATTTTCCTTTCCTTGAAAGGCTGCCAGATCTATAAATTCCTTTTCAAGCATGTCATTAATAAGCATTTGATATGTTTTCAGATTTAAGAAAACAGGCAAGACAGCTAGAAAATGAAATTGATTTAAAGTTGGTGTCCTTTAGTAAACTAGGAACTAGTTACTCCTCTCACACAGATTATGGAAGGTAAAGATTTTTGTCTTAAGATTATTTCATTATCATTTACTTGTTTCATTGAATATTATGTTGTAGTGCATCCTCAGCACATGATTTAGAAAATAAAACCTTTCTTAGTTCTTCCAGAAGCTTTAATTTGCATATTTTGTACATTTCTTATTTTTCTTTATTTATAAATTGGATTAAAAAAAGCAACTCATATTGGATATTTGTTGCAGTGAGTCCTCTCCCTTGATACAGCGATCCAGCAGTGAACACATGTTTGACACCATGGCAATGGAGATTGAACAACTACTATCTAAGGTGTGGAGAAATTAATGAAGTACATGTAGATTTAAAGATGAAGAGAGAAGTCTAATTAGAATGAATAGTCTTCTTGACATTTCAAATTCATTAAATATGTAGTGGTAATTGCAAGATTTTAGTTTAATACTTGAGTTGTCATTCTTAAAAGATTTCATACATATGGAGCTTGAATTCAATACCCCCATTGTAATGACCATTTATAGCCCTAAAGTGCAATTTTTTTAAGAACAATTCTTAAGCAAACTTTGAATTCAACAATTGAAAAAATTTTGCTGAAGATGATTTTAAGGTTTATATCTTTTTACATGCTAGTATCTTTGTGTGGAATTGTGTAATACATGTACCAGTATTAAATATGAAACACACCTTGTAATAGAAGAATTGTAATCCTTGGAAACTGAATATTCATGTTTGAAGAAATCCTATTGAACATAATCACATTTCAAAACAGATGTAGTCATAATAATAGTTAAGTTGTAATAGCTTCAGGAGACAAATGACAGAATGGCAGATTACACACAGAACATTGGAACCAATTCTCCTAGTGCTGCCCTCCTCCATACCCTACAGAGACACAGAGATATCCTCCAGGATTACTCACATGAATTCCAGAAAACCAAGTCCAATATCACAACCCTCAGGGAGAGGGAAGATCTTCTGGGATCTGTGCACAGAGACATCAAGTAACTAAATAATACTTGTATTTTAGTAAGTTTTTGCATCTGTTATATGAAATGATGAAAAAAAAGGTTTTTCTTCACAGCTCACACATGCTGGGTAAAACCAGGTATTTTGTTTGCACTCAACATGCTCTAATCACTATTGTTAGATTAAAATCTTCATGTATTCTGTGCATTATCTACATAAGTAGAAACTAAAATTAAAGCACTGAAAAGGCACATTTCACTTCATACAAATTCTGAGGAAAGAACTACTGCTTTGGAATTACATTTAAGTACATGAATTTTTTTAATACAAAATATCATTTTTCTTGGATTGCAAGATTATAAAGAGACCACAGATGATGTAGTTTTTGAAACAAATTCTTTTTTAATTGAAAGTAATTTCACTGAAGATCTACAAAAACTCACCTCTAGTGTCAACTTAAAGTGTGTAAACAGGGTTGCAAATAACATTTAAAACCTTATGGGCCATGTGGACCCCTAACTTTACAAGTTTTACTAGCCCACACTGATATGTTGGGGCCTAAAATTTTGTCTTCACTTTGTAAAAAAAATTCTCTATCTTTTTGTATTTTAATCTATGAGAAGTATACCGGTAATTTGCTGTCCAAAGTCTTTCATTTCCAATCCCTGATGAACGAGGCACTAAGAATGAATGACATTGCATGAAATTTATGTTTTCCTTCATTTAGAGACCTCACAAAAATTATAACGTTAAGGCAATTCAGGGTCCAGAGAATATTTTGTTGGTAGGAAACGGTGAAAATTAAACTGCATTTAATTGTAGAATCAAAGTATGGTCAGGTTCTGGAAAAATTCCAATAAAATTATTACTTTCCATGTGAGCGATTAGGGTTGGTCTCCCACAGACAAAATTACTAACTTTTGCTAGTGAGTGAATGGTTATTTGCAACCCTGTTGTTAAGTTTGACAGTACATGTAGTCAAGAATGGTGTCAATAAAACTTAGGTGGATAGCAATTGTTGTAAATATTAAAATTCTGAGGAGTGTGATTTTGAATGCTATACATATTATTTGACATTTCAGTGCATACAAAAATTCTTCTGGTCTGAATAGAAGAACAGATCTTTATCTGAAGGAAAATGAACATATAAGAAGGTTAGTCAATATTTTCTCCCAGGGCTCTCACACTACTTTCTGAATCGGGGGCCTGGGCTGTTAAAATTAAGAAAAACACTTCTGTAGAAAATTCGGAAATTAACATACATACATACATGTAAACACTCATCACATATTGGTTGTCTTTTGTTACCAACAATTTGGAAAAATACATACAACACAATTCAAACTGGGCAGTTCAATGCTAGGGCTGGGCAAAAATACCCATATTCCTGTACATTGCGGTATGTTGACAAAAAATGTCTTATTGTGTTATGTTTTTGTAAAACCGATGTAACAGCAAAATGCTTGGACTCAGAAATTCTTTCATAAAATATAAAGAATAGTTGTCAGAAAGGTTTGCAATCATGCCAAACAGTAAGACAAAAGCTGTAATGTCGGTACATTTAGTTGGATTACTGTAATTCAATCAACAAGATATATTTTATTAGTTATTTATCATAGTTATTTACATTCTACTTGTAAAAGGAAATTAAAATACAATAAAAAAAATATTTAAATTTTTGTTGAAAATATTGCAATACATATCGCAATACAGTTAAAAATATTGCAATATATTGCAATATGAAATCGATAGCAAATACCCAGCCTTATTCAATGCCCAAATTTTAGACTTGAGCATAATGTATCTTGTTGATATAGAAGTTGATGTCATATTCATAATTTATGGAACATCCTTGATAATGAATTTTTTAATTCCAGTAAATTAAAAGGATACTATTTTATCTATTTACAGCTCCGATCGGCTCATTGATGATCAGATTAGGTAAGGATGTCTTTTGAATGAATGAAACTAATAAATTAATACTTTGCAGAGTTGTTGAAAACCGATGGTCCTGTCGGCAAGGCTGGAAAAAATTGTCTAGACCGATAACTTACTAAAAAAATGCAGTCCAAATGACATTTGAAAGATGTCAATTTTTTAAGATTATGCTTTCTTTTGTTATTTAACTGGTTCTCAATGCCAAAAAATAATTTTTCCAATTTAGAGACTAAAAAATTTCCAATTCAACTGCAGAGAAACAGACCTGTGGCATCATAATTTAAAAATAGTATGAAACATTGTAAAACAATAAAGGTCTAATTAGTTAATTTATTTTTCACCTTAGACTTAATGAAGGACCCTGCATCAAAGTATTATTAAAAATCACATTGTTATTCATTCTGTCCCTCTGTCATCACTTTCTTGTAACAAAAAAACTAAAGTATATTTTGTATAATTGTTGACTTCTGATGAGGTCTACTTGTGATTATGTGGTCTGGTGTGGTGATGGTTGACTGAGGCCAAAGGCTGAGTTAATCAATACCTAACCAGGTTTGTATACTATAGTCACGAGTAGACAGAAGTCAAAAGTCAGTATTGACCATTGTATTAATAAATTTTCAGGAATTTTACATTTTTGGCACTTAAGTTATTGTCTCCTGCGAATATAAACACTTATAATACAATGTGTAGTGTACCAACACATTATATGTTTCAACAGTTTAACAAGTGTTTAAAAACAGAGAATAATGTAATAATACAATACATACTCAACCATTTACTAATAATGGAGTTTAGTCAATTCAGTACTAGGATCTGCCATGTTTACATTCACAACCACAGTGCACACATGCTTTAAAATGCACAATTTGATTGGTCAAAATAATATAAGCAAACCTATGGTTGGTCAAGAAGGAAAACCCTAATAAACCTCCCGGAACTTCATTTTGAGGTGATTTCACTCAGAGGTACCTCAGGAAGGGGTGTCTAGACCAATCAGAGAGCATCAAATTCCTGATGATTTAATAAATTTAATCCACTTATAGACTCATGTTTGCCACAGAACAGGAAGCTAAAGATTTTGAGGTTACTGATCAAAGATCAATTTCAAAACTTTTGATAGAAACAGGTGACTATCAGTTTTCTAGTTTCATGAATTTATTACAGTTGATAATTGTCCTCTTATATTTCAGTGTTGCTATAGCCACAAAAGAAAATTTGCAATCTCAGAAGAGGATGTTAGGTGGAATTACACAGAGAATGAATTCATTAGCCAGTATCCTTTATATATTTGTCTTCATCACATTGACTACTGCACATGTGCTTGAACAAAAAAATGAAAAAAAAATTTAATTCCATATACTGAAAAATATTCCTTAACTAAATTAATAGATCGTTTTCCTGTAATCAACAACTTAATGCAAAAAATCAACCTGCGTAAGCGGAGAGACACCATCATCTTGGCTAGTGTGATAGCCACATGTACCATCTTATTAATGTTGTATGCTTTCCATTGATCATAATCATTTCTCTGTGATACTGGGAGAGAGAGAGAGTTGAAAAGAGAGAGAGAGAGAAGTGAAACAGAAGGGATTGTGTGACTCAAAACTGTGATGAATTATTAATAACAATACAAGTCAGTGCATACATTGAATTTCCAAAATGGGTTCTATAAGATTTCTGCTGTGTTGAAAGAACAGATACATGTACAATGGATATTTTGTATATATTTTTTGGTTTAATGCATACACATTTGGCTTCTACAACTACATCTAGATTATATTACCTACATGTACTGTAATATAAATTTTTCTTCTGTGGGGAAAAAAAAACTGACTATTTAAAGTTTTCGTACATAGCAGCCATATTTTTGGCACTTATTTGAATACATGTAATTGTATAAATCTTATCATATATTCACTCCCATAAATCCAGTGAAATTATATTAAAGTGTTCATCTTCATAAATTTTGTTTAATTAGTGTTTGTTTCATATAGACCTATTTTAGGGTGTAAAATAAATAGCAAATGCCATTCTCAGTGTTTTCCCTTTATTTCAGAGTAAAGGGTTAGAGATCAATTGTAACAGGCTTTAGGTTGAGGTTCATGAAAAATCTCTGTGGGCCTTAAAACAATTTTTTTTTTTATTTCAAAGCAGCATTTTTATTAATTGGAGCGGTCAATTTGGCCGGTAGACGGTTCTTAGGGAAATCACTGTATTCTGCAAGATATTTTCTTCCATACATTCTTGAGTATTAGTATGAACAATTTCTTGCAGCCTAAGTAGAAATGTGAATCAATTTATGCTGTGTCACATCTGTTTGTGACAAGTGTTTTCTGTGCTATTATAGTTGACTCTACATTCCTTTTAGTAGACTTAAATCTGTATAGTAAAAATGTCTGGACGTCATCTGTATTTCTGTTTTTTTTTTTAACTTTGTATTGAACTGATTTAAATATTATCAGAGAATCTAAGTACGTGTACATCTATCTATTAAAATCCTTTTTATGTAATAACTTGATTAATTTTAGTCATTGCTTATTATCCTCCAAATGGAAAGAAAATACATCATACTTGGAACAATTCTCATTCTGAATGATTACATACAGATGTCAACTGACTGGAGTTATGTTATAAATTATTAATATAAAGTTGATTAGCTTATTATAAAGTTTGTTTTGCCTTTCCATTAAATATGGTCCGGGCATATAGTGCTTGTCATCTCTGTCTTGCCCACTTCTGTCTGTCCGTCAATCTTTGCATTTAGCTCAGTACCATTCAAGGTATAACCAAAATTTATACACTGACACATATTGCTGAGAGCTATTCAACTGTGGTATAATTTTCTGACCTTGATTTTCATTTTGACCTTGACCTCGCTATTCCCAATTTTGTGTTTAGGTCAGTTTCAAAATATCTGTTCAAGATATTTTTATCAAAACTCATACACTGACTCATATTTGTGGGAACTTCTAAACTGCTTCATTATTTTCTGATCTTGACATTCACTTTGATCTTGACCCCAGCATTCCCTATTTTGCATTTAGCTCAGTTTCAAAGTAACTACTGAAGATCCGTTTATCAAAACTTGTACACTGATGCATATAGTTGGGAGCTTTTTAACTGCCATAATTTTCTGACCTTGTTATTTCCTATTACTTTGACTCCAGTATTTCTCACTTTGCATTTAACCTAGTTTCAAAGAAGTTGTTCAGTATATTTTTTTCAAACTTCAAAGATAAAAATTGATGAGAGCTTTTCAACTGTGTCAACATTATCTGCACTTGACTAGCCCTTTGACCTCACAATTATTTCCCAGATATTTTCATCAAACTTCATGCGAAGATGCAAATTGATAAGAGCTTTTTTACTGAATCAATTTTTTTTACCTTGACCTTTCATATGACCTTGACCTCACCATTAATTTTTGTGCATTTAGTTTAGAAGAAAGTATTTTCATCAAATTGCTGAAAGGAAATGGTGAGAGGTATTCAATTGTTTCATAATTTTCTGACTTTGAACTTCCCACTGTGACTTAAATAACTTCATATTTCAAGACATTTTCAATCAAACTTGTACAAAGTTAGTTATTGATTAGAGCCGTTTGACTAACAGAAATTTCTGACCTAGATCTTCATTATGACTCAACCTTCCCATGACGTTGAACTACACTTGGAAGATTTTTCAATCAAACCTGATATATTAGGAGACTTATTGGTGACAGCAATACGTTCTATTTCCACTATGGAAGAGTTATACTTCTTAGTGCACTCTTTTGTGAAAAAGTCGGAAAATGTACAAATCTCGCGGGATTTCTGGGACAAACGTAACATAAAACATGTAAACAATATGTTGAATGTCGGTGAACAGTTCCTAAGAAAATGCAAATGAAATATTTTATTGTTGTAGACTTTCTATACATCAAGAGTAGGAATGACAACGATATCAATTTATATCTATTGTTGATCGTATATGCATCTATTTATCGTTTGGTACATCTAAATACGATACACGTGCCTCGGAAATATCGTATATTTTATTAATGGATGATCAATTTAATGTTCTCGCTCTCTTACATATGTCTTTTAGTTCTTCTATTCTTTAACTGGAATGATAAATACATTTAACATTTAAAATTGGATTGAGATTGGCATGATTTGTATTATCCACCACGCCATGCTGTCCCAGTCAGACGACAAAACGCGCCTCTAATTTTGAAGAGTTCACTAATGGAAATAGAACGTATTACAATGTAAACTATATATTTTCTTACCTTTATCTTTTTAATGACCTTGACTATTCCCTCATTTTGCAGTTACCTTAGCTTCAAAAAAATGTTCAAGATATTCTTTTATCAAACTTTTTATAAAAATTGGTGAGAACAAAGGGTGTCATAATTTTTTTCCCTTGATCTTCCCCATGACCTTGAATTCAACATTGTTCCTCATTTTGCACTTATTAATTTCATAAAGGATTACTTCATAAAACTTACTACACCAATAAGTCTCTGTTAGATGATACAACACACGATGGGAGAATCAATACTACATACCATGTTATAAAGGACAACAATTGTACTGAGGGTATCAGTCCAGTATATTAAAATTTTTTTTAAAAAAATTTCATTGTATACATGTATTATCTTTGACCAAAGAAGGAAGGTGCATTTCTTTTCATGTTGCAATATACAGTAAGACCCCTTTATCTCTAACCCAATGGGACTGAGACAAAATTTCAAGATATTAAAGATAAAATACATTAAGAAAAAGTGGTTTAAATTGTTAATTGACTTGAACATATCCATGGTTATCAAGATATCAAAATTTGAGATAATGAAGTTCAACTGTACATGTGTCATGGAAGGGGTTTCTTACCCTTTTTCCCCTTGTTCACATGTAACGCAACAAACTGAGAAATAAAATCCTTATCATAATAAGTATTACTTCCTAAGTTAATAAATGCATTAGACAATTAATACTGTATTAATACAGTAACAAACTTAAAAAAAAATGTATATAGAGCTGCTTCTAAAATTTCACACAGAAAATGATACAGCAGTTTTGGTGTGATTTCAATTAGACTAATTGTACATAAGTATAGACTATACTCAGATAAATAATTCTTTTCATTGGTTTTTGATTTTGACAAAAGGTGTTGCCAAGGTTACTAAAAATAGAAATTTTAATGTTGAAGCCTGTAAATCTATGAGAAAGTAATGTACATGCATGTATATAAAAGAATAAAATGAGAAAAAAATATTGTACATATATCTACTAAACTTTTTGCTTATCTGTATTTTCTTGCTGTGACTGTATGTACATGAGGAAGTGTAAAATGGTATATCGAATCAGTCATGTTATGTCCCCCCCCCCCCCCCCAATCACCCATCCCCCACCTTAACAAAGTCTTAAGGAGGGGTTTCAAATAATTCATAGGCATGAAATCATGAAGACATCCCCCCCCCCCAATTTTTGGCCCTTTAAAATATGGCTCTAAAATAATGAACCCCTATAAGGTATAGAAACAGGGTTTAAATTTTGAATATTATGGCCATAATATTTTGATTATTCAAGACCCCCTCCCATATGATTGTTTACATGGGGTATTCTGGGGTCAGGACATGACTGCAAAATTGAATCCCTCTTCGAACTTGATAGTTAATTATTAAAAAGAAGTGTAATGTCATCATGTAGTTTTACACTTATCCCCTGTTCCTTTAGGCTTAAAACTTTACAGGGCTTAAATATTTCATAACCATTACATCTTGCACAAATGTTGAACAAGAAGGTGGAACAACCACATCAAAAATGGGAGGGGGTCAATATATGCATTAGTAAGGTTTCAGTCATCTGTCCATCTATAAGAAGCTGGGTTTTTTTTTTTCAAAACACTCCTCCTCCTACAGTTCTCATCCGATTTCAATTGGACTTGGTACACAAGTAGACTGTACTAAGATAGATAATTCTATCTGTTTGTTTATGATTACGACAAACAGTTTTGCCAAGTTTACAAAAAAAAAAAAATTGTGAATTTTTTCAAAATGCTACTGCTTCTACAGTTTTGGTCCGATTTCAATAAGACTTTAAACAAAAGTACATAGCCTATATTAGTATAAATAATTCTGTGTATCAGATTTTGATTTTGGTGCTGCTCTTGATATGTCCCTGATATTCATGTGCACTGTGTTTGCCACCATTTTGAAGGTATTACTAATGAAAAAAATCCTGCACTTGCAATGCTACCACAAACATGGTTGGCCTGCAAAAAGATCTACCAATGGTATCTACCTTTGGTAAACGTTGGCACCATTGGTATACCAATGGTGATTAAAGATTCAAACAGTAACCATTGGGAGAACTGTGAACACACCAAATTATTTTTGATGGCACAAATCCAACTTGACATTTATGTTTTAGAATCTACACTACCCCAGGATGCTTCCACATAAGTTTCAGCTTTTCTGGCCCAGTGATTCTTGAGAAGAAGATTTTTAACAATATTTTCTACATATTTCAATGTAAAATTTGGATTCCCTATGTGGCCCCACCCTACCCCCAGGGGTTATGATTTGAAAAATATTGAATCTACACTACCCCAGGATGCTTCCACATAAGTTTCAGCTTTTCTGGCCCAGTGGTTCTTGAGAAGAAGATTTTTAACAATATTTTCTACATATTTCAATGTAAAACTTGGATTTCCTATGTGGCCCCACCCTACCCCCAGGGGTTATGATTTGAAAAATATTGAATCTACACTACTCCAGGATGCTTCCACATAAGTTTCAGCTTTTCTGGCCCAGTGGTTCCTGAGAAGAAGATTCTTTAATGACCCCACCCAATTTTTGTCTTTTCTTGATTATCTCCCCTTTGAAAGGGAGATAATTCATTTTAACAATTTAAACTCCCCTTCACCCAAGGATGTTTTGTATCAAGTTTGATTAAAATTGGCCCAGTGGTTCTTGAGAAGAAGTTGAAAATGTGAAAAGTTTACAGACGGATGTCCTAGCACCAACGGTTGAAAAGTTCTGGCGAAGGTTAAAGTTTTTTCAAAGTAAGTAAAATGGCAAGGTCAAGATCAAATGGTGCCCAAGGGAAGGTCTTGTCACAAGTGATACACATGATCCTGAAATGTGAAAGCCCTAGAACCAAACATTCAAATGTTATGGCAAAAGTTATTTTTTTTATAAGTAGGTCAAACTCCAAGGTCAAGGTCAATGCCAAAATTGTTGGTTTCCAAAGGAAGGTCTTGTCACAAGGAATATACATGTGAAGTATGAAAACCCCAACACCAACTGTTCAAAAGTTATGGCCAAGGTTAAAGTTTTTCAAAAGTAGGTCAAACTCCAAGGTCAAGGTCAAAGGGTCAAAATTGTTAATATCTAAAGGAAGGTCTTGTTACAAGGAATGCATATGTGACGTATGAATGCCCTAGCACCAACTGTTTAAAAGTTACGGCCAAGGTTTGGGTTTTTTCAACAGTAGGTCAAACTCCAAGGTCAAGGTCAATGGGTCAAAAATGTTGGTGTCCAAAGGAAGGTCTTGTCACATGAAATACACAAGTGAAGTATGAAAATCCTAGCACTAATTGTTCAAAAGTTATGGCCAAGGTTAATTTTTTCTAAATTAAAGTAGGTCAAATCCAAGGCCAAGGTCAAAGTTGTTGGTATCCTAAGAAAGGTCTTCTCACAAGGAATACACATGTGAAATATGAAAGCCCTAGCACAAACTGTTTAAAAGTTATAGCCAAGGTTAAAGTTTTTTCAAAAATAGGTCAAACTCCTAGGTCAAGGTCAAAGTTGTATCAAAAGGAAGGTCTTGTCACAAGGATTACACATGATAAGTATAAAAGCCCTAGCATCAATTGTTCAAAAGTTATGGCCAAGGTTAAAGTTTGGTAACAAAACTAGGTCAAACTCCAAGGTCAAGGTCAAATTTGGTGGTACCCAAAGAAAGGTCTTGTCACAAGGAATACACATGTGAAATATGAAAGTCATAGCTTCAACCAATCAAAAGTTATGGGCAAGGTTAAAGTTTTTGCGGACAAACGGACAGACAGGCAGACGGACAGGGCAAAAACTATATGCTCCTGAATCTTCGATTATGGGGGCATAAAAAATCCAGATTATTTTTTTCTGCAAGTTTATTACGTAAATCTGATTATATACTGGGTAGTTTAATCCATTAAAGTTTATTTTCTTTGTGCTATTATTCTTACTCTTCAGATCATTTGGTTCCTGTAGGAATATCTTCATTGTGTTAATGTAGATGGATGGAATAACTCTATTTTGATTTGAAAAGCTGATGAATTTTGGGATTGTATGGAAATCACTTTGCAAACATTAAAATAATGTGGAACAGCATATGTTTTTTTAAGGTGTAAAATTTGACATTTTGCTGGCTCAATTTTATGATAATTTGGAAACCAGCAGCATAAATTTGTACTGTTTAGCAGAAGTACTTCAGATACCTTAAATATGAAGAGAAATAGTAATATCAAAATACCTGGTAGGTCAAATCTTGAAGTTCTGTCATAATGGGTTTAATGTGGACGAAAATATCATTACTAGCGAGGAAGGGTATTTAATATGTTTCAATATCAATTTACGGAAGAATTTTGAAAACAAAAGAAAGACAATGTTTAAATACAGATCATAGTGATCTTTCTTGTGTTATCTTTCTTTATAAGTATAAGTGTTCAATTAAAACATTTTAGACCACTTAATTGCTAAAATAAGCTGTTATCACCCTGCTAAAAAAAACACTTAACGAGGTTCGCTCCTGAGCTTTTGAGCAGATTTATATCTTAACCTTTATTTTAAAAATTCTGCATAATATTTTAATTCTTGCAATAAAATTGGATTCTACAATGCCAATTAAACTATATTCAGTTAAAACTCCATGATTAAATTCCATACCAAAAGCATTATGTGAGGAACTATATTTTTGGCGGAAGGTTTTTTAGAAGAAAATGATCATTTTTTTCTCTTTCGAAGTATTTAAAGTATGTTAAGTTTGGATTCCTATTTTTACATGCAGTCTACACACAGAGTTATTTTGTGCAGTGAACTGTTTTATACTGGTCCTAAATTATATATTAAATAAACTGTCATGAATTCTATCATCATATTTGATAAATATAGCAAATATATTGTGAACATGAAGAAAAAAAAAAAAGCCCTAATTTAAGCTTAAAATTAGCACTATTTTAGTAATATCTAAAAATTAACATCAGAGACCCCCACTTTTTATTTTCTTTTCTGAATATATAAGATACTTTTAACCATTCTTCTTAAATTCAGTAAAATGTCATTACTTTCAAATGATTTTTTTGCTTGTTAAAGTTCTAATGCCAGAAAAATGAAATTTTTTGAGTGCAAAAAGGTCAAATAATTGAACATGCGGAGTCATTTGAAAAAAATTTTCATTGTCACAAATTTTAATGTATCTATTCAAGATGAAATAGGACTGTGTTTGTTCCCATAATTTATTTGAATAAAAAATATTCGAGGAAAACTTTAAAAATTGATTTATGTGTAAGACATATTTACAGTGCAAAAAGGTCAAACTAAATGCTCTGTAGCGCCAAAAGAAGCACATTGACCCCCAATTTTTGTTTTGATTTTTAATTAAGCTATGGGTATAAATTCTAAAAATATACTTGATAAAAAATTCTCATTACTTTTGATGGCAGGATCCAACCTCCTTAAAGGTAGTTGAGATATTTTTAGCAGACTGCATACACTTAATGCATATGATATTGTTTTATTGCTTACTTGTAAATATGGAAACACCTAACGTGAGAAATAACTTACGAGTTCTAAGTCACATTCAAGGTCAAGGTTACCATTTATTAAACTTTATTTTAGCTCCCAGATGTCTTAACTTTCTTATATTTTCCAACAGAATATGAAATAATTTACACATGTATATATACTGTAGTTAAGAGACTGTTTCTTAAACATTCATAATTATACATAAAACTGCTGTAATAATGAATTTTAATAAATTAAGCAACAACATTCATACAGTATAAACCTGACTTTGTAACAAAATACATGTGTGAATAATCTGCAGACTTTTGGACAATGAACACATACATTTTAGATTTAGCACAATTACCTACTCAGGACAACTAGCACTATCTGACAGTAGCGATGCCTGATAGGCAGGGGTATTTGACGCAACATATTCCAAAACAAAAGATGGCAGAATCACAACTGCATCTTGACACAACACATATATACTCTAGATACTGGAGGAATGTAAACCTAATGGAAAGAGGCGCCATTATGGTTTCAATACAAGGTCAATGATAAAAAGATCCATTCTCAAAATCCATGAGTAATGATATCACATAACACCCGATAAAGCACATGAACCTAAGTCTTTCACAAAAGGTTATATGACAGAGTCTGACAATCCTCATGATGAGGAGGAGAAATTCACTTGTCCTCCAGTGACAGTTTGAGGATTTTTTCCAGCTCCTCGTCTTCCTGTTTCCGGCGTTTTTCATCTTCTGTAAGAGTCTGCTGAGACAGTTCCAAGGCTAGTTGTAAGTCATCATCAATGTTACTGCTACTGTTAGGTTCTGAGATAATCTCTGAACAAACTGGGTTCCCTGATTGTAGAGCTAAACTCTCTGCTATTGCTCTGAAATAGACCCATTGTTTCAATTATTTCAGGAGTTATTGCCCTTGAAACAATACTGTATTTGGATCATTATCATTTTAGTAGCATTGTAATTCGAATTGAATTACTGGTATTGCCATATAACAACATGCAAGTTTTTGGTAACCTTTATTATGCAGTAATATCTCTTGGTAGAAATGCATAAAATACATACTGCTGAACTGATATGTACAGGTATACATGTACTGTACATATAAGTACATATCATGGTCGTAGGAGCCGGGGGCACAATAATTTTGCTGATATATAGACTACTACAGAAAACATAGCTACTATATGTTTGTGCCCCCTCAATAAAAACGTCTGATGGCATTTTTTTTTTTTGCTTGTCAAGGAATTTTTGCTAGTTGATAGTGCCCCCCAACTGAAAATGTATGGCTGTGCCCCCCTCACCCCTGAAATTGCTCCCTATTGACCTGCATATAAAAATAAATTTTGTAAGAGGAAATTACTGAGCTCAATATCTCATATCCCAAAGTAATTAAAGAAAATTGATTTTTACAACACACATGTTTAATGAAATATAGTTGTATTATTGCAAGTATGAAATCAACAGCAGAATACTTCAGTTGTACTCTTAAAGTTCTAAATAACTATGAAATCTACATTCCACAAGTGTTTCACACAATAAAATTACACCTTTACCTTTGTAGTAGAGCATCCTCTTCTTGTCTTATAGATGGCAAAGGTCGGGTTGGAGGGGGAGGTCGAATATTGTTTAGTGCCTCATAAAATGTCAACTGCAATGAAAAAATGCACCTATGTGTACTCTACAACAGTGCTAAAAAATAAATGCATAATTATAGTCTCAAAGATTCAATTCAATCCATAGCTGTTGAGTTTACATAACCAGTTAATAAGAAATAAAAATGTGTGGTGTAAGGAAATCTCAATCTGTTAACTACATGTACAAGCTGATTTCAAACATATTAGCTGTTCTTTCAATTTACAAACTATTTTCAATTTCAATTATTCTGTTTTCAGTTATCCCACCTGTTCTACAGGGTCTGTGTTACCATCCATCAAACTCTGCTGAATGGCAAACTGTAAAATCTGATCATCCTCATCTCTCAGTCTCTCATGGTGAATATCACCTGTTAACATAGAAGAAGGATAGACTGTATAATATACATGTACATGTATACTGTAAATCACTTTTTATTCGAGAGAACTTTATTTTCGCGTAATTACGCGAGACGGTTTGCTCGCGAAAATTTTATTCTCACGTAGAATAGTATTCTTTAAGGATTATATAGAGCAATAACCACAATTCGTGAAAGTTTTGTCTTGCTAATAAAGATTTAATAACTATCTCGCGAAAATAAGGTGTCGCGAAAATTTAGTGATCTACAGTATATCAAATGAAATGGCTAGAATTTCATGAAAGAAATCCTTTTCTAATGTGCTACACTAGCTGAACTGTTTTGTTATGTTGGGGTCAAACATATCTGAGCACCTCAACATTAAGTGAACGAAGGTCATGAGATATTGCAAGGAAAACACAATCTGCCATGTGGTGTAATCTACATTGTATCTCCCGACTTCTCAATGCAACCCATTTTGTAAAGTTTTTGTGTGAAAGCATAATATCAATAAGATCTGACCTAATCGTCTGTAGCCTGGTGGAGACTCAAAACAGGACTCATCTACAAAGGTGGTCACCTTCCCAGCATCCTCTGTTGTGGTGACCCCCTCCACAGGGGTATCACAGCCATTTATATTTCCAAAAGTTATTCTGGCATTCAGAACATGGAACAAGGGAATTTCTGACATAAAAAAGCAGTAAAGTTGATTTTCATTCTTTCAATTTTTCATCTCAATGCTAATCAATTTTCATATCAAATTTAACTCTCTCACTTCAAGAAAATTTACAAAATGATATGTGAATTAAATATCTTCTGATTTAAAAATATTTTGTATTATTTACTGTACCCATTTCAGAAAGGTGTTGTAAATACGTGTACTACCTATTTTTCTATTGAAATTAAAAACTAAATGACAACCAATATAAGGTATTTCTTAACTTTGGTAGAAACCAACCTATTTTCACCGGAAATCCGGCAGGTAATTGTAAAGTGATAAAATCTCTCAATTTTTGAAAATGTGCATTGCTGGCTGCCATCAAGTCAATGATTGGCACGACTTGCTCTTGTAGAGATAATGGGTAATGTTCACACAACCACAGAGTAGCTTTAAACTTCTGAGTCTTTTTAGATTGTTCAATGGGACGACCAATATCACGGTCTCCAAGGTCTATATGACTGTTGAAGTATTCCTCTTTTGTGATATGACTAGGGTTATAAATAAGATCCAATATATCCTGAAAATAAATATCTTATGTGATAGAAAGATAGTTTAATCTAGTACCATTGAAAAACTATAGATTAAACATTTAAATGAGCATTGTGTACTGTGTCCTTATTTGATCAATTTGATCAATTTAAAATCACTTTGGATGATTATTTTTGAAATAAAAAATTACAAGATTAATAATAATAGATTATAAAGAAACTTTTGACACCATCCCTACCCCATTGGTGGCTCCCTGCTTTTTGTTATGTTCCTCTGCTACCCCTAGGAAGGACTCCAATGGCGTTTTGCTACTTTTACTTTTGGATTTCTGTTTGTCTGAATCAGACAAGTGCTCAGTCCTTGTTTTAGTTATAAGCTCTACATTCGATGCACTAAAAACCTACAACAATGACAGGTAGAGTTGTACACTTTTTTTTACTTTATCTCATATTTTTATTTAAAGTATCCATCACTGTAATAAGTACAGCTATGATTTATACATTAATATACATCTACACAAAACATGTTCTCTCCACAAATGTAGTGTAAATACAAAGGTTGGCTTACTATTCTTGATACATGTACCAGGTATTTATTTATAACTGAAATTATAAAACTTGTTCTATTCCTTTCTTGTTGCATATATTTCTGGTATTTAACAGGAAGTTGAAAGCAAGAAATTCTGAGATCTGTTACCTTGGCTTCATAGCCATTGACAACTTCTGATCTGTCACTTCTCCAGCCCCAAATCCCTGATTTATTTCTGTTCATGTAGAAGGGAAACGATTAACTGAATTTGTCACACACATAAAAATCAGATTAAATGATTAAAATGGAAAAAAATCTGATATTTTGTTTGTCATTATTAAATTAACATACAACTGACTACAATAATCAAAACAAAAAGCCTTCAATACATGTTCAAGTGTAAATCACATACGAAATTATGGATTTAAAAGGTAGACACATTACTAGCTGAAGTTTACAATAAATATAAGATAAAAATTCAATAAATATGCTGTTCAAAATAAAATACTTAGGATTTCTACCTTTCAAAGCTATTTTATTGGTATCTTTGTAAGTTTTCTACCTTTCAAAAGCTATTTTATCGGTATCTATGTAAGTTGTGACCACAGGGTTGGTGAGCCGAGCTGCAATGGCATCTTCTGATGGCTTCATTAATGACATGTCAAAGTTAGCTGGTAAAATCTGCATTGTCTCTGTGAAAACCTCTCGTCTATCATGATCTATCTCCATTGCTACTGCCCTGTTCTCTGAAAAGCACATGTCTTGTGCTGATAATATTCATATATTAACATTGCCTATATCTGGGTTAACTTGGAAAGAAATGTGTGCTGCTCCAATCAGCGAACTATCGAATCTATTCAGGGCAACGGAAGACTCCAAAAAATGATTTTTGTTTATAAACAATAGTATAATCTACAATAGCAACCTTGGATTAAATTACTTTACCCCTTCCCAGAATATATAGATCAAAACTGCTTTGCTATAATTTACATGTATATTTTTCTGTTTGAATGATCCAAATTATAGAAAACTGCCACCTTATTATATGTACATGTACATGTATGTGTTCACTATACATGTATTTAAAATATTTATAAACAAATATTAGTGTACAAATTTCATAGTGAAGAAAGAAACTGTATCACTTGTATAGAGTTCCTCATCACTGGCACAAAGTCCATCTGGCATCTGTATAAATGTAACCTACCAGTGCCTTTGAAGATGTAGCTTCTGCTTCCTCTTTCCCAGTTCATGTTGTCAAACCCCAGAAGTGTGGTGTCTATTCTTACTTTGGACCCTGTGTTTCAACAACAGTTCATCAATTCATTACAAAATTTTTACATCAGCAATTAAGTAGAAAATACATGTAAGTAAGTCAGTTTTTTCATTCTACATGTACTTTAAAAGACTAAAGGGTAACTTCTCATGATACAGAAAAGAATAAAAGTCTTTATAGAGGAATTTATCTCCAGTAGGAGAAGTAATATATACCCCAGTACTTACCACTTTTCCACACCCTGTATGTGTCACTAGGACACATTCTTGATACTAATGGAACTGTAAAAGAATAATGAATCTGCTTTTATACATATTATACTGTAAATGGTTATAATGAGGCATTGAATGTTTCCCAAGTTTCTCGCTTATTTTATAAATTTGTCCAGTGGAAGCTTTGATGGTCTACTAGTATTTTAGATCTCGTAAACAATGACAACAAAGGTGATGAGTGAAACTTTGACAATTGTTAGTCATTTGTTTTATTTCATCGTCAAAGTTTCCACATGTACAGTATTTTCAAATAGCTTCAATGTGTATGTTTGGTAGTTACAAGTAAGGTACTATGAAATTTCAATAGGCAACATGAAAGAATTTACAAAGGGTTGCTTTATATAAATTACATACTAAGTAATTTACAAGAAAACATAAAGGTGATGAAAAACTACAATGTAGGTCAATATTTGTTGGATTTCACCTACCCCAACTTGTAAATTCCCACTTCATCTCAACATAGAAATCTGGAGACTGTAAAATATGATCTTAGTTAGAAAACTCTATTTTCTCTGTAGCATATGCTCATTATAAATATCCTCAGTGAATTAATTCACTTCTACTCTTCATTTTCCACTCCATTCAAGTTAAATGGTACCAGTCTAAACCAGAAGAATAAACTGATAGAATGATCAATTGAAATAAGAGCATGTATAAAACCCAAATAAAAAGGTGCAAATGTGCAACATTCTTTTTATAATAGTATTCAAAATGTAGTATAAAATAGAATAGAGTGGAATGACACAACATCAATCAGCATATTATTCAACAACCATATACCTCCTTGAGCTTTTTCAGAAGGTCTGGGACCCCTACTGTCCTTTTGCTGTACCTCTGGTAGTCTCTGTTTTCTAACACAATCTGTACCAGTTCTGGATCACCTGTACAAACAGCCTCATGTAACACTACGAAGAAAAAAAATTAAAAATTACTTCTAAGAAAAAAAAGACAAATACAAATTTTGAAATAAATACATGTATTATTGTTTTATTTAAGGGTAAAAGTAGAGCTAATGACTACCTGACCAATAGCCTTTGTTTTCTGCAAGAGTACTTGCTCCATGTCTTAAAAGAGTCCGAGCACTCTCAAGGTGCCCCAAGGCTACTGCCAAATGTAACGGAGTTCTACCACGAGGATCCTTCCCCTCAATATCATTCTAAAACAAACAAGGCATGTATAAAAATCTCAGTGAGAACGACATGTAATGTTAAACAGAAAACACAACTTTATTTACAACACAAAGAAGATTTATACATCTGAGCCACGTGACTTTGATCAAATGAATTTAAAAGCCATGTATGACCTCCTGACCTTCCATCATTACAGTTATTTCTTTCGAAATTTTACATATTATACACATATTTCCTTGCCCAGTAACCATGACCTTGTCCAGTAACCATGACCTGATGTTAATGACCTTGGCTCAGGATTATGATACATTAACAATTGTCCAAAATCTATTACTTTGCTCTTTAATAAGCAATATATAGTTTTAAAACTTTATAAATCATAAATCCATATATAATAAAATTAGGGATGTCAATTTTGTCAATATTCATATTCGAATATTCAATGAAAGTATTCGAATATATTCGAATATTCGATAAGATAAATGAAATCTCGTTTATTTCAAAAGTACAGCATCATACCCTCATGGCAGGTTTTGCGTCGGTATTTGGAAGTAAAATTGGATGTAGACTTTTGTAGGCGTACAGTAAGGAATTCTACATTTGATATTTGTCAATGTTTAAAATAAATAATTGATTTAAGTCTATACAACCGAAATATTATTTTAACAAATGATATCTATACAAACTCAAACTGACGAACCTCTAACCAGGGGCAAGATTGTCGTTTACTCTTCAGATTTAAATACACTTAATTAATTACAATTATCTGCTTAATAAGAGATATTAATAATATAATCGTTGATGTAATGTTTTGAAAACATCAACAAACACTTCCATAGACAATTTTACTAGGTCATTAATTTCCCGATAATGATTTTAAAATTTAGGAATATATTCAACCCGAGATAATCAAGTACTGGTAATTGATGCATTATTCTGAAATTGAGCCCTTTACAATATTACAGGCTGATTCTATCAAAGATGTAATTCAATGGTCAAAAAAATTTATTTTCATAACTTCACTCTTCACTTCTCTTAGACATTCAAGAAGGGTTTTATTTTGTTGTCCTTGATTCTAGATCCGATCATATTAAACTACTGAAAGTACTTTTTGTATTATACATTAATAATTCTTGTTTATTTCTTTTATACCTTACTCAAAATGAAATAATTTAGAAGATCTATAAAATAAGAAAGTATGGAAAGAAATCGGGGGATCACTAGTAAATATAATAATAATTATATAATATGATTATTATTATTACAGCACTGTTCTAAATAAAATTTATTATCTCTTTTTTATGAAATCTGAAAAATACCGAATATTCGAATCTTAAATTCATATTCGAATATTAATTCATCGAATGAATATTCGAATGTTCGAATATTCGTTGACATCCCTAAATAAAATTAATATTAATTTAATCTTAGATCTAAATACACAACCAATGAGTAATTTTTAGAATAATGTCAGGACCATCACATACTCTGGGAAATATACATGTTTACTGAGTTGCAAATCTCTGTTATTTGTGTCTCTGATTTTGTTTTATGTTGTGTGTTGTAAAATGTCATATAAAATTGTTTGATATTTTTATTAATTTCCTCATCATTTCAATTAATTTCAACAACCAACATCAATAACTAAACTAGCTAATTAAGTCTTTTTCCCAATAAAATCAGAGTTCCAAACACTGGCATTTCAAAGAGGAAAGTAGATAAGTGTATCCTTTCCTGAAAATTTATTCCATGTTTATACACAAGTTATTGACATATTTATCAAGATAATAATATTTCAATTGATAATTAACTCATTACATGTATTTCTGACCTTGCTTTCAAATGTATATCCTGATACTAATTCAAAGTTATCCAATTGACAGTTTAGTGACAATCTTGTTCACTGATTGCTAATTGTTATTCATCACTGCAATTACCAATGCTTCTCATTTGACCTTTACAAAAAAACTTTACAATAAAATACATCACATCATAAAATACATCATATTTGTTATGTATCATTCTTTGTGTGACCTGATGGGCAACCTAAAAATTCTCATTAAGTTCTGCCAAGCCCAAAATATGACTAGGAACCCATTATGGTATTACCGAGGATTGCACTTCAAATAGTAGTTGACAAAATTCAAAATGTTTACAGTATTTTGTCAACTTCCAAAAGTAACAATTATCAGAAAGTAAAAAACTTGAATTAAATTTGATGAGTTGCCTTAGTGGAAAGTAGTAATAAATATATAAAACAAGAGGACTAGCTCCTCTTACATTTCACCAGGACTTCTTTCCTTTATGTCCTTAAAAAAACTACAGTGATCAGATTGTGTGCTGTATTCAACAGCGCATTCTCCCAACCTAATGAACGTTTCAAACCTCCATCATGAAAGAATTAATTCTGTTATATGCGATCATGATAACTAGTATTATGTAATATTCAATCAATCATGTCTCTGTCTATAGACAGAGTGTGTTTGACTCTTAATTTACAGTGTAATGCTCTTTACGCCGCTCGCACTGTGAGGTCTTAAAACAATGCCTGGGTGAAGAGAAAATTCAGACAGTTCACATTGAATCAAATGAGTTTTTTTTCCAAAATTACCTCACGACCCACAACTGCATTTGCTGCTAACTACGTTCTCATGTTAAAAACAAAAATTCACCAAATGATAAACTCACTTTGATTTATGAATATTGCAGATAAATAGTAGATAATTAAACGTCCTTTGTTAAAATGTGCACTTTTCAGAGTTTGTTATGATAATGCAACCAACATACGGCATCATGTGATGTCACAGTCTACATGTTCCAAATGTCTTGTGCAGTTTAAAAAGGCAAATCTATGTTTTACAAAAGTTAATAGGTATCCAATAAACAACTTAATGCGCTCAACCCACGTTCGCACCGTCGACATTAGTCCGAAATATCTGACGTTTTCCAGGATTTTTTCATGATTTGATATTTTACGTGCCAGGAAAACGTCAGAACCGGCACCATTACAAAAACTGGAAATTCGCCGCCTCCAACTGGAGGCGGCATTCTCGGGTTGATTTTCGATACTTGCTAACCGAATTAAATGCTGAATTCACAACTTATCAGTAGTACAATGCCTTTAGTACACACTAACATCGTTTATATGGGTTTGTTTATGAAATATACAATCTGGTGAAAACATTTTATCAGAGGGTCGAGTTTTCTTTTCATTTCGTGCATTTTAAATTCTTGCAAGACCAAATCGAAATGTGGAGTGATATTTTCTTTTCATCGATATTAGTGAGTACTAGAAGCATTGTACTGATAAATAGTAAGTTCGGCATTTAATTCAGTTCGCAAGTATTGAAAATCAGCTCCAGTTGGAGACGGTGAAATTTCCAGTTTTTGTAATGGCGCCGGTTCTGACGTTTTCCTGGCACGTAAAATATCAAATCGTGAAAAAAGCCTGGAAAACGTCAGATATTTCGGACTACGTCGACATATTAAGTAGATCTAGGCCTGAAGTTGTTTTGTGCAATTATTGAAACATAGGATTGAATGAAACAAATCTACTCCCCTCACCCTAACAGTTACCCGTTAAACCATAGAGACATACATATAGCAATTAATCTTTAATGTGTTAAAAAATCTTAACGATTTCAAATTACTACATATTTACATTTGATTTGTTAGACAATTCTCGTTCTATTCCTTGGTAATCATTATCCCAAACCAGCCAATGGATGGGGAACTCCTCTTGAAGAGATTTACTAGACATGTCTTGTCCTAGCTGTCCAAAGCTATCATGTCAACGATATTATCATTTAATGATTCATTTCTTCTATTTAAAGCATTTCTTGAAGAAGAGAAAGTTGGACTGCTGCTTCCGCAAAGACGACGTTTTATGTTTGTCGCAAGAAATCTTAGATGTGTAAGATAAATAATTAGCATTTTTACTTTTTTACTTAAATGATAATATTATGATATAATATATCTTTCATTTGTTGCCATTTATAGTTTTTTCTACTTGAATATTTGATTTTACGACAATAAATACGAAACTAAAATTGTATTGAAGGTCAAATTTATCACATTAATATCTTGGAGCAAGCAGCCAATTATTTTTTTACTCTATTTTCATAGTAATTTATTTTAATAATATTTTTTCTGGAGAAATGGACAAAATTCGAAGATACCATTGAAACATAATACCCTACTTCATATTTCTTCTGTGTTGTGGAAATTTGGGAGGGTACCTTACAGCGTTTTATGCAAGATCAGCGGCTATAAATGGTACCTTTCTAGGTCCCCATGTCTAGGACAAAAGTAAGGGCGGCATCTGAGGTGTGCGCCGACTGTACAGCCCCAGGTAAGTCATTGGATGGGGAGTCTGGGGGCCTGGTACATCCGTGTATGAATCATTCCAGCTTTTGCTTCATCGCAATACAAAAACATCAATGGAAAAATGCGTTCGTTAATTGTGAAATAAAGTGTCATAGGTTAAGGTAGCCTAGAAAATTTCATATTATCATTTATATTGGGGATTTTAAAATTTGTTATTATTTACAATGCATCAACATGTAGGAAAACAAAGAATGCAGAATAATTGATTTAATTTTGTTATAATTCAATATTCTTTTGTCTATTTTTCCATAACTATCAAGGTGTTTTGGATGTTAAATCTTGTAAGGATGTCCCTTAATCCTCAAGATTTTCTCATGATCATAACATAAGGAAATGTATGCAGTTTTCACTGACCATGCTGACAGGGCTATAGGTTAACATGGTTAAAAACAAAGATATCCTCTCTAAAATGTAAGAGACAACTCACATGTTTACAAAAGATAGCTGAATTCTTACCAGTGATTGTTGAAGAATAAGCAGCTTGTCATCCACCCTTTAAAAAAAGCATATTTAATGTGTGTGTGTTTTCAAAAAGTGAACAAGTTGGGACCAATTGACAAATTGGATGTAATAGCAGGGACCTATATGCTAGTAGAAACATCCATGGTAATAGCCCATTTGGAATATAATATCCCAAAAGGGATATAAAATTGAAGATTTTCCTTTTACCTGTAAATTTGTAAATCTGCATCTTAATATTTTCATTTCATTTTTGCACTATAAATATTTGTAATTCCATTTGGGATATATATTGTATCCATTTTAGGGCTGCGCAATAATATTGATATTCCGGTATATTGCAATTCATTGACAAAAAATATTGTATTGCAATCTTGTAGTTACAAAGCGGTAGTGAAATCAACAAAACTTTCTTGTTACAACTTATTTATAGTAATATACACTATGCTTATAAGTGGAGGTTAATAAAATAAGAAAAGGTTAATTTATATTGCAATACATATCGCAATACAGTTAAAAATATTGCAATATATTGCAATACGAATTTCCCAGCCGATACCCAGCCCTAATCCATTTATAGTCAAATATGTCTGCTGCTTTCTTAAAACTCATTTATATCAACATATGGTATTGTTTAATTCTATTTAAATATTCATTGAAAGATTTTCAATTCTTCTGACTCATATACAGTAACTGAGAAAAAAGTTATCACGCTAACATTAAAAATATAGATTACATACTTTTTGATATATCATACAATGTAGGATAAGATTAGTTAAGTTAGAGAACTTAAATTAGTACAGAAAATTTTGAGTAAATTGTAATCATTGAAAATTGTATGTGTAAAAGTTAAAAACTACAGAATTTTCATGATCAGTGATTTGCAAAATTTATGTTTTGTAATGTATTCACAGGAAATAAGAACTTGTGAAATGAAAGTGAACTTCTGAATCAGTATCCTAAGTTTTATTCATATGTATTAGTCAGTAGAACTTTTTTTTAAATAGTGTTATGGCACTTGAATTTCAGTTGTTTCTGTTTGTATTATTTATTACACTGAATATGAGAAGATCTTGTAAATTAAAGGTTCAGTCAAGTTTTCTAGACTATTGTAATAGTCAATTCCTGGTTTTGTTTGTGCACAATGACTATCATATCAAAATTTTATAACTGTTTCCTTTTGTTACTGCCGTGAAGTAGTTTTATTATTATTTATTTAGAGCTTTGTATCATATGAAAAAGCCAAATTAAGAGAGTTTATGGACTAGCAAAAGAAGTGATAAGATTTTTTTCTGGGTAGTGATTGGATGGGTTGGTGGATGTGTATTGGTTAGCAGACTGAGAAATAAAATCTTTTAAAAGTGCTTGTAATGTGTCATCTTGAATGTGTTCCTATCATGTTTTTGGGGTTTTTTTAATGATCAGAATTTGTGTGACCATATCAAGTTTTTCTCATCTTGAGCATCTGTTTTGCTTCTCACTTTTAATTTCAAACACTCCTATAGTAGATGAAGACTACATATGATTTGTACTTGGAAGAATAAAAGTAGTTTTATAAGCACTTGTAACAACATATCCTCCTTATTACAAATCAGCTGTTAGACACTGAGTAAGAGGCTCTTGTACTTCCTGTTGGACCTGCATGATATTTAAATAGATAGGGGAATAATTTTTTGTTTGTGATACCAGGATACCTTGAGAAATTATTTATCTGTATACTGGTGATTACATAATAAAAAGTAATAAAAAAAGGTGTGTGGAAAAAAAGAAGAGTAAGAAATGCAGCAGCATTGTGTTCATGATGCTGATCAATGAGGCAGAATTGTTGAGACTTGGAAATCTCTCCCAACACTTCCACTAATCACTTGGTGTAAATGATTGAATCATATTATGATCATTAATTCCTTCACAAACTGTTGACTAAACTTGTTGCCCATTAGCCTTTCTACATCTGGTAGCAGTCTTGTTCTCCCAGCAGCTGTACAACAAGTTGTTAGAGATTATTTTTTTAATCTTTTCCCCTTTGGCTGGCTACTATAACTTGGTTCTGCTGATATTTTGAATGAGAGAGTTGGCTGTGTTTTTTGTGAAGTAAGGCGGGAGGCTCTGAGGGGGAGATGTTATCTAGCCTTCTTATCTACATCAGTATATTTGACAGGGTATCTACTGGGGTTCTATCAAATCAAGCATTTCCATGCTGATTAAAACACAGCAAAACTTTGCTGTAAAAATGTGTGGAAGAGATTGCAGGATCTAGAAAGACATTAGTGTGTTTACAACTTGGAAATTTACAAACAGACAATTGTTCCTTGATAGTGTTGTGATCATAGATGTTTCTTATGTTTAGTTTTATCTTGGAATTGTAAGCATTTTAGGTCAATGGAATTGGTAATTAGAACTCACACTGATATTAAGACATTTTAATTTAACTTAAAGAATAATTAATTAATGATAAACATGCAGATTTTTTTTTATCTGGGAAGACAAATAAATAGTTTTAACATAATAGTATTGCTGTTGCTGATAGAACAGTCTACCATGAGGGTAACATCCACAGCATCCAGCCCCCCCCCCCCCCCCCCCCCCAGTTTGGCCAAGATTTTTCAAAGTACTGACAATAAAAGTTTCTTTTCTTTTTGTGTGAAAATTTTACACAAAGCTTTATTGTCACTTTATAAAGCTTAGTGTGACTCAGTTAGTGTAAGCCATGTAATATATATATACCAGCTTGATTATATAATATTTGAATAAATAATTTGCCTTTGTGTAATTTTCTTCATATATTATAATACGCCTTTGATGGTTACATCACTTCATGGGCAGATTTGTTTCAGTCAATACAAAAAAGTGATTCATATGAAATTTTAAGCAGAACACTTACATTTATGCTAAAGCCTATGAACATACATGATTGTACATGTATGATATGAGTTTCTTCTTGTTTTAATGATGTGATAACTACTTAGAATGAGTCACTTTTAAAGTGTATACTGTTCTTTTATGTCTGATGTGTATGGGGAGGGTAATTCAGTCTTTATATATGTACAATCAAAGAGAGAAACACTAAACAATTAAATAACGTGTTGTAATCTTCACAGATTAATGTCTGGTGGGAATAAAAAAGCAAATGTATTATTCTTTGTGATTTCTGACAAAAAATATTCTCATTCTATTATTCCAGACATAAAACTTGTCTAGTAATTAGCTGTGTAGTGTATTAGGGAGATGTAATAATGGTATAATTTATATAAGAACAAGGGAAATTCCTCTGCCTTTATATATATATATATATATATATATATATATATATATATATATATATATATATATATATATATATATATGTATGTATATATATATATTTGGTCTTCTCTACAAGGAGTACGTGATAAAGAAGTCAGATGATCACAAATTCCTTCAGTAATGAAATTTTTAACAAACAAAAAAAAAAAGCAAAATACCCCCCCCCCCCCCCAAAAAGGGCATTATTTGAAAATTATTTGTTTGTTTAAGAACATGTGTTGCTTTTAAGCAGCATTCTTGATCCTGTTTCTCCTTTCTGCAGATCCAACATGGGCCTCCATAAATCGTGGTGTTCTGATCTGTGATGAGTGTTGTAGTGTACACAGAAGCCTGGGCCGCCACATTTCTCAAGTCAAGTCACTTACAAAGGGTCAATGGAGCCCAACACAATTACTTGTAAGTCACAGCAGTTTACTGTTCAAGCAAATCACTACAGTGGGTTGCCACATCTCTCAAATCAAATGAATTAAAAATGGAGAGGACTTGCATAGGCAATGCCTGCTGTCCAATCCTTTTATGTGTAATTCATAATAAAATATTGTTTAAATTAATTGCAAATGGACAGTGGATCCCCACACTGTTACTTTTAAGTCATAGCAGTTTACTGTCAAGTAAATAATAGTCAGAATGGGACTATGGAGTCCCTAACTTTGATTAATCATGTGTCTGACAGACTTCATGTAAGTTTAGCACAAAGTGCAATGTCCCAAACCTCTGTACATAAATATGATTGCTTTAGAAATTCTGTATCATTTAAGATCTGTGAAATCACTAATTTTTGTGGGAGTTTAATTCTGATGGTATAAAGAGATCCACAAATTCATGTCCTCCAAGAAATGTAAAATTTCAACCATGAAATCAAATCCCCACGAACAGACCTTTTTTCCTCAAACCATGAAAATTTGAACTGAGGGAACTATGTGATTTTACAGTAAAATTAAATATCAGCTAAGTTGTATTGCACTGTCATCAAACTGATACATTAGCAAAAGATATAGTGATAAGAGTTGAAACCTGTTCTATTTTATTGGCTTTACCATGTTTACATGAAATTGAATGGTAATACCTATTCTCTATTGAGAAGTTGATGGCTCGTTTTAATACTCCCCCTCAGTATTAAATTATTATATTGAGGGGGAGTATTAAAACGAGCCATCAACTTCTCAATAGAGAATAGGTAATACCATCTTCGCTAGCCAAGGGTTTCTGATACGCTACTCTCCTCATAAGCCCTTGGCATACGGTGTTAAAAAAAGTTGGGATTTTTTTCTCAAGTTGTGATTGGAGTTGATTGACATCGTTCGACCAATCAGCAATTGTTTTTTTGTAAATGACGATATTTGCGTATGGGATATATCTTGACTCTTTAATATCGGGAATGAAAAACGCAAGTAAACAACGATCCGTAAGATAACATGCCATTCTATGAATAGCTATATGGTGTCATCCAATATCTTAAGCTATGTGCAAAATATGTGATTAAGAATCAATACTGAAGATTTAGATTTGCATTTTAACATGTTTAAACAAATTAACATAACTCAATACCTTCTTGTTAATTATTCTTTAAAAACATTATTGTTTTAAATACGCTTGTTATTTCTGTCAATGACGCAATCTGTGCGTACCTGGTAAGAATCGTTATCACAATCCCGTCTACCGTATGCCAAGGGTTTATGAGGAGAGTAGCGTATCAGAAACCCTTGGCTAGCGAAGATGATGGTAATACATGTATGAAAATTCCTTGTTTCTCCCATAGCTTTTTAGAAGAGAGATAAATTGAACTTATGAACTTTTGTCTCTGGGACATTAAAAACCCCTAGTTTTCTCCCTCAATAATTTGAAAACAAGAGAAAAGATGAGTTTTAACTCTGAAGTGTAATTATAGCACTAGCTTACCATATTTGACTTCATTTTAGGCATTGAAATATAGATTGGTGATGGAGAATGTGTATATTAGATGTTTATTATTATTTTTTTTTTAAAGTCTCCTAGTAACGTATCTTCATCTCTCAAAATGGTAAAAATGGGAAAATGACTATATTTTCATGATGTCATAATATTGCAATGCTAACATGATGAAAGCACGTTTAAGGTTTAATTAGGATTTCTGGCATTTCCTGGTGCAGAACGGCATATGGTAAATTTGTATGCATGTATTAAAATTTCCTTGGGGGAAGGAAGATGGTGATGCAATTAATGGCTGTCGCTAAATACATTTCTTTATTTAATATGACAGATGGTCTTGATATTTTAGGTAGAAAAAACAATCTTGTACCAGCAGATAGACAACTTTATTATAAACAATAGAAATGAAAATGCTTTCACTCATGATCAGCAATGCCCTGAGTTAAACTCTCAGCTTTGATGTTTCAGCCAGCTGAAAATTAGGTTCTTTATTGGTATACTTTATATTAAGCTGTTATGCAATTTTATATTTGTAAATAAAAGATGCATTAAGATAAATAAAGGTTACCCTACATGTGCAATGATAAGAGTGGATTTATAATTTCATAACATTAATGATTTATTAGCAATATAGCATATGGTCCTTTGATGATATTACTAGGGCAGTAGCATACAGGGAAACTTTAAAAAAAATCCTTGAACATTTGTTTTTGTTTAACTGCATGTTTGAACTTTCCTTGTTTTACAGATGGTTCAGCATTTAGCTAACCATGGAGCCAACAGTATTTGGGAGCATTCACTGCTAGACCCCTCACAGAGTAAACATGGCAAGAAAAAGCCAGGCCCCAGAGACCAAGTCCAGTAAGTGTGGTAGTCAGAAAGGAACTGAACTGTTTATTGATGGGCTCCTAGAGTAGCTCAGAAATCAAAAACATTAAATTAGTACAACACCCACCATGAAACAAGATTAAAATCTTATCAAGACCTGATGTGTGAGTCAGTGACATAAATTATCAGATTTCTGTTTGAAGGAAAATATATCTTAAGAAATTTTTCAAACTATACTGCCAAAAAAACTCATGCAGTGACCCATTTTACTTAGTACAAGTAGCATACTGGAAAATATTGTTTATTTTTGCCCTGATCACTTTTATTCTTAATTTAAATGTTCACAAATTTAAAAGTTGTCTAATTTATGTACTGAACTTCTATAATTGTAAAAAAAAAAAAAAAAAAAAAAAAAAGGACTAATGAATTAAGCCTGTATGAATTTTTTTTAAAAGTATAGTTCAAAAATTGTAAGTAAAGTTTATTAGGATACAGTAGTTTGAAGTTATAGATGATCTACTGACATAAGTACGGAATTTAAACCTGAATGTTTCATTTATTAAAGCACCTGTTCTTCTATGTGTATATTTTGTGATTTCAGTCCTGTGAAGACAGAATTTATAAGGTCCAAATACCAGTTCTTACAGTTTGTAAATAAACAGAAGGATGGAGAACTCAATTCAATAGATGATTTGAGCAAGGTACATTTTAATACTGGAGAAATTTAGATTATTAGAAGGGAAAAAAGCTAGATGTTGACTTCATAATGTTGGATAAAAATTAGGTGTACAATACTGATAAATTTCTTGCAAGAAAACAACAGAATTTCATTATTATTTATTACACCCCCCCCCCACCTCTGCTTGGAAAGTGGGGGTATATAGTGATGGGGGTGTCCATCCATCCATCCATTACACTTGGGGTACCCATCTATTATCTGCAACTCCTCTTATACCGCTAATTAAAATTTTATGAGATTTTCTCAGAATCTTTATTACATATTGCCATTGTGCACCTCATATGTTTTGATTGTACAGCTATTTTGGCTTTACCCTAGCATAATATGGACTTTGACCTTTTACTCATATTGGGGAGGGGTATCATTTTGTGAGCTCATGCAGTGCTCAGAGTATCTCTAGTTTTTAAATGAGTCCATTTTTTTTGGTATACAGGAACTAATTTTATATTGAATAGGGTAAAAAATACATTTTTAAATAAATTAAAAAAAACATTTTTTTAGCAGGACATTTTAAGTCTGGATTTTTTAAAGAAACAAAGATTTTTAGATAATTTAGATTATTGGCGTTTATTTAACAAATTTTTGTAAAAAAAAATTGTAAGGTGAATTATTTTTTGCATTAATCATATTGCTGTTCTTTGTTGGTAAGTAAGTAAGTACAACATTACAGCACCTAGATATTCCTGTCTATAAATTACATATACTTTCATGGCAGATAGAATTTTTTTTTTTGACTGAGTAATTAGTTAACAGGAAAGGGACCTTTTATCTGGCTTCTAGATTGTTAATGACTTGACAAATGAAAATTCTACTTCCTTCATGATATTAAGTATAAAAAATATGTTTGAAGCAGGATGATTTTTTTAACCCTAAAAAAGCACAGGAAATTTTAAAATTTCAAGTGCTGAAACATTTTCACCATTTTATAGCAGTTTGATTTAATGCTATAATATGTGCTGTCATATGATTGAATATTTGTTTAGTGTATGATTCATTTATTTATAATTTACGAAACTTTTACAGCAATTGCACTCAAGTGTGAGAACAAATAATCTAGAGACATGTTTACGTCTCCTGTCCAAAGGAGCAGATCCAAATTATTTTCATCCTGTAAGTTCAGAAAATTTTACATTAGATAACTTTTTTAGATAAATGAAGGTACGGTTTCAATACAAATCTTGCCCTGTGTTTTTCTTAAAAATAAAAGTGATATAAAAAATTAAAACTCATGCTTTTTGAATTATCGAAATTCCATGCAGAAAGATCATACAAATCTTTTTTCTCACATGACCTTCCAAATGCTAATTGTGACGTCATAAACTTGTGCATTTTCCCGTATTTTCTTAAAAAGTTGCAGAAGACATCAATTTTCAATGGAATTTTCTTTCAGATAATATTGTCCACAGGCATCGCCCACAAAGATTTTGAGATATGTGATTTTTCAAAGAATTTTACACAACATATCTAAAAATTAACGTGGGCGACGGCTGTGGACACTATTTCCTTAAGGAAAATAACCCTTGAAATGGGTCATTTTGAGGCTTTTTCTGTTTAAAATAGAGAAATGCATCAAATTAATGACGTCATATATCAAGAATGGTACTCCATCATGCTCTATTCTTTCCTGATTTATTACAGTCATATACTCAACTAATATTTAAGCCAGTTTCAAAACTTTTTGAAAACATCAAATTTTTAGGGCACAATAAAGCTAAAACCATACCTTCTTCTTTCCATTTTTTCATAGAAAAGAATTAATAAGAAGTGTAAAAAATAGTTTATTTTTCATTCGTTAGGAGAAAGGAAATTGTCCGCTGCATGTCGCAGCCCAGAGTGGTCAACCGTTACAGGTGGAGCTTCTTGTTGTGTATGGAGCTGATCCAGGGGCATACGACTCTAATGGGAAAACTCCCATTGATCATGCCAAGTAAGAGTTACCTTCCTTTTTACATATCACTCATGAATACCTACAAGACATCTCTATATCCTAAATTACTCTTTTGGCATTTCATAGCTGTAACATTAAGTTGGTGTGTAGAGATTAATTATGTGATTTGTAATGAATTAACTTATACTGATATGTAATGTTTATTTATTTATTTTTTCAAATTTGTATTATATTGATTTTAATTTTCTTTTGCAAGGGCTGAGGGTCAGATGGATTTAGCAGACAGACTTGTTGAATGTCAATATGAATTGACTGATAGACTGGCATATTATCTCTGCCAGCGAAAACCTGGTAAAAAAAAATCATCATTCATTTTGCAATTTTAATTGGAGGTAAAAATATATCTCTGAGAAATGATTCCAGGTATTTCAGTAAAGAACTAAAATAGCAAGATTTTTTTCTTCTTTATTTCAGACCACAGAACAGGAATTCATTTTAAGATACCTGAAATGGCAGACAGGTACTAATCTTTGAAAATGAATCTTTCAACAAAATCCATTTAATACATATATAAAGCTATATTTAAAACAAAATTATGAACTGAATTCTTTTTGGACTAGAGACATACATTTTTGTATATCTTTTATGGTAATGTCATCTTTGTGTGTATTTTATTTTACAGTAGTTTAGATATGTCAGAATTAGCAAAGCAAGCAAAGAAAAAGTTACAAGCAGTAAGTCCTTGTTTACCATTTCAAATAGACACTGTCTATCTGATAGTTAACAATAGACTTGGTGAATATTTGAAAATGTTCATTTTCCTTTTCAAGCTTCCAAATCACTTATTTGAAGAATTAGCAATGGATGTTTATGATGAAGTTGACAGAAGGGAAAACGATGAACGTAAGGATTTTAATCATCTTTTTTAAAAAAAAAAAAAAAAACAGAAATTAAATCAAATTTTCTATTTATTGTAGTTTAACATATAATATTTCAATAATGTATGGGTTTTTTTTGTACAGATTGGCTACAGACACATGACAACAAAGCTCTAGTCAGTGACCGACAGGGGGTGCCTTTTCTCCCTCTTAACCCAGACTTTTCAGCCACACGGAATCAGGTACATAATTAAATTCTACTGAGAGAAGTTATTCCCCTTTGCCATTCACTTTTGATAATTAATCACTGTTAATAATGTATTTGAAAAAATTTAAATGTCAACCATCTTGCTTTATTCCATAGAAATGGAATAAAGCAAGATGGTTGACAATAATACGTAATCATAGAAATTGTCCCTTGCCTTTATTTCAGAAAGGCACACTAAGTTAATAGATACGCTTTCAGCAGTACATGAAAAGCTTAAGCGAAAAATCCTGGCATAAGAATATTATAAACCTAGAAATTAATTGTACTTTTAGAGAGTGGTACTCCATTCTTGTCAAAGAAGTTAATTCTCATACACTGTACATTCATTCAATTCACATACATGTATAACCCGAAATTATATTTTCTTTCCTATGTAGGGACGTCAGAAGCTTGCCAGATTCAATGCAAGGGAATTTGCCACTTTGATTATAGACATTTTAAATGATGCAAAAAGAAGACAGACAGGAGTAGTGTCCCCTGTTCAGACTTTAAAAGAGCCAGGTAGGAAGGCTTTGATCAAAATTCCTTTTAAGGGGTTTTAGTGAAATACTTAGTGTACATATGATGCATATTTATCATAGGTTCCAACATAGGGAAGGGGGATGAATTACATGTGATAATATTGATTTATGGATATTTTAAATGTTGAGGCGTAGATTAAAATCTTTTGATGAACATATCAGTCAGTATACTATTTTTTGATTAGCATTTGATTAGCATTTTTCATGACTAAATACAGACAGTGAACATTAGTGTACTGTATTTGATTTTTTACATCTCCTGCATACAAAGTCTTTTTCCCAGAAAGGCGGGTGGGGAGAGGGTGTCCTATTAGTTTTCAAAACATTTGTCATCGTACATCCATATTCCCTTCAGTATTTACTGTCTGACTAATTCATTAAAAAACTTCAAAATCCATAATAAGAACTTCCCAGTTTGATGTATTTTCTCAGTCTCCAAAGAGCAAAGTTTACGAAGTACATGTATATGTTAACAATGGGAAATATTCTGTTCTTCTAAACATAACTGTTTGTCAGTTTGATTCTTAACAGCTTGGGTATATAATCGAAAAATGCATTTGTGTATACATCATGTACACACCTTCTATTTCAATTGAAAGTAATAATGTGTTTTAAGTCGTAAAAGTGAGCTAATGTATGTTATACATGTACTTTTATTAGATATAACACATTAAATGCGAATAAATTATTCCAGAAATGCGAATAAATTATTCCAGAAATTGAACACTTTCTTTTGGTTAAAAATGCATTGAGATAAGTCAGATACACAATCCCAATAAACAGGTCTGAACAAAATACTGTAGATTGGCAAATAATCACGATGGTTTTAATTTCACTATGTTCGCAATTCATCATTTTTCCGCGAAATTAAATCCATCATATTTGCTATTATAAGTTTTTAAAATTGTTTAAATGTTTATACGAAATTTAAATTAATTTCTTGCAGCATGAAATTAAAACCATTTGATTGGTACTTTTTGAGAAATCGTGAAATTTTAACACTCTGTAATTAAAACGACTTACAGTATAGTCAAGCTGAAAATTGCTATAGGTATTTTTCAACAAGTAAATGTTTTTCTGACCAATTGGAAAACAGTATTTTCACACACCTACTTCTACAGGTAATATAAAGGGAACAAAGAATTCATGGAACTCCATATTTTCCACACCAAAAAATTGACTCACTTTCTAAGAAGTAAGATGAACAATCTAGAAGAATGATATATATCTCCCTCACATTACAGTAAACAAACTTAAAATTTTCATTTAGAGAAAAAAAAACCTTGCACATTAGTGCATGAGTACTATTGTTTATTGCAGAAAACACTTTGTCATAACATTCTGATTATTTTCAGTTACATACAGTGTATAACAATATATGCGTTATTTTTTGTAAAATAAAATCTTTAAAATCTTGCTCGCTGAATAGACTTTGTTGATGACGCAGTGTTCATTCACTATATTCACGATATCAACTAGGAGTTTTCAGAACAAGGCAATGTAAGCCAGAACATGTAATAAACATGGTAAAAGGACAGAGGTGTTTAAACTTGTGGGACTAAAAATACAGAGGGATAAGAGACAAAAATTCTTATTAATGTCATGATATTGCCACACAAACCAGACTTGGATGATATATAGAATTATGCCATACCCTTGACGTAAGGCTGTGTTATTGCCATATCCCAGGTGCTATAATATGCAATGCCAAGCTCAAAGAAGAAAAAT